>NC_084487.1:23494473-23818973 GCF_030035675.1 Rhineura floridana
AACCATTGACTTTAGAGCAATATGCATTACGAATGAAATTGTTCAAAATGTTCTGAGGAACAAAGTTTATAATAATAATTGTCTTCCTAAAATTAACGGTTGCTGCAAAAATTGGCAATTTTTGAAGCAAAGAAGCATAGCCGCCATTTTGGGGGAAAACCTGACAGAGTCAGGATGATGAGACCAAGCTAGAAACTATCCTATTCTATCCAAGAACACATCCCAGAAGAGGAACTCTCTATATGCACACTTGCTAAATAGGTACATGGCTGACCCCTGCAAATAATCATGCCTTAGAGGGAGGGGGCTGTTTTCATCACTGCAAAATGTGTGTAATGTATCCCACCAGTTCTTTATCTTGCTCAGTAAGGGCTGATGACTGTTCATGCAAGATCGACCAAGCTGCTTGGTGCATGATGCATTTGTGTTCTTATGTGCCATCACAAAGAGCTTCCCAAACAGCCTGTAACTGCTTCTCTCTTTTTCCCCCCTCAACAGATGATGCCAGATGTCCGAACAGCGCTTTTTGGTGCCAACAGCAATAGGAAGTTCATGGACTAAATTTCTTCAATGATGGAATCTCTTCTGCTGCCATAGTGAAGAGAGATGCCAGAGCATCCCTAATCAGTCAACAGCCCCTTTAAAATGTAGTATTCAGTGCTATATTGTCTTGTCCTGCATATGGTCTTCAGTTAAGTTATATATATATATATTGCATACCTGCTATGCTTAGCCTGATTGGAAGAGAGGCTGGAAGACGTCTGTCCACAGAGCAATGACAGGTGAAACAAAAATTGAGGCATACAGGTTCCTTGAGACAGATTCCTCAGGGATCAGTGGTCAGTCTGTGCTTTGACTGCGTCCCTCAAACCATGTCATCAACCTGTGCTGCTTATCCACCATTTCCTTATTTACAAAAGCTGTTCTATACTATGTTAAATAGGGGGCATATATTTCTTTTGAGGGTCACTGTAACATTAACTTGGTCAGCCCCAGATTCTTGTTCTGTATATGTGGTTTCAAAAATTATATAGAGATATATTCACACCTGTGCACCCTCTAGACTGAAATAAAAAGGTATGTGAAACTCTCTTTACTCCTTTGCAATAGGACCTAGAGGAGTGAGTCTGCATGCAGTCATCAAGCAAACATGCTGCTGAGCTTCAGACCAACACCTACCCTCAGTGCAGTTTCAGTTAGGGAGTGTGAAGAAGAACTGGGAAATAGTACTATCTATAAGAAGTGACTTCAGTTTGCTATAAAGCTAAAAGATTCAAGTTTACTATGGGAAGAATGAACTATGCAAAGCATAAGCAACACTTGATTTATTAGAAAGCAGCTCAGCTTTGCATGTTTGGAAACCACCATCTTGCTGAAGCCCTACCCCATATCAGTTAAAATTATTTATTGCATTTTTATCCCATCTATTAATAATGAGTTCTAAGATGCTGCAGCTCTAGAAAGTAAGGAAAAACAAGGGAGCTGGCAGGCAGTAGGGTGAGGGTTGGGAATGACAACTGGAAGCTCCTTACAAACCCTGTCAGGTGTTCAGATCAGCTGGGGGGGGGTTCGTAGTAGCATTGCCCTCAAAAAACTCAGTGTTATGTGCAGCCAGAGCATTTCTGTGTGGCAACCCCTAGGTTGTGGAATTCCCTCCCCACAGAGGTGTGTCTGGCAACCTCACTATCATTTTTGGTGAATGCTGATGTCATACCTCTTTACCCTGGACTTTGACATCTGAGCTGTATATTTTTAGGACCAACCCTATTTTTTTGTTATTTTAAGATGTTTTTAATATGTGTGAACTGTTACCCAGTCTGGGACTGCAGAGTAAAAGGCAGGTATAATAATAATCATTATTTATTTCAGTGGCCCAAGCATAAGAATCCATAAGTTCTACTAAAATGTTTTACTACAGCAATCTAATGCATTATAAACTATAAACTTCTTCCTTGAGGAGCCTTCTATTATAATTCAAAAGCTTTTGATCTATTGCATGATTTCTCCCTCCATCAAGAAACATGTTTACAATCAGGTTCTTTTGCCTGAGGTTGTTGGATTGGTACAGCCCTTCTGCTAGCTTCTTTATGGAAAAAGGAAAGAGACTGATGTTTTTACTGCCCAATGGAAGTTCCATGCCAGGTGTCACCTATTTATGCAATCCTTGGCATACTTTGCTATTGCCACTTTCAGGATTTTCTGTGCAATGGTGAAGACTACACATTTGAAGGGGGAGAAATGAATTCTCAAGGTTATCAAGAACTGAGTGGATTGGACAACTAGAAGCTAGAGTCCATGACTTGGAAGGATATAGCAAGCTGGTGTGTCTGGCATGGTGGTTGCTAATACCTGTAGAAGTGCTACTTTGTGATTATGGGTTTAAACTAGGAGTGTGGAACTTTTTTCAGCCAAAGAGCTGTATTCCTTTCTGAGTAACTTTCAGAGGGTCACATGCCAATAATGGGTGCAGATAGAGGCAAAAGCAGGCAGGGCAACGGATGCAGCTCTTACCTTTGTAAAGGAGGCTACATTCCAGCCATGCAGAAGTCAAGAGGCTTCCATACCTGCCTTCATCCTGCCAAGCAAGAGGCATTATCAAAGCTCAAGGATGCATTGCAGACATTAATACGAGTGAGGGGGTGATCCTGGGGAAAGTCCTATGGGCCAAAGAGGCCTGGAGGGGTGTCACCAGGCCTGGTTTAAACAGTCAGCTTAGACCGATGGTTTGCTTTCTTTGTCTTCCAGTTATGGTCTGTTGGGGAGATGGTTCATGAACATCCATTTGCATTGCTGAGCTAATCACAGGTTGATTGCTAATGTGCAGCACGTTTTGGGTTAGGCTAGCAAAAGTTTGGCTACAACTAAAGTGCTATTGTAGAAGCACCTTTACAGCACACAAGTCATAAAAACAAAGCAGTAATACTTATAAATGTGTTTGCCCTGGAGCTGGAAGCAAAGGGCAGAACTTGCACCAGGCAGCACTAGGAAGGACTCCATACATCGTCTTGTAGCATATGCTTTATGGGTAGGTGCCCCAGATTCAACCTCTAGTTGAACTCTGGTAGCAGAGCTGGGAGAAAGTCATCGGCTCTTGTTCTACAATGGTCAGTGATAGTCCTAGTTCAAATTTGTTTACCTTCCTGTAAGTAGAAGACCAGCTTCCAAAGGGTTGTACTGTTTACAAAGTATTAAAAGTAGCTTTTGGTCTAAGTGGGAAATAGCACTTGCAACCCATTCCTTTTCAAAGCACATCCTTTGGCACTAGTCATCTCCAGAATACAGAGAATGTTTTAGATAATGAAATAATGGTAAGCTTGGCAGTGGCATTTTTAGGTCATCTTCCTGGACAGTAGTAGACTGGTGGTTCATAGCCAAACAAAATTTTACAGTATGATTCCATTTCTCTTTCAGTAGTCAGTGCCACAGAACTTTTGCAGTCTTTATCTATGATCAGTATATTTTTGAATGTGTACTACTTTAAAAAACCCATGATATATTCTCCAATGCCAATGAAATACACCCCTTGGGCTATGCCAAAAAGAGGAGCTATCACCAGTGCACGGCATCCTGCTCCTTTCATGAAGGCAGTAGGGCCCTCATGAATCCAGACCTTCCTGCAGATGAGAGAAATGGAGTGGGTTAGTAAACATCACACAAGCAGCTCTTCTTACTATCAATAAGAGCTACTAAATAAAACAAAACTTCTTATGTAAAAAGCAGGCTCCTCTAGGGAGACAGAGATGAGCTTCCTCTTGATTACTCATGTTATCTTACTTCCACCCAAGGCAGAATGTGAGAGTTTCCTTTCCATAGCAAGTAATGGGGGGGGGGAGAGGGAAAGAGAGAAGGTTGTCAGGACAACAGCATGGGACAAAAAGGTTAGAAACTATTCCATTGGTGTCAGGATTGGCAGACCAGATACTGTTGAACCCAGCTCCTATCAGCTGCAGCCAGCATGACCAAAGGGCAGCGATTACGAGAGTTGTAGTCTTAACAACTACTGGAGAACCAAGTCCTTATCCCTCCACTACTATTTGAAGTTAAAAGCACACAAGACCAAACAATATATTTAACATAATATCTCTGGCACAACCAAGACAAGAATTGGGAAATGTCAGATTTGTGTTCTGCTGCCCCTTTTGGTAAGTTGCTCACAAGCTGACTTTGAAGATTTATTTCCTCTTCTGGCTGCTCATTTTCAGTTTTGTGTTTAAATGCTGTCGCAAGGGGGAAGGCTAGCTTACACTCGGAAATACTATGTTTTTCCAATATACCAGTTGGAAATCATGGATCAACTTTATCAGCTACCAGTTTCTTTCCTCCTAGAAGGAAGGAATGAAGCAGAAATCAGAAAGCCTTAAATCTGTTTCTATATAGAACAAGTGGGGCCTATAACAACATGGCTCCTGTCCAGTGTGCCAGCCACACTACTCCATTGCATCATCCCTGGTTGTCCCCTCAATAAGATCTGTGAGGTTCTTCCAAGTATGCTGACATCTCCCTGTTGTGAATGGATGGTGGTATTACAGCTATAAATACAGCATTCTGACAATTCAGTTGGCAAAAACATGGCATCACTGGTGATGATGCAGAGCATTATCATCATACAGCAATGATCTGGGTAACAACAAGAAAAGTGTTCTAAGGGATGGTGGTTCAAAGACTTATCCTGAAACTAGTAAATTATGATCAGGTCAGCTTACCTGGTACAGTCAATGATCCCATTGTAGGTGTCCTCTCCCAGACCTTTCTTGAGAGTTTGAATTCGGGTTTTTAGAACTAGAACGAGCAAAAATTTATTTCATTTAAACCTATGCAAAGTTACCTACTTTACAGAATTCTTATTGCAAGGATACTGAACTGCAAGATTGGGATTTTTATTTTATTTCATTCTGCGCATGAGCATATGCTCCTGGTCAGAAATGCAGTGTTCTTATCCCATATAAGTCCTTCATCAATCAATCATTATCATATTACTAGGTATATGGCCCCCCTGCTACCCCCAGAGCATTTCACATGCATTATCTCAGTTATCCTTAGAGCACAGTTGCAAGGCAGACCAGTATGGATCCATGGGTGTGCCAAGAAGTGGGGATATAGTATGTATTTTAAAATGTCTGCTCCATTTTAGCTTTCATAGGCTACTCAGTGGTGTCAACAGAGGATCTCTTGTATATAATCTAATTAATAGACACATAAAATTAATTATCGATCCTTTTTCTCCAGTAAGCTCAAGGAATTCATGCTTCCTAGCTCAGTAGTTGGTTAGATTTAGATATAGTGCCTGGTTCAAGATCACCACTGAACATGCCCAAGCAACAATTTAAACCCAAGCCCAACACTTGGAGTGGATTGAGTTTATTCACTGCATTACATTGTCTCTCCAGTAATGCTCACTTAATGATTAAACTTCCCCAGTTAATCTGTAGGCCAGTGTTGTTCCAGGCAATGTTCACTCATAACAGATTATAAGAAACACCTTCCTCTTTTCCTAGAATAATGTGTGTGATATAGTAAGTACTCAGTTGCTAACAGCCAGTTCTTACGTTTGTGTAAGAAAAAGCATGTATGTACTCCTGTGTGAAACACAGATTGCTTTGCAGAGGGCATAAAACGAGTAGGGCTGTAAAGCAGCCCTACATGGAACTTAATGGGTCTGCTATGGTGAGTTTGTACGTTATGACATGTAACTGTATGAAGCATTATTGTGGCCTCTTGGGAGGGAATAAAATTAATAAAGACGCACACAACCCCATTGCCTTTTGACAGTAGCACCTTCTAATACTTACCATCTAGTGGGGTCACTGCCACTGCAGCCACAGATCCTGCCACACAGCCAGACATGAATGAATGCAAGAAAGAGGCTTTTTCATCACGATTCACTTGCCCCAGCTTGTTGATGTTGGCAAAGAGTGGGAAATATATAATGGAAAAGGGCACATCCCTGTTGGGATTGGAAATGAGACATTTTAAGTAAACAGTATAGTTGGCTGCAGTCCCCCCAGGAGAAGCTTCTTGTTGAAGATGGTTTTTCCTAATCCAATGCTATGGATCTGTACCTTCCCCTGACAAAATCCAACTGTTCCCACATGGACTGTGTTGCAAAGGCCCTGGAGGTTTTTGCACAAGTTAGGTCTCTCACAGTCACAATATATCATGGACTTTTAAAACCTTAGATGTGTGTTTACATTAAGCTTTGATCGTCACTACCTCCACTCTCAACAAACCCACCATAATGCAATGCAATTGAGAGCAAAGTACCTATGCCCAGATAGTAGTCTGAAGGTATATAACACCTTACATCACCTAAAACTAATCCAGTCTGGCCCTTTAAAAGCTGTCTCAGTGGGAGACCACCTAGGAATCATACATGGGCTCCTACTGGGAGGAAAGGTGGGACATAAACTTAATAAATGAAAAATATATACAGTATTTTGAGGTCTGTGGTTAATATATGGACTAGCAACCTCTAGTTTGTTATACCCCATAATCGTAACAGAGACCTGTAGACCCAGGATAGGATTCTATATAGGACACAGCTACTGTTTTTGACCCAGAGGTCCATGCACACATGAATCTCCTATTCTCTCCCCTCTCCAACAGCTTTAAATGTCCAGAGCAACTGTGCGCACAACACATGCATGGTGTTGTCCTCCACTTTGAAGTCAATGGAGAAATCCTTGAGCAGATACAAGCTCATGTGTATGGAGTACCTGGATCCAGGTGATAGCTTAGAAGCCAAAGACATTACTTCGGGATAGGAAGCAAATCTGTCTAGGACATTAAAGTAGCATATAGGATTGAGGCATTCTTTTCCCCTCAAGATGCGGACCAAATCTGAGAATAGCATTCCCACCTTGAGCGCGGGCGTGTTTGCCACCACCCCATTGCTAGGAAGACTTGGGAAGGTTCTAAAAGGTTCTCAAGTGGGTCAGGAGGGGCTTGATGCCTTATCAGGAGAAGGGATGGAGCAGCTATAAATAGTGTGCTCCTCCCTGATATCACGCTTTTTGCCTTGCGGCACCCACCCTCCCTCATCAGTATGGACTCTGCTAGTCACCATACTGGGGCTGAGTAGGAAATTTTTTTTGGAGATTCTGATTTCAGAATCTCTTTGGTTTTGCCTACTCCATACTGCTTGGGTTTGATTCGTTTGGCTTGTCAGGGGGGGTTGTGGTGATTCCGGATCGGCTGGCGTGGAATTTGGGCAGGTGAGGTAATGGGGGTTAAAAGTAAGGAGAATGAGGCATTTTGGTAAAGGGTACTCCCTAAGGAAACATCAGGGCATAATGTCTGTGTGGATCTAGGGAGTGTCCACGTAGGACCAGCTTGCGCATCAGGGTGAACGCTTGTACAGCGGGGCCAGGATGTGGGGGTTGGAACCACATACCTGACTCCAATAGCAAGGAGGGATAACTTTTCCCAAATCCTTGACTGGGGAGTTACAGTCCGATGTGACTGAGTTGCCTCTGTATTGGAGGGTCTAGACCCTCCCAGATAGGTGGAGCCTCACCTGCCCGAACTATTTGATATATAATGATTGGCTGATTTGGATTCAATTGTTTGTGTTATATTTTAATAAATATAACATTACTCCATATATGTGTCACAAGTCTTCATTGGTGTGGTGGCAAGATAATTCCTTGTTCTGGGGCCAGCACATTTCAATTTGTCTCAGGTAGTCTGAATGCCAAAACATACTTTCTCAAGACCACTAGGCTAAAGTAGCTTGCCATCCTATAATGAATGGGAAGGGGAGGACCACTCTTTTTTTACCTGAGCAAGGTGGCTCCCAGCCCTTTATACAAGCCTGCTAGTCCTTGAGTGCGCAGGAGATCTCCGGCAATCATGGTGGCAGAGGGGCGTTCGGAGGCTGCTGTGGACGTGGCTGCATAAGGCTGTCCTGGTGGTGGATGGAAGGTGGCTGCCCCTAGCCCATTCTTCCCCAAGGTCTTCTGCTGATGAGCAGCTAAAAAAAAGAAAATTCCTTTCTACAGTCCTCCATGGTTTCAGTGCATTGCCGTCTCAGGAACATCATTACATCCGATTTCCAGCAACAATCACACTAACCCCTATATATCCTGGTGCTGCTATAGGCAACCCAGATATCAATTTGCTTTTTTGCCCAGTAAAACCACATTTCAGCAAGTTAACATTATTAGGGTCTGAAAAGCCAGCAAAAAGAAAAGAAAAGCAGCCTCAAAGCTGACAAAATATTTTCTTAAATTCTTGCTATTAACCCAGCCTTGAACTTGACATGTTCCACTCAAAAGCCCTCCAATACATATTTAACTAAAGGAAGAAACAAATGGTATAAAGTTCAAAATATACTTCAGTATCTGTGGCATGAGAAATAGCATGCCACACCACGTAGCGCCTTAGCGTTCATGTTCATGAATTTATATGCATGTGCTCTAGAAAAAAGATGCATCTACCTCATCCCAGAGATTTAACTTCTAGAGACCCCAAGGAGGGAACTGAACCCTGAAGAATGACAAGTCTAGCAACTCATACAAGCAACATTTTATCAAGGCAACAACAAAATATGGATAGAGATTTAGCAGGGACAGGTAACTGAAAACAGGGACTGTGCCTGGAAAACAGGGACAGGTAGAATTTATTTAACACAAGACTTTGCTGTAGGAAATAAAGCAACTTCGTAACTGTTTGCATTCACAATCATTCTTAAAAGGGGGGGGGGCTCACCTAGCCGTCCAGCATCTTGGAGCTGGATTTTCAACATTTCCATTGGAGATGTGACCACCACCTGGCAAGTCCCTGCTCCACAGCCAGCAAGCATCTCCCTCACTAATGTCAATTCTTTTCTGTTGAGAGTAGCACAGATGCAAAATAAATGCTCTGAAGGGCACTTACATAACTAGTTTTAGGCTTGCCGAATTATCAGGGGGATGGAATTGCCTGGCACATTTGAGCACATTGGAACTTTTGAGCCTTCTCTGTAAACATACATAGGATTGCATTGAAGAGAAGGGGCAGGGATCTAGTGGCTTCATGTTTGGCTTGGCTACTAAGGCTAGCCAGAGTTTATGGACTTGTGGAGAGGAGTATTATGTCAAAAAGTCACTGTTAAAAATGCAAGAGCAGAAGCTGGTTAAAATGTTGGCAACTCTATAATAGTTTCACCCATATGTTTCTTAAAGAAAGGGACAGATGTTTCCATGTGGCATGTGCACTTGCAAATACACTGTCACATTACTGGAATAGCTGCATTACCTATATAACAAACATGCATATTTTTACCTAACTACATATATAAGCTTATGGCCACTCCTATGTACAGCTAGCGAGAACCCACCAACAACTATATTATGACAGATTAAGAACACACAAAACAGACACTCACAATGCCTCATCTATCTTACGATCACTGTGCGCATGCCTCATCATCTCCCTACAAGTATGTAAGCCTCTTCATTCACCTGAGGCATGAGCTGCCTGTGGTTGGAACTCTGAGACCATACCAGAGAACATCAGCAGGAGTCAGATAGAAGGCCTTCCCTTTGAACAGTGACTCTGGAAGTGGCTGTTTTAGCTCAACTCTGCTATGGCTCTGTTAGTGGGAACTGCAGGAGCAAGCTCTAGCAGAGGAACATTGAGGGCTGAGGGACAACTATAAAAATATCTCACATAGAGCCTCTACACTGCAAGCTAAAGCCAGAAACATTGGCGGGAGACTTGGAGATTGACTGGGGTCTGATATACTGGAGGGAGAGGGGAAAGGGGCCACTATTGGAATCTGATGGTGTTAGGCCGGCTGTTACGATTTTTAATGGTATTTCTTTTTAAATGCTGCTCTGTTCGTTTTTAGATTTTAAAAACCTCTAATTTATGCACAATTAGATTTTGATGAATATATTCTTTTGGCTATCACCTTTTGATTGTGAGCTGCTTTATGAGGACCTTTAGCTTTGAAAAGCATCATACAAACTGCAAAACAACAACCAACAACAACACAAAGAGATTTGAGTAAGATTACAATTAGAGAGTGCTGTTTCCCTCATACCCATCCTGGGAGAGCAAGTGTCGGAAAAAATCATTGGCTGCCAACTTGATTGCTTTTTCAGGAGTGACAAGAGTCAGGTTTACAGCAGCCCCTATGAGAGGATGGGAAAGGCAATGAGGAGTCTTGTTTTGTGGTACATTAATAAATTCCTTCTCCAGCAACATGTACTAAACACATCTGCACCTGAACGCTTCAGGTAGGTAGCAAATAAATAATAATTAAATATCCTAATTAAAATTATATTAAATCAAATGAAATATCAGCCCAAGATATATTATCCCAAGTTAAAATGGAGCGCCAAATGCCAGAAAGCATTGCTTAAAATCTTGCAGTGTTTCCAGAAAAGGCCCCTTGTTCTCTGGTCTTGGTGCATGAAGAATGAACTCAAGAGGGCACTGTTGATCAATTTTAAAGACTCTGATGGGCCAAAATGTTTGACAATGGTTGCCAGGCCCAGCCTCCAAGAGGTCTTCTGTATCTTTAAAAGTTGTGCAGGGGGAAGGGAGAATTCCACCTTGTGGTTTTTCCCATTACAGTGTTGCAAGATAACCTGCACTTGGCTGAATTTCCTCTTCTCTTAAAGATACAGAATCATTCTCAGGCCCTGAACCTGGCAAACCTAGTTCCACCCCCTGGACTACTTTTAAGTAAGGAGGTAGGTAAGTGAGGGCTGACTGAGAGCAAACTGAGGTTCCACTGTCCCACAGGTGTGTGTAAATATCATTAAACACATTGTTGAGCTCCTATAGGCTCCACCATTATATATCTAATCTATAATGTTATAAACTATTTTACATACATTTATATATTATGCAGATTTTTGCAGTTTCTGAAGTTACAAAAAAACACAACAGTACAAAACAGTATAAAATCCATTCTCTCTTATTATGCGTTATGAAAAACCTCGGACATTTTATTAAAATGTGTTTTTTACACCAATATTTAATATTTCATTGCAAATGTTGTAAACATTTTTCAAGACATGTCCCTTTTGTTCAACTCGTTGCCCTTTACTATTTACTCGTTGCCCTTTACTATTGCAATATAGAGATAAAGGACGACCCTTCTGTTTTTATATGCAGTACCTCGATATATGCCGAAGAGCCCCTCGGAGTTAATAGTCTTCACCAAACAATCTTTCCTAGAATGAAATAGTAAGAGAGAAAAACAAGAGTAACCAAGAGGTATTTCAAGACTCTGACATTTGTAACCACCTTCCTCAGGGGCCCTGTCCAGATCCCTCCATTGTCTGAGGTTCAGTGGATGGTTATTTGGGGCAGAGGCTTTCACCACTATGGTACCAAGACTATGGAACTCCCTTCCCAAAGAGGTCTGCTCTCCTCAATCTCTGCTGGTCTTCAGGTGACAAGCAAGGGTGGCCTTTTTTTCCCCCAGAAGGCTTTGTTGATTTAATTTCTGCTTGATGGTATCCTTGCTGCTCAGTTAGTTGTGACTGCTGTGTTTTATATTTGCAATAATTTGCTATTTTATTTATTAGATTTATATCCCGCCCTTCTTCCCAGTAGGAGCCCAGGGTGGCAAACAAAACCACTAAAAACACTTTAAAACATCATAAAAACAGACTTTAAAATATATATTTTTAAAAAACATCCTTAAAAACATATTAAAACAAAACATCTTTAAAAATATTTTTTTAAGCTTTAAAAACATCTTAAAAAGCAATTCCAACACAGATGCAGACTGGGATAAGATCTCTACTTAAGAGGCTTGTTGAAAGAGGAAGGTCTTCAGTCAGCACCAAAGCGATAACAGAGATGGTGGCTGTCTAATATTTAAGGGGAGTAAATTCCAAAGGTTAGGTGCCACTACACTAAAGGTCCATTTCCTATGTTGTGTGGAATGACCTCCTGATAAGATGGTATCTGCAGGAGGCCTTCACCTTCAGAGCTGTTTTTCTGTTAGCTGTTTTGTGGAATTTCAGTCAAAAAGCAGGATGCAGATTTTGAGTATATAAATAACATAACAGAATTAACTGCTGACAACAGTCATATCTGATATCTGATAGCTAGTGTAACACAGGGCGGTATCCAATGCCCTCATTCTGTTAGCGCAAGGACTTCTGCTTGCACAGCGGAACTTTCCCCCCTCTACTTCCAGCCTGCACCTCCCCAAATCTGCTCTGGAGGATTGGGGAAACCCTCAGAACAGTTTTAGGGGGTGCGCAGGGGGAGGAGAGAGGGGAAGTTCTGTTCTGCAAGATTAAATCCTTTCACTAACAGAATGAAAGATTTAGCACTACTTTGAATACAAGCCACAGTGGCCAAGTGTCTGAGCTCTGAACTGGGAAGCCCTAGATTCAAATTTCACCTTTGCCATTAACTCAGTAGGCAGTCTTAGGCAAGCCTCTCTCTCTTAGCTTCCCATCTGTAGAATGGCATTTTGTTACTGAGATAACGTAAATGAAGCACTTTGTACAATCTAAAGCAGGGATGTTTGCAGCCATCCAGATGATTGGCCATGCTGGCAGGGGCTGCTGAGTCCAACAACATACGGGGGGGGGAATGTTAGATCAGGCTCTCCATCCCTGATCTAAAATATAATTGTTAAATTGTTAACTATTATTATATTCCAGAAGAGTAGCTATATTAGTTTGTTACAACAAATAACATAGTAATAACAACAACCAAGAATCTTGTGGCATCTTGAAGACCAATAGATTTATTGTGCATAAGCTTTTATGTACCACAGTCCATTTCATCAGATGCATAAAGCATTTCCATTGGTTTAACACTTCTTAAGAGTGAGTGAGCACAATATTTCATGCATCTCATGAAGAGGACTCTAGTCCACAAAAGCTTATGCCACCATTAATCTATTAATCTTCAAGATGCCACAAGATTATTGGTTGTTATTATTAATATCACTACTGTACATTATCTACCTTCCCTTTGTGAAATTAGGATGCCTTATTAACAGAAACACATTATGTAAGCTGCCATATTCCTCAATATAAGTCTAAAATGACTTTCACATACATTTGCTTGATGAAATTTCCCAAAATAAGGGAGACCTTTAAGCTGTGGAGTTTGAAATGTGAGACCTTCATTGATACCTCAGGATATGTAAAATACAGAAGACTCTGAACACTGGGTTGTATTCAGCTAAGTTCTACTCAGGGCAGAACCATTGAAATTAATAGACCTAAGTTAGTCAACTCCACTAATTTCAATGGGTCTGCTCTGAATATAGTTAATGTTGGATGCAACACGTTCATTTCATATTATTCTATAGGAAAGTGCTAAGAGTTGGAGGGTAAGTATGGGTAGAGGAATTAGAAGGAAAAAGGACAACTTGGAAAGAGTTCAGCCATTCCCAACATGGTTGAAAGATGCATAATTAGAACAAGCTTGCACTTTCTCAAGCTCAAAGCCAAATGCTGTGTGCCACATCCCCCACATCACACCTAACAAAGCCTTACAATACCTACATTCCAGTGTAGACTCCTTGTCCTTGTTGGTTCTGGAGACGGGTTTTGGCCAAATCAATGGGGAAAACACAAGTCACTCCCACAAGTCCTGCTACACCTCCGTTAATTAACTTGGCTGGAAGGCTGGAAAGAAGAAGAAAGGTTAAGAGAGTATTCCTCTGTACAGACAGTTCACTGTTATTATTAGCTGCATTTTATTCCTCCTTTTCTCCCAAGGAGCACAAAGCAGCATACATACATGCAACCCTTGGCAGCTTTCCACCAAGGTAATGTGCCCCTTGGTCCAAAAACATTTTCTCACCTCCAGCTTAAATTATTCCCATGAACTGTGAGGAGCCTCCATTGCCCTCACCTTTGTTATCTACTACTGTTCAAATCTTGCCAACTGCATTCATTTGCAATGTACATATGATTTTTTTTCTTTTATAAGAGCCTTGTTGGATCAGGTTCATCTAGTGCAAGATCCTATTTCCAACAGCAGTTGGATTGATGCATCCAGGCAAGCATGAAAACAACAGTCTATCCATGCAGCTTTACTCACACATCCTCCAGTCACTGGTATTCGGAGGCATACTCCTTTTGAATAAGAAGGTTCCATTTAGCTGTCATAGCTACTGGCCATTGAGAAACAAATCCTTTATTAGTTTATTTGAGCCTTTGGAAAAAACTCCTAAACTAGCATCCATCACGGTATCTTGTTGCGGCAAATTCCATAACTAAATTATGCCTTGTGTGATGACCTGCTTTCTTCTCTCTGTCCTGAGTCTACTTCCCATCAATTTCACAAGGTCACTTTAAGTAAGGACTAGCATTATGGACTAGTATTGTAGTATGTTCACTATTTCTATACTGTGATGATACATGATGATACATTTGCAGATGATATAAAATTGGGGGGGACAGCTAATACCGTGAAAGACAGAAACAAAATTCAAAGGGACGTGATAGGCTGGAACACTGGGCTGAAAACAACAGAATGAAATTCAACAGGGATAAATGCAAAGTTCTACACTTAGGATAAAGAAACCAAATGCACAGTTATAAGATGGGGAATACTTGGCTCAGCAATACGACATGTGAGAAGGATCTTGGAATTGTCATTGATCACAAGCTGAATATGAGCCAATGGTGCTATGTGGCTGCAAAAAAGGCAAATGCTATAATAGGCTGCATTAACAGAAGTATAGTTTCCAAATCACATGAAGTATTAGTTCCCCTCTATTCAGCACTGGTTAGTGCTGAATAGCACTGGTTAGTACATCTTGAGTACTGCATCCAGTTCTGGTCTCTGCACTTCAAGAAAGATGCAGACAAACTGGAACCGGTTCAGAGGAAGGCAACAAGGATGATCAGGGGATTGGAAACTAAGCCCTATGAGGAGAGACTGAAAGAACTGGGCATGTTTAGCCTGCAGAAGAGAAGACTGAGGGGAGATATGATAGCACTCTTCAAGTACATGAAAGGTTGTCACACAGAGGACGGCCAGGATCTCTTCTCAATTGTCCCAGAGTGCAGGACACAGAATAATGGGCTCAAATTGCAGGAAGCCAGATTTCCACTGAACATCAGGAAAAACTTCCTAACAGAGCCATAGACAATAGAACCAATTACCTAGAGAAGTAGTGGGCTCTCTGACACTGGAGGCATTCAAGAGGCAGCTGGACAGCCATCTGTTGGGAATACTTTTGTTAGGTCCAAACTTAACATGCGCATGTGTATGTTGTGGGAAGAGGAAGAGTTGCCAGTGCACAAAAGAGGCTTAAAAAAGAAAAGAATGATAGAGCTCTGTGAGGAGGAGTGGCCACGGATGACTGCAGTTTCGACGCCGGGTGAACGGTGGCCGAAGGGTGGATCTTTTGAAACCGCTCCGTTGTTGGGAGTGTAGAGGCGGATTGGGGATACCCACCCAGATCAAATGGAATTTTGGCTCCTGTGGAAAATAGGGTCACAAAAGTGGGACAGCCTCACTTTAATGGCTGTAAGAACTTTGTCCATTGAGGAACCCCCTCCCAGTTATTTTACTGATGAAGAATCAGAAAAAAGAGCGGTTTTGAGCCGTTCTATAATCCCCTCGGCTCCGGATCCGCGCCCTGCTCCCAGGGGCGGAAATCCCAATCCGGAGGCTAGGGCCCTTTCATCTGGATCAGATGATGAAACAGATGAAAAGGGAGAAGAGGAAGGGGCCTCAGGGGGTATGGACACGCGCAAGCGAAAAAAGGAAAGAGACAGGAAAGCAGCGGAGATCTCCGAGTACCCTTTGATGGTGTGCGATCAACCGTACGTGGATGGCCAGGGTGGCATTCAGCGCACGGAGGTAGTTGAGCTAAAAAGTTGGCTAGAATGGGACCTCAAACAATGGAGCAGAATGGCTGGGACCTTTGGGGAACAGCCAAGAAAGATCAGGGAACTGTTGGGCAGGTTGTTCGAAAGCCACAATCCGACGTACTCGGATGTGGAACATTTGTTGAGAAGAGCGTTGACAGGAGAAGAACGTAGCAGATTGTGGGCAAGTGAGACTACATGGGCTGCAGAGGCAGCAGAACACACGGCTTGGTCAGATAGGGCTCAGGCAGCTGCAATGTGGGTCGCGGGAGACTGGACGCAGCCTCGCCGTGCCCAATTGCAGGCAGATAGGGAGAGGGTTTTGACGCACCTCGAACGGATGTCACAAAAAAACCCCAACCAGGCTAAATTTATGGCAATAAAACAAGAAGCCAGTGAACCTCCCAGAAAATTTTGGTCGTGCCTGTTAGATGGAGCACGCAGTTACACTAATTTGAACCCTGAGAACGTGCTGGACCACCAGACCCTTATTGCCAATTTTGTTCATCAGGCGCAGCCTATGGTGAGGGATTACTTTCTCAACTTTAGACCCGGATGGGGGGGGGGAAGCTGTGACTGTGATCCTAGAGGTTGTGGATTTTGTTTGGGACAAGGACAAGGAGAAAAGTAGAAGAAAAGAGAAGAAAGAGGATTTTGAAATGCTGGCTCTTGCGATAAGAGGCCAGCCACCAAGTAGAGGCTATAGAGGCAGGGGGCGAGGATTTCCAAGGGGGCCAAGGGCCGGAGAGCAGCGAGGCAGGGGACAAGCACAACAGCCATGGCAAGGAAACAGGGCTTGTTTCCAGTGCGGAGATTACACACATTTCAAGCGGAACTGTCCGTGGAGGACAGGGAATACGCAATACACACAACCATCACAAAATAATTCCTCTTACCCAGATTTTACAGGGTCAACCGCTGATTTCCCACCTCCACCGCCACCGGCCACTCAGCAGACGCCGGTTTCATGGGACCAGTACGGCGGCCGACAAATGAACCACCAATGACTAAGCAGGGAGCGGGAGAGGGTGGCGGCGGGATTAATGAACCTTATGTCTCTGGCAGGATTTTTTCTTTCCCTTTCTCTCCCCACCTCGGAACCTAAACTCTCATTAATGGTACAAGGACTGGAGATAACATTTTTGGTGGACACGGGGGCTACGTATTCCTTGGTCAATATAGCACATTCAGACTGGTTGTGTAATGAAGTAAAAATGACAATGGGAGTTGACGGAAACCCCACACCCATGTGCCTCACGTCACCACTGCAAGTAAAGTATAAGGATAAAATGTTTAACCATGTTTTTCTGTACTCTGCTTCTTGTCCCATTTCTTTAATGGGCAGGGATATGCTATGTAAGCTGGAGGCCACTTTAACTTGCACTCCCAAAGGGGTGGGCTTATTGATGAGTGTATTGGGAGTCCCGACGGGCACTGCAGCCAGACACAAACATATAGAACACAGTTTGCCAGAAGATTTGATTGACCTTCCACCAGACCTCTGGGGCACAGAGGACACAGACGTAGGTTTGCTTCGATCATACATGGGCTAGTAAGTATTGGGTTCCCCTTTGCAAAGGAATTGTGTCTTGTGTGCTTGATCTCTGATAGTGGGGTAAATTGCTCACTTCTCCGCACCCCTCCCGGGTGAACGCGAGTTGAGGAGACAGAGACGCCTCGCAGGTTAAGTTTGGACCTAACAATTTCATCTGGATTTCTGCATTGAGCAGGGGGTTAGACTTGATGGCCTTATAGGCCCCTTCCAACTCTACTATTCTATGATTCTATGATTTCTGTCCATGCCCAAAATTATAGGGAAATATTCTGGCCAGGGCCAAGAGTACCAAGGTATTAAAATTAATCATAGTGTGGAAGGTTCCCCCCTCCCTTATCTCATAATATACTAGAACCCATGGTGATCCAATGAAGCTGAATGGTAGAACATTCAGGATAGAGAAGAGAAAGTACTTCCTCATGCAGCAACCTAATTTAGACATCTTTAAAGGGGGATCAGACAAATTCATTGCGGGTAAGGCCATCAGTGGCTACTATTCATGATACTAATCCTGAGGATCTACCAGTCACTGGAAAACAGCAGCTACAGAGGGCTATTGTCCTGATGTCCTGCCTATGGACTTCCCACTGGCATCTAGCTGGCCACTGTGGGCTAGATTGATCTTTAGTTCAATCCAGCAGAGCTCTCCTTGTGTGCTTATCCAATAATGAGAGAACCAGGCTCATAGGAAGTCTGACAGCTCCCCATACAGCAGAAGTAGAGATGGCTTCAGGCTACTGTACAATCTGAACAACACTGATATGGGTTATTCAGCCTTTTCTGGCAGAATTAAAAATCAAATTGGCAAGAATGAAGGACACAGAATAATGGGCTCAAGTTACAGGAAACCAGATTTCAACTGATTTTAACTGCCAATTCACCTGCTAGATTTGCTGCCCTGGGCTCCTGCTGGGAGGAAGGGCAGGATATAAATCAAATAATAAAATAAATAAACATCAGGAAAAACTTCCTAACCATTAGAGCGGTACAACCATGCAACCAATTACCTAGGAAGGTGGTGGGTTCTCCAGCACTGGAGGGATTCAAGAGGCAACTGGGCAGTCATCTGTCAGGTATCTTTAATTTGGATTCCTGCATTGAGCAGGGGGTTGGACTCGATGGCCTTATAGGCCCCTTCCAACTCTACGATACTATGATTCTGTGATAAACAGGCAGAACACTGACTACCCTATATTCAGTCTTGCGTCCTGTCCACCAGAACTTCCACTGACAAACGAAGCATCATTTGTTTTGCTGGAGGGCAGAATTCCCTACTTAGTTCAAAAAGGCAAGAAGCAAAAAGGAAGGCACTGACCTAATCCTCTTCTTCTTGTCCCCCATTGTTCCTTCAGGATGTTGTTTCTTGGTGGTAGCAGCAGCTGCTTCTGCTGCTGACACAGGAAAATTCTTTCAAATACAGAGGCACATTCCTTTCTGTCTTTGTTCAGCTGGGAAAGAGAACACAATTACCGCCTCTTGACATACTACTTGCCAGGGGTGTATTACAGGGTGTAAAGAAATGGGAAGTCAGTACCATTAGGATGAAATGTCCAGTGCAGTCACCATGTTTATTTATTTACTGAAGGTTTGCTGCTCTGCAACAAAGAGAAATGGTGAGAGCAGCGAGAAAATGAAAGGGGTTGAGATTCACTAACTACAAGCCCCAGAGCAGTAGAAGAAGCAATGAGAGGGGAGCTTGTGTCTTGAATGCAACCCACCTTGGGTACCTTTGAGCCACTATTTTGCAAATTAGGCCCTGACAAAGCCTATGCCACTTTGGCAGAGCTTGGAAAAGTTACTTTTTTGAACTACAACTCCCATCAGCCCTAGCCAGCATGGCCACTGGATTGGGCTGATGGGAGTTGTAGTTCAAAAAAGTAACTTTTCCAAGCTCTGCTTTGGGCCCAGAAGGAACAAGAAACCTCCATGGAAGAACAAAAACAATGCGGGCACATGCTTTAACAAGGGAGATGAGAGACAGATTGAGAACATTAACCAGACATTGGCCACTCAAGCCTGTAGTACTGATCACAGGATTTAGTAGTGAAAGGATGACTAAAATTGCTAGGAGATTCATAGAACTGTGACACATTTTTATGAATCACTGAAGTGGAAAGTTGGTTGGTACTATAGGTACAGAACAGCGAGGCTCTGGAAAGCCAGGAAAGATTGCACAGAAGTATGCTGCAGGTAAGGAGTTGGCTTGGATGAAGCTGCATATTATTTGTTTAGTTATCTTGTTCCTTGAGATCAGCAGTAGAGAGATCAATATTGCATTTTTGTGAAATTTAGAAGGCCCTAGATCTTGATATACACATTTCTAACTAGCTGTTGAATGTGGATCTTCATCTAGCAGCGTGATAAATAAAGAGCTGAATAATTCTGTCTTTTTGGCTTAGCCTGAAGGTGGCAGCAAAAGATCTCTGAAGAATGACAACAGGAAAGCAAGGAAGGCAGGGCATGTTCAAAATATTTCCATGCTTTTGAGTGTGTTGGGAGTGTCTTATCCATAATTAAACAAAAGACTGTATGTATTTAGAGTCAAAACGATGTTGTTGATCTGTTATACAACTTTCTTGCCCAGCCATGCCAAAAGCGGTCAGTCAACAATTTTGCAAGGCCAATGAATCACACATAAACAATTAGTCATATGAAACCAGGTAGCATTATTTAATAACATAGCTGCTATGAAAAATCTCTCTGGTTCTGTGTCTATGACCAAAATACCACTAGTGGCTTTGCAGTTAGTCATAATTCATATGCAAACACTTAATTTTATTTGCTCACATTTATACCCCATCTTTCTTCTATTATGGAACCCAAGGTGGTGCACATGTGGTTCTCAGGATTGCCATGGAATAACAGCCCTTAACAGTACACAGCCTGCTAGAAAAAGAGACAAAGAAAAAGAGAGAAGGAAGACACACATGCAAGAAAACAAGCTTTGTTGATTAAATAGCCTGAAAGCTGGATTTATATATATATATATATATATATATATATAAACATTAGCATGAGAATCCTCACTTTTCTAGTCCTCTCTACTCCAGATAAAAGCTTTAATATCTAATATCTGCACAGCCTAGACATTTAGAAATCAGAAATCAAAGGAGACCCTTTGCTTGAAACTTGTTTACAAAACCAGTCAGAATTTATTATCTCAAGGATCTGGCTCGGGGTTATAAAAATGCCTAGATAACAGCCCATGTCTAGGCCAGTGTAGCTGGTTGATTGTTGTTCACCTGTAAAAAAGAGCATGTATAAAGAATGGAAGGAAGGACGCATCACCAAGGAAGAGTACCGACAAGCGGCTCGGGCTTTCAGGAATAGCGTAAGGAAAGCTAAAACCCAGAATGAGCTGAGGCTGGTGAGGGAAGCGAGGAACAACAAAAAGGGGGGTTTCAGATATGTTTGAAGCAAGAGAAAGACCAAGGAAATGGTGGGACTGCTGCTCAATGACGATGGCAAAATGTTGACAGATAACAAGGAAAAGGCAGAACTGCTCAACACCTATTTTGCCTCCGTTTTCTCCCAAAAAGGGAACAGTGTGCAACCTTGCATCGGTAGCAATCTCAGTAAGGGGTCGGGATTGGAGTTCGAGATTGATAAGGAGATAGTCAGGAAATACCTAGTTAACCTAAATGAGTTCAAATCTCCAGGGCCTGATGAACTGCATCCCAGAGTATTGAAGGAACTTGCGGATGTACTCTCGGAACCTCTTGTCATCATCTTTGAGAAATCCTGGAGAACGGGAGAGGTGCCGGAGGATTGGAGATGGGCAAACGTCATCCCGCTCTTTAAAAAGGGTAAAAAAGAAGATCCGGGGAATTACAGGCCGGTCAGTCTGACTTCAATACTGGTAAAGATATTAGAACGGATAATAAAAGAGTCCATTGGCAACTATCTAGATGACAATGCTGTGATTAGTAGGAGCCAGCATGGGTTTGTCAAGAAAAAATCCTGTCAAACTAATCTCATCTCTTTTTTTGATCGGGTCACTAGCTTAGTAGATGGTGGAAATGCTGTAGATGTCATCTATCTAGATTTCAGCAAAGCGTTTGACAAAGTCCCCCACGACCTTTTGATTACCAAACTCATCAAATGCGGACTACATGGAAATACTGTCAGGTGGATTCACAACTGGTTGGAAAACCATACTCAAAGAGTGGTCGTCGGTGGCTCTGCTTCGGACTGGAAGGAGGTTTCGAGTGGAGTGCCACAGGGTTCGGTCCTGGGGCCGATACTCTTCAACATTTTTATCAATGACTTAGATGATGGGGTGGAGGGAAGCCTTATGAAGTTTGCGGATGATACGAAACTGGGAGGGATAGCTAACACAGTGGAAGACAGGAATAAAATCCAAAGGGACCTGGATAGACTAGAAAATTGGGCTGAAATTAATAAAATGACATTCAATAAAGACAAATGCAAGATTCTGCATTTAGGCCACAAAAACAAAATGCACGGGTACAGGATGGGAAATACCTGGCTTAGCAGTAGTGCGTGTGAGAAGGACCTTGGAATTGTAGTGGATTGCAAGTTGAACATGACCCAGCAGTGTGATGCTGCGGCAAAAAAGGCAAACGTGGTTTTGGGCTGCATAAACAGAGCTATAGTTTCCAGGTCGAGGGAAGTAATAGTCCCACTATATTCTGCATTAGTCAGGCCTCATCTGGAATACCGCGTTCAGTTCTGGGCGCCTCATTTTAAGAAAGATATAGACAAGTTAGAGCGGGTTCAGAAGAGGGCAACGAGGATGATAGCCGGTATGGAGAACAAGTCTTATGAGGAAAGGTTGAAGGAACTTGGCATGTTCAGTCTGGTGAAGAGAAGGCTGAGGGGCGACATGATTACACTCTTTAAGTACCTGAAGGGCTGTCACATAGAGGAGGGTACAGATTTGTTCACTGCTGCCCCAGAGGGTAGGACTAGGTCTAATGGTTTTAAGTTGCAGGAGCATAGATTCAGATTGGACATTACAAGGAACTTCTTGACAGTAAGAGCAGTTCAGCAATGGAACCGACTGCCTAGGGAGGTGGTGGGATCCCCTTCGCTGGATGTCTTCAAGCAGAGACTGCACAGCTATCTGCGGGAGATGCTCTAGCTGTGGATTTTCTGCTGTGAGCAGGGGGTTGGACTCGATGGCCTACAAGGCCCCTTCCAACTCTATGATTCTATGATTCCTGTGTCTCATAGAACTCTAGATTTTGTCTTCCTTTTGGTGACAAAATAAGGCAAATACTGTATGCTTAATGCATATGTTTATTCATGTTGTGTAGTTCATTCTGGTTCTTCTAGTCTTGAGAAATCCTTTTCTACCACAAAACTGGCTTAAAGTGTTTACCAGCTACTGCCCACACAAGAAAGTTGAGATTCTCAAAACACTAAATTCATTATCTGTTTCAGCACTTAGCTCAGCTGAATAAATACGGCTACAGTTGTAGGGTATGTCTACACAGGGATTTTAGGGAGTAGAGATATCAAGCACTGACACAGGTTACCTACATATGATGCACATTGGAGACATTAACAGTTACAAACTACAAGTAACTGATGCTTGGATAACGACAGTTTTTGCTGCATTGCTAAAGAAATAGGAGGTGGGCTTAAATCAATACCACCCTAGTGCCCAGTACAAATTCACATCTAATTTCAAGCAGGGTGACACTGAACAACTTTTTCCTACAGCCATACAAATACATTCTGAACTATTAGGAATCCTCTAAAACATACATATTTTCACTGTATTTTCAGAAGAGTAAACAACTGGAAAAAAGGGAAGAAACTCACCAATAACAATGAACATTTGAGCCTTTGTCTCCTACGTTATTGTGTAAGTGCGAGGCATGTATGTCCCTGATTGATTAAAATCTTTGTGGGAAACAGCCAAACAAAACAAAATACATGGTCTCTTTCATCGGTAAGTATTAGGAAGTTCCTCCTTCAGGTTAGAACTGCATAAGGAAACACATGCATTTGTAGATTGCCTCTGAAAAAAAGTACTGTATTAGAATACATATCTGTGAGTGAAACACAAATGAATTCAAAAGCCAGGAAAGATAGGAAGTTAGTTTACCTTCCTTATTTGCAAGTAGTCGGGTCCCTCCCTTCCTTCTCTCTTCCAGTTCTTAGCATCTGACTCACATCTGGATTCCTCTAGCTATCAAACTTCATCTACAGTTTAAGGCATGGTTCACAAATTCCCAGTGATTTGTTGTAAATGCACTGCAAGAGGGGAAAATAATAAGAACAAAAAAAATATCCCTATGCTGGTTACTCATCAAGCCTCTCCCCTTTGGGCCTGGCAAAGAAAGTGCCGTAAAGCTCCACCCAGGAGTCTTCTCTTGTAGGGTTGAGATTGATAGGTGGAGAACAAGCATACCTGAAAAAATGTTGCTTTAACTTTAAAACCGGTTTTTAGACAAACACTCTTTGCATTTCAGCCTGCTTAGACAAGTGCTGTTTTCCCTAGTACCTGCTGCAATCACACTGGTTGTTAACAGCAACACTGTTTTACTGTTACCAGGTGAGGTCAGGACCAGTGACTAAGCTTGCAAACTGTGACCCCCCCCCAATGCCACCAGATGAAGTCTCATCTCAGCTAGGGACTCCCTATGTGGCCATTGACAAGATACCATTTCCAAGACTCTGTCCTCCGTTAGCATTATGAGCATGACGATCCTGTCCTATGCTTTGGGATTATTAATAATAATATTATTAATAATTATTACTGAGATAACATACAGGCAGTATCATTTGATTCCTGCAGTAAGCTCTTCTTAGTGTAGAGCAACTAGGTCAGATATGAGGAACCTTTGGCCCTCCAGATGTCACTGAACTACAACTCCCATAAGCTCCAGAAAACATGGCTAATGGCTAGGGATGATGGGAGTTGTAGTTCAGCAACATCTGGAGGGCCAAAAGTTCCCCTCATCTGTGCTAGACCAAAATGTCTTGCGCTGTAGGGATCGCACTTACCTGAGGGTGTGTTCTTACAATAAAAAAAACAGACAAATTCTAGAGGGGTAACCTTGTTTGTTTTTAGACTACATACTAGCAAATTTATTGTCACAAAAGCTTGTGCATCAGTAAATTTATTACTTTTTAATGGTGTCACAGAATTCTTGTGGTTTTAACACAGACGGCGTATCAATACTTTATATCTTAGCTACTCCTTTCCTGTTTTTCAGAGACTTAGGGACAAACTAGACCTGACGTTAAATACCTCAAACTAGTATTTTTACACTGGGAGGAAATCCCCTTTTGATACCAACCTCAGATGTCTCTCAAACCAAAATAAAAGGGGTTTTCCCTAAGACCACAGTAGGGGAGGAAAGAGTTAAATCCACACACACACTCACACACACTGCTGTGTAGAAATATTGTAAAATATGAGTAAGTCCTGAGTCTCTCATATCTAAGCCCAACATGCCACATTGGTATTTATACAGAAAATAATAATAAAAAGAACCATGATGTCCTTTAAACCACAACATTTCAGCCAATTGTCCCAGGCAAACGTGGGAGATTCATTTCCTCCTCTATCTCTAAACCAACCCTGTTTCCTGAACACACTATTCAGAAAAAAATCACTTCAGGAAACCCTAGGCCATCAATCTGTTACCTCAGGAAAATGCATTTGTTTAGGTTGTGTCTCTCTCTCAGACACATTTGCTCTAGTCTAGGACAATTGGTGTGCAGAGAAACCAATGTGCATGAATTCACCAGTAAGTTTACCTGGGGTAAGGTGGACACCAATATGTAATCTTCTGCTGATAGATGGCGATACTTTTGTTCTTCTTTCACCATTGCTAAGGAAACAAAGATTTAAAGCAGTATCTACCTAACAACTGAGTGCCTTATCTTTAGTTGCATTCCATTATGTTTTGCTAGCTACCAACCTACCAAAGACACCAGATTCTTTCTGGAATCCATTAATATGACTGTTGGTTCTAAAATACTTAAAAGATCAGCAAACCAGAGGCCCTCAAGCCAAAACTGACTCCTAGACAGCAGCATCTGTTTCTTGCCCCAATAATTACTGAGGCAACTGAGATATATGGAAAGGGCAAGTAGCAGCCATGGCCATAAGACTGTCCAGTAATCCATAGGTGGAGGGGGTGGAGGTTCGTCAGCTCTCTATCAGACATTTCTTCAAAGCAGCTCCTTGTTAAAATCAAAGTCATGAAAACCTACCATGTGCAGAATAGTCAAACTGGGATGTTCCATTTACATCTGTCTGCGCAAGCTCCCTGACCCCACATTCACACGTGCTTTCAATCTTGGGGCTGAGACTGCAGGGTCAAAGAGATGCTGTGTATAGGTAATTATGGCACAGCCCAGTTTGAACGTTGCATTTTGTACATGGTGGGGAGGTTGGTAGGAGGGTTTGTGTGAGCCTAAAACACTTCCCTACTGTCACTGAATGACATTTTCCTGCATATGGTCTTGAGTGCAGCAGGTACAGCTCCATTGATGTACTAAATCACTGCCTGGCCGCGATAATGGACTGGATGAGAGCTAATAAACTGAGACTCAATCCTGACAAGACTGAGATGCTGTTGGTGGGGGAGCTCTCTGTCCAGATGGCTGATGTCCAACCTGCCCTAGATGGGGTTACACTCCCCCTAAAGGAGCAGGTCTGTAGTTTGGGGGTCTTATTAGATCCGCTCCTGTCTCTGGAGGCTCAGGTAGCCTCGGTGGCACGGAACGCGTTCTACCAGCTTCGGCTGGTAGCCCAACTACGACCCTATCTGGACAGGGAGAACCTTGCCACAGTTATCCATGCTCTGGTAACCTCTAGATTGGACTACTGTAATGCACTCTACGTAGGGTTACCTCTGAAGACGGTTCGGAAACTTCAGCTGGTGCAGAATGCTGCGGCCAGAGTTCTTACTGGGATTAAAAAATATGATCATATAACCCCTGTCCTGGCCCAGCTGCACTGGCTACCAATATGTTTCCGGGCCAGATTCAAAGTGTTGGTTCTTACCTATAAAGCCCTTAACGGCATTGGACCGCAATACCTGGTGGAACGCCTCTCCCGCTATATACCTGCCCGTTCACTATGTTTGACATCGAAGGCCCTTCTCCGGGTTCCAACGCATATGGAGGCCCAGAGAGTAATAACCAGAGCTAGGGTCTTCTCAGTGGTGGCCCCCGAGTTATGGAACGCCCTCCCTGATGAGATACGCCTGGCGCCTTCTTTGTTATCTTTTCGGCGCCAGGTAAAGACCTACCTCTTTGCCCAGGCATTTTAATTTTATTTTAATTTGTCTTTGTCTTGATTTTGTTTCTATATTTTACAGTGTATTGTTATCATGTTTATTGTATTTTAATCTGTTTTTACCTTTTTGTACACCACCCTGAGAGCTAGAAAGCTATAGGGCGGTTTAAAAATCTAATAAAATAAATAAATAAATAAATTAAGTTCTCCTCATGCAATCCTGGAAAATATTGTATCTGTAAGTTTGAAATGCTCCAAGCAAAATGAAGTCAGATCTTTTTGCCTTTTCTGACCCTGTAAGTTGGGTTAACTTTTGATTTCCCTACCCCTGTGGATATTGAAGATAATGCTGGAGAAATTGTCTCTAAAGTTTCAGGCAACATATGAAATATTCCAAACACTTTTAATAATAGGCAATGGAAAAATAAACTTGATCATATTTAAATCAATTTAAGTCAATAAACAACAATGATTTTCTCCACAAATTGCTAAGATTTCAAGTGCATAGGGCAAGAGAATCCCAGGCTTCCACTTGCTAAATCCACCAGAGTCCCCTCACTTCTCAAGAGTACATACTCCCTCTCACAATCTGTTATAATGGTTGGCCTGGGGTTTGTTTTGGGAATAAGGGTGCTGTGTCACAAATGAGTGATGCTCCTTGGTGTGACCTGAAGGCAATAAAGGAATGCACTGGCAGTTACATTAATAACTTTTTAACAGGTCTGAAGGAGTGACCATAGAGAAAACTGGCAGAAGGGCCTACTCATCTTGGACCACCTGATCATAGGAGCTAGTTCAGAATCTTAGCACAGGAAATGTAAAAGTCCGACATAACAATCTGTGGTTGCACAACCTGGAAAGCAGTTTTAGTACAAAAAAAGTTTAAGGCATTCTTTATTGAATGAATTGATGGGGTGGAGAGGCCAGATGTGGCCAAAAATAAATTTCCAGCCAGTGGGCCAGAACAGGAGCAAAGTCTGAGGAAGTCTATCAAGTCTCTGGAACTGAGACTTTACTGCCCACATATGGGAAAACTCCTAACAGGAGTCTGTATTAATGCCTTCAACTGGAGTTTTTGTACTGGAAACACAGCTGGTCATTTGGAAAGGCTTCAGTTGCAAAATCTCACTTCTAAAAAAGGACCCTGCTTGCTTCCCATGCCTGGCAGCCTGGCATCTACTAATGAAAAACTATTGATCTGCCATTATTCTAGGCATAGAAGAATTGGTGCACCAGTGAACGGAGTCAGGAACTTTTTACAATCCCTAGGCAAAGAGAGTTTGCTATGGAAAGGGGGGGGAAAGTTGGCAAAGAACATGTGGTTGCTGGCTGGGTTGGTGAAGGGGGAGTGGAGGTTACTCCACCCCACAGGAAAGGAGGCACTTCTGAAGACAACTAAGTGCAAAAGGAGAAATTACATTACATATTTCTCTTGCTACCTTCTACAGTGGTTAATGTATTCTTAAAGAAAGGTCCTGGGGTTCCTCTCATTTCGAAGTTTTGCTCCATAAGTTTAGATGTAAGGGTGTTGGTTATGGCTTTTCAGTAGTACAAAGGTACTGTCCTTTTTATGTTCTTTGCACACATTTGAGGCTTGACCTTGCTGACTCTAACTTTAGTCATTGACCTCAGTCATGCTTTTTCCTCCAGAAAAGCCCATTTTACTTCCTCTCATTCCTGTAAAGAGAACTTAACCCATTATTATTTCAGTTGTGTAGGCGAGACTGGAGAATAGTGGTATGTGTACATGACATCTGGAACAGCTGAAATGAGAGATCCTTTTTGCTAAAACATAGATCTCGAAACAGAGCCTGCTTGAAGGGCACAAAATCTGACATTCTTAAGGAGAGTAAAGAAAGAACACAACACACGCAAGGTTACCCTTTTGACTTTCCCATGTGGTTTTGCTCAGTTACTTTAGCTACCTGGATTTATTTCTTCTGCAAGTTCCTATTCATCCTTCCTTTCTCATTGTTGCAAACTGTGATACTGATTATGTGGATCCATCTGCAACATGATTGAGATGTGGAGGCTAATGGAGACAGCATTCTAGTCTCTTCTAGCCTAATGACTCCGCCTTTTTCAAACATACTTGAATAGGAAAGTTACTTCTGGTGGCAATATGGTGATTTTTTACTCAATGTAGAGAATGATAGTAGTTGCTATCCCATATTCCCTTGCATTGGGTTAAGGAAGCTACACAGGAGGCTAGTTCTACTCTACTGCAGAATTAACACTAGATCTTTTCAAATGTCACAGAAACTATTTATGAGTTTTTCAGCAGGACTATCACAGAACTACCATTGATTAAATATGAATCCTTCAGTAACAGGGAGAGAGCCCATAGTTCAGTAGTAGAGCACACAACATTGTATGCAGAAGGTCCCGCTTCCAGTTGAAAGGACCTCAGGGAGGAGGTGAGGTGAAAAATCCCTGTCTGAGACTGTGGAGGACCACTGTCAGAGTAGGCAGCACTGGGAGTAGGGGGACGAATGGTCTAACTCAGTATAAGGCAGCTTCACTGAGCTAACACAGGTGACAAAATACACATAGACGAAGACCAGTTTCTATTTTAAGAACATACTTTATACAAAATAACAAGTTCTTATGGAAATAAAATCTACAGATCTCCAAGGATCAAGTTTTTTAAAAAAAGGATCCTTAAAAAAATTACTCAAACACAGAAAATTAAACTAACTATTGAGGTAACTGTCGCTCTCAGGGAATCAGTAGACCAAGACAAAATATACACAATATAAAAATAAATAGCATTCCCCTTTCCAGTATTGTCCAGGAGAGTTCAAACCCAGCTCTTTGCAGCAGCAAAAGAGTAGAGGAAAGGATCCCTGATGCTGTGCTCCATGGGCAGGGAGAGTGAACAGGGTTTTTCAGGAGCAGTGGAAAAGGCAGCCAAGTGAGGTACCTGAGTCCCAGTTGGGGAAAACAGAAGAACAGACAGGGAGGAATTCAGTCAGTCAGTCAGTCTTATATCAGGTGTTAACTCTCCAAGCAATGGGCCCTCTTGACAGTAGCTTTCTGTCACACTACCAAGTTCAGTCTGCTGTGGCATGAAAGGCTCGTATCAGCTCCCTTTCAAAACCTAGTTGAGAAGTTCATTTATCCAGCCAAACACTGCCATGCACAATCCAAAGTATGTCAGATTCCTCCCAGAGTTTGTCAGTAATTATACTTTCACAGCTTCATGGTGAGAGAACTCTTGCAGCAGTAGCTCATAGGCCTGTTGACCAGGAGATGTTTCAGCTGTTTGACAGAGACCAGGATCCAACTCCAGTGTAACATCAGACTTCATCCAGAGGAACATTCTCTCTTCTCCTTATGCCCCCAAATAGGCAAATTACATTCTTTACAATCTTCATTACAATAATACAGTCCCTCCCAACCCACACACCCCCAATGACCCAGAAGACATTTCAGGAATGATGGAGGGGGGTGGAGTCAAAGCACAACCACTTCAAATTAAAAACCAGAGTTATTATTTGAATTCTTGCATCACATATTTCCTAGCTACCAGGCTTGTACTTTTGTGTTTCCAGTTAGAAGACTCCTTTCTCGCCATCCCTCCTGATCATGGGAAAAATATCTCATTCTACTTAGATAAAATGCAGTAGAACATAAAAAAGCTGGGCAGTAGAAAAAACATACTCAATATACTTTTGTGTGTGTGTAAAATTAAGAGCCAGACAAAGAAACTCACTTCATGACCTCTGCAGTAATTCAAGTGGCAGTTGCTAGACCCAGTTTTTAAGCACCAGTGTCTCCTGGAGTTTTTGCACCCTTGCCATGGAATCTAATGATATACTTAACTTTTGCAACTGGAGAACCAGGAGAAAGCACAATAACTGCTATGCTTTTATTGCTAAATAGTTATGTAAGGCTGTAGTTTGCACTGAACTGTTATGGAAGAGTAAATAACCAGTATAAGTAGATGCTCAGAGTGCATAAATTATGAAATATAACTTGCATTTATAACTATTAGAGGAAAAATACAGTACCATGCTATTTGGAAGCCGCTGTTTAAATGAAACTAGTTGCAGAGGGAATAACATTATTTGTGTAGCAGTGACACCTTGTGGTCAGTAAAGAGCACAGCTAAATCCAAAGGATTGCATGCATTTCTGGTAGCTCTGATCACTTAGACCACTGTTCTTCAACCTTGAGTTCCCAGATGTAGTCGGATTATAGCTCCCATCAACCCCAGCCAGTTTAGCCAATGGCCAAGGATGATGTGAGATGGGTCCCCAGATGTTGTTGGACTACAAGGTTGAAGAACAGTGACTGAGAGCTCAGAGAAATCCCTAGAGGTTCTCCATAACTAGGTTCAATGTATGCTTCAAATTTCTGGCTACAAAGAACATGCAGAAATTTGGCAGTTAATTCTGTAATATGCACCTGGTATATTGCCATTGTTAAACAAGTACTTAGTAGGACAAGTACAAGTACACAGTTTGACATTTTTCACAGAACTTGTGCAGAATCTTGCCAGAACACACAGGATACAAAAACAACAGTGCCTGCCAAATGCATCTAGCTCCTCATTCATGACAGCCAACGTTCCCACTATATTGTTGCTCATCAGCACCTGAACCCTCATCAGAAACATTCATGTTATGATAAAGCAAATTTTGACACTTTTATTGGCAGGAACCTCTTTTGTTATGCTATTGCTGGTTAGTTAATATTTTTATCTATCCTAAACGTTCATCAACAGAGTTCAAAATTTTGTCTGGCCTTGGTAGCCAGCCAAATTTTGGAGGAGCCTGCGACTCACCCTGACTCTCCCTACAACCTCAAGAGGGGCAAGATGTGCAAGGGTTTGAAGATGCTCTAAAGCTGCAAAGATCTTGCCACTTCAGAGTGTCTTGGAAACCCAGCATGATTGCAAGGGTAACCCTTGCTCTTCTCCCAGGCCCCAGAGAAAGTGGGGGGATCTGTGGCTGCAGTTGTGCTGGGTTTTGGAAGTGTCCAGCTGTTGCTTCTACAATAAGCCCCCAAAGCCCACTGTGAATGAAGGGGCAAGCCTTTCTTCACACTCAACAAGTTAAAATATGTTCACCATTGGCAAGTACATTTGTGAAGCCCTGCTCTTCACCATCTCCCACAATCAACCTTTGGATTTTGATTCAAAATCTCATACGTTTCCCTTCCACACTTCTATCAGGAGTAATTTAGGTTTCTGCTTTATGTTTTGCTTCTACATATCTATCCCTACTTGTTTTCAGAACACCTGGCTATTTCAACATTACCAAGTCTCACCTTTGGTGGCTGCTCCTCACTTCACTGCTGTAAATGTAGGCATAGGTATTGGGAAGGTTATGCCAGAATCAGCCCTTATGGAAAAGAATATACCTTTCCCCATCATACAGTGGTGAAGAAAAGTGTGTTCTTAAGAAAACATTTAATTCAGTAGTGAACACATACACTAAAGGAAGTGTTCCACCCAATGCATAAACTACAGAGGGTGGCAGAGAAGGCCTTACTTCCTTATAGAACAGTTTTATGGGAAATATTTCTTCAGGATAACTCACATCTGGCTGCTGGGAGGAAAGGGAAGAATAGCTGCATCAGCTATCACAAAGGTGAAATCTATTCTCACGGAGAAAGGGCCTTATTTAATCAGAGGCATATTTGTTTTTCAGTCAACATGCATATAGGATAATGGTACACTGAAATATATGGGGGGGGGGGAACCCTTTCACTGAGAAAAAGCCAGAATTGCTGGAAGCAAACTTCAATTGATAGTTATTTCCCTCACACAAAGATATTTACTACTTTTCTCAGCTTCTAGGACTTGTAACCCCATTTCCTACTTCAACAACAAGGAAAATTTCACTAGTTGGGACCTGTCAATGCATGAAGGAATGACCAGAGAGTTCCATGGTCAAACACTGCTAACTTATACATAAAAGCTATATTGGAATGCTACTAAATGAAAAAGCACTATGCACCCTCCAGAGAGCTTACTAAATTGTTAAGTCTAGGGAAGATTCTGATTTTCAGTTCCACTAAAATATCGCCTCCACTCTCCAGTCTGAGGAAAATGCTTTACCCTTGTTCTATTTAAGCAAAAGCTTCAAATCTAGAACTTAGACTGAAACAGACAGCCACTTTTTGACAGTAGGCATGCTACTGACCTACCACTGATATTTTGCTATTTCATTCCTATTGGAAGTATGACCAAGCGCCATAGAAGTCACTAATATCAGTCAAAGCTCTCTGTTTAAGGATCATAGACCATTATTGATAAGGAGATACTATCAGGAGTAAAACAATGCATACAGTTAACAGGATTTAATATTATTATTGGTAATGAATACCAGTCAATAGTATCTTTATAACTCCTAGGTAGTTATTTTTATCAACGGAAACAAAAAAAACCCAAAAACAGATATGTGTAGACATGATTAACATGTACCATGAATGCTTTCTCTTTATTTCTAGCAGGTCTAACTTTGGGCAAATAGGTCCACAGATGAAAGGATTTATTCCTCCCTCCCCTCCTTCCTGCTGATGCTTAGGAGAGAAGTATGCAGGGGTCATTATGTGCCTTTTAAAAGAAAGGTTTCTTCCATATGGAAGAAAGGGGTCCTGAAGGGCTAAAATGTATTGCAACCCATCTGTATGTTAAACAGATACAGATGGGTTGAAGTGGGAAGGTGAGATGATTCCTTCATTACAAAAAGCACAAGCTTTGAAGCCCATTATCAGACGATCTGCAGCTGTGCCACTCATCTATCTTAGCCATACAAAAGGCTCACACACTTACTATTCAACCCCTTATGCTAAAATTATAACAGAACAGGAACTGGGAAATAGCAAACACTTTCCATCAAGTTTCTAACAAAATGAAGCCAAGATCCTTTTATAATGCTTCCCTAAGAGCCACTAACCATAAGTTTACAGACAATAGAGGCTACCTCATAACTCCAATGTGCTAAGCCCATGTAGATCATTTAAGGCTAACCTAACAAGCTCATGGTGGCATGAGCTTTCACAGGCAACAACTTGCTTTATAGTTCTAATGAAGTTGGCTCGTTTTTCTCAAAATACATCCCATAACAAACCAGTTAATCTATAAGGTGCCACAACATTATTCATGTTTTTTGTTTCACAGACTAATATGGCTGCACATTTGGAATTTATTCCCAAAGTAAAAGCACATACCATACAAAGAGGGTGGCTAACCTGTGGCCCACCAGACTACAACTACCATGATTCCTGAATGCTGGCCATATTGGCTGGGGCTGATGGGAACTGGAGTCCAACAACATCTGGAGAGCCCCTGCTGTACAAGAGATGACAATTTCTCTTGTGTAGTTGGTGAAGTCATAATGCAACAGACTGGAAGAACAGAAGAAATGAAGGGGAAACACAGAACCTGAAGTAAAATTTAGTGATAAATACAGGTAGAACCCCTTTGGAGCATACATCAAATTTTTATGGTAACTGCCTGCAAGTTTATAGAATGAGGCTATTACTCTGGGCTAAAGTTCTATTATGAAACAACTTAATAGAAATTCAATCTTGGGAGGGGGAAAAAACAGGATGGGGAAGATTAGAACAAAAAACCCAATTTTAAAAAAAATCAGGGCCTAGGTGCCAGTGCCTGTTTCTTCAGAAAATGGCTGTCCACAGCAGATGTATAAGTTGTGTACTATACTATAATTGTATTAGTTCAGGTGGACTGGTCAATAGAGATGTGGCTGTGGGCCTGTTTTACTTGTTACGTTGACTTGAGGTTGCATTAGTGCTGAAGTTGAGAATAAAATTCTCACACTCCTTTCTATCCTTTGTATGGCCACAGAGGAATTCAAATAAAAATGCGATTTTTCTTGTTTGGTCACGGAGGGAGGGAGCACTTAAGATCTATATTGAACCTCACTGCAAGCAAACAAATGGACAGATATGTGGCATCCATCAACAGAACACAGCAGTGTCTGGGCAAAATGTTTGCACTCTCACTGAATGTGTGTCTAGGTTTGGCTAAAACCAGAGATTCACTCAAGACAAATCAGAGTGCCGTATTATTTCATTCTAGATATCACTGAAATAATAATAGATGCTGCAAAAGAACCTTTTATGTGTTCTGTAATACCCTAACTGGCCTTTGTCTCCAGTGCTGGCATCTTCAAACTTATCTTACACATCATACACATCAACATTACATGTAACAACGTTATCTGTTTTTGCCCCCATAATCTCAGCTTGCATGTATGTGTGTAATAATATGAATAAAAGACTAAGACTTTGATATTTACTGACATCTGACCATTCCTAGTCAGAAATGATTGAGAAAAGGCTGCTACAATCCTAATTTTCTAGAAATTCTAGTTTCTGATTTCCTTGTTCCTGTAGTGGCAGAAACTAGCAGTGCATACAATTAATGGGCAAGAGAGGGGAACACTGATTTCTCCTGAGCAATACCTGTGGCCAATTACCAGGCAATGCCTCAGCCCTAGATGACTGATAAATGGCGCTGAGTTTGTATATAGACAAAACCACTATTTCCTGCATTTACCCATTTCTGAAGGATTTCAGCGTGACATGATTGTAAACAGGTTATGATCATCCCAGTGCTGTGCCTACAACATTTGAGGCCTACCACTCCAACCCTTAATAATGTACAGTACATTCACCAACAAAAATATTTTTTTTAAAAAGGCAATAGGTTAAAAAAATCTGTAAACTGGATTCCTTTCCAAATACACATATTAATACAAGTATTTCCCACAGCCTACTTTCTTTCATCCTGAAAAATATACCTGAGTTTTAGCAGTTCATGAAAGTTCAAGTCCCTCAAACACAGCCGCTTTAAACTCTTAATGAAACCAAAGTCTCTGGTCAGAAATAAGTCATTAGCTTGAGACGCTCTCTCTTTGTCATTGTGACAGCCATATGACTGGCTCAGACCCAGGACAATTCCATGTTACTAGAAAGCCAACAAGGTGCCGTATTCCACCAGACCTTGGAAGCAGACGCTGCTGGGAAAGAAGATGAAGGTAGAAAGCATTTTTTCCCTTTACCCTTATTCAGTCATATGAGGCTCTCGTCTCCGTCACATCCTTCTAGCCTTAGACTAACTCTAAAAAAAGATAAACAAAAAGGTGATCATTACTTGTTTCAGAAGAAATTTTCAAAAAAGATGCAAGACCAAGTTTCCCAGAAAGGTACATCAAGGGCCAAACTACACACTACATTAAAGGTGTAAAAAACACTCTTTTGGTTTTTAAATAGTAGTTTTAGAGATTGAGGGAGAATCAGGATAGCAATAAGCAATTTTCCTTTTGGGTGGGAGTGACTTTCACTAGGACTGTGCCATGATGAGGAATAGTGTTTGGGGACAAGGTTTTAACCCCCCTCTCTCTTACACACATACTCCTGACAAAAATCACCTCCCAAGCTGCTATCCCTAGAGGGAAAGCTACCACTGCTATTCTGATAATCTCTTCCCCCTAATATTTTTTTTAAAAAAGCAAAAGAAAACATTCATACATTTAATATGTCATCTACTTTGGCTGCAAGATGGCATAACATCAGACCATCCTAACAAGAATCCAACTATTCTATGAGGGTGCACACCCCAGGGCATGATTTGGGACAGAACAAATCTGGAGGCATTCAAGAGGAAGCTGGACAGCCACTTGTCAGGTATGCTTTAAACTGGATTCATGCATTGAACAGCGGGCTGGACTCGATGGCCTTACAGGCCCCTTCCATACTATTCTATGAAACTAGATTTTACAGCCTTTGAAATCAAAGACCTTGAGAAACACACCTCAGCTACTTCACCATCCTTGGGCAGAAAGTATTTCTCCTTCTTCCAGAAGCACCAACCAAACAGCCAACTTCTACTGAATTAAGAGCAAGAACTTGGCACAGTGGACAAAAGAGATTGCTACGAAACCTCCAATTAAAATCTTGTCTCAGTCATGAACTTACTAGATGGCTTTAGGCAGGCTTCACTCTCTCAACCTCAGTTTCCCACCAATTTCAATAAGGAGATTACAATGCTGGCCTACCATACAAGGTTGTTTTATGCATTACTGGAAAGTACTTTGAACAATCCAAAATGCTATATAAGTGCTACACACTGGGCGGTATTCAGTTCTAGTCCTACTCAGAGTAGACCTATTAGAGTTAAGAGACATGACTAAGGTTCATTCATTTCAATGGGTTTACTCTGAGTACGACTTAGTTGACTACAACCTCTTATTACTATTCAGATGGCATTAAATTAGCCTAGTACGAGTTCTTGCTTACCAGCATAAAATCTCAGGCTAAGCAAAAATGTGCACATTCTTAAAGGCTTCCCAAGCATACATTACCCAGTAAATTATTAGAAAAAGTGCAACTTACAATTAGCTCAATTCTCCCCCTTTCCACATAAACTGCCAAAACTCACATCTTTGATACATAATGATGTAAGAAAAAACTCATTAATCATTCCCTAAATTCTGTCCTTTATTGACACTTACTTGATCCAGAGGTGATACTGGTGTTTTTTGTGCTGGCAGCTCTTCCTGGACTGATGTTGCTGTAGGCATCTTTAGGAATGAGGCTTGTGGCTGATGCATGTGCATTCTGGAATCACACACAATGGAGAAGGCAACTTTAGCAATGACATACCATTTCGGACACACACTGTTTATGCATACATACATTCCTACCTTGGGGAATTTATTTGGTAGAGAGTGCCAAAACTTCATGTTTGATCATTGTTTATACTCTGTACTGTTCCATACCTAGTTAGGCCTATACCAGGGGTTGCCAACCTACCACCCATAGGTGCCACAGTGCCCATGAAGGCCTTCAGTGGTGCTCCCAGCAGGTAGCCCAGAATGTGAGCTTTCATTTTTTTAAAAGTAACTCTTGAGCCCTCCTAGAAAGAAAGTTATAGAGCAAAATGTGCACGTTTCCTTCTTAGCAATTTCTGTGAAGTAAGATAGTCCGGCTGCTCCTTCCTGTCACTGTTTTTAGCCAATGAGTAAAATCAGAGCTGTGACTGATAAGAGAGTTGTCTGGAGACCAGACAATAGAAATCCCTGGGGTCCTAAAGAGCTGCTGCTTTGCCCTCCTTTTTAGTGCACTGTTCCTGATTCTCTCTCTTTTTCCCCCCTAGTAAAGTTTGTCTCCATAGTTTGTCCTTTTTCTCTAGCAACCAGAATGCTTCTTTCCTCTACTGGATTTGCCTGAGATCAGTTAGTACCTAAAAGTTATTTTCTGCAAATACTGCTACACAATGCGTAGGTGAATGTTAAAGAATCTCCCTTCCCCTAAAAAGCAAATTTAAAAACTTTGCAAAGAGGCTTGGGCATGTTTTCTGCGTTGCAGGAGTTAAAGACTGGGGACTCATTAAGAATTCACTATACAGTTAATTTATAGTACAATGGTACATGTCTACTCAGACATAAGGCTCTTTGTATTTAATGAGACTTCTGGATCAGTGGATACAGTATGGGAGCCTATGCTTTGATTTAGGGTTGGCATTGAGGAAAAGCAGGGTTCTTGTGCCTTTAGCAGTTGTATGGCATGCAGAAATTCAACAGGTCAAGCCTTTTTTAGCATGGAAATATAATTATGGGGAAAGCTTCACTATGAATATTCTCTGTGTTATACCATGCCCCATGACAGCCATTTTGTGCCCCTAGTACTCTCTCAAAATTTGAAAAATGACCTCTGGTCCAAAAATGTTGGCAACCCCGGCCTACATCATATCCCAAGATCCTTATATTTGGTTTCTTTGGTTGCTGAACATAATTCAGATGGCCTTCCCTTTCTTTTTTATGGTCAGAGAGAGTAAGGTAATGAATCAATTTAAGTGATATTTTCCACAAAATGTCTGTGTGTGTTATTTTGTTTGGAATAAATATAAGAGGAAGGATAGGATAGTTTATTAAAAAGAAATCAAGTTACTATTGTAAGCAACCTTCAGCCTTAGCTACTGAATTAATATTTCATCAGTCAGTATGAAGTGGTTGGTTGGTAGAAAGAAAAAGAAAGAACCTCACATTAATTCAACAAATGAAAAGAAAACCATGGTTAAGTAGTGTCATTCAGGAAAAAAACCTCCATGGGATGAAGGGCCATAATAAATTAAAAAATAATGAAACAAGTTTTGCCCTCTCCTATCCATGGATTGTATGTACTGCTATGTCCTGCCACAATGGGAAAAAAGAAATCAAGAACGAGAATTTCCAGGAAACAGAAATGTATTGTGGGATTGCTGTAGCCACTTCTCAATGAGTTCTGACTGGGAATCATCACTACAACATTAAGAATAAAATCCTTAGCCTAAAATGTTATTACACACACACATAAGCCAATATTGTGGGGGCAAGAACAGGAAACGTTGCATGTAATGCTGATGTGTTTGAAGATCTACATGGAAATACCAGAACTGGGAACAAAGACCAGTAAGGGCGCATTGCAGGGGTAAATGGAATCAAAACTATCACATCCATTCCTTCTCTCTTTGAACAGTTACTTATGAAGCTCTTTCACACATGGCAGTGACCTGGGATGTTCATCGTTACTTGCAGCTCTTTGGATTCTTATCATTATGACAGCAACCATCATTCAGCACCCTCCCTTTCTTCCCCCATCTCACTGTCCCATGGAGAACAGTCTTACCCTGCTGTTCTATACATTTCTGGAGACAGTCTCCCCATGCCACTTCCGCATCCTGTCTGTTCCATCATTAAGGCCTGAAAGTGCCCCACATTCTCTTCTTGGCAACGGTACAGAGGACCATCATGAGCAAGACCATTGGCTTGATTGGTGGCTGGATGATGCACCAAGTGAGCATTCACAGGTGACCCATAAGCTCTGGACTGGAAGTGACTTGCGGGGTGTCGTGACGCATAAGGTGACCCTGTCTGCAGCATGACACCATGAGGTGGAAAAGCAGATGGGCCAAACCCAAGCCCAGAAGAACTCATGGGTGGTGGGGGAGAGCTATACAGATACTCTCCTGCTGCAACTGATCTCTGCCTCTTAGTAGCTGCATTATGGTTGTCCAAATCAAGAAATTCTTTGGGGCTCTCAGGCCTCTCTTGGGATTCATCTGTTTTCTCAGCCTCTGGTGGCAGCTCTTGCCCACTGCTTGGAATCTCTTTGGTGCTTGCCACATCCATTCGGTTTGGGGAAGCCAAAGAAGCAGTAAGCACTTCACAGCCCTGCATGCCACTGCCCATAATCCCTCTGTCTGAGAAAGGAGGCCTGGCCAGAGGTGACTGGGCAGCTGGATGCCCAGTGGGGCTGGACTGGGGAGGAAAAGGCCTCTGCCAATCTGAATAGCTCTGTGGACAACTGTAGTACGGAGGCTGCTGGTAGTGGTGATAAGGAGGAGGAGGTTGAGGCTGGTAAGGGTATGGCATTCCTTGGTGGGAACGATAACGAGGGAAAACCCCATGGGGACTGTTATTAGGCTGAAAACCCCGAGTAGAAAAATGCTTGGAATGGGATACTGGATGGGACTTCCCTCCCATCATAGGATTGAATCCCTGCAGTCCTGGATTGATGTGATAGTGTGTAGCTGCATCTGGATACTCCAAGCTGGGCATGTAGAGAGGAGCGAACTGGCCAGAGGTGCCTCCTGCTGGACTGCCATCCACAGCAGCAGGAGTACTAGTGCTCTGTCTCATGCAAGGCACAGTTGCTTCCAACAGATTTTTGCCTCCAGTGCAAAGGGGCTTCTCCATTACATTAGCAGTCCCTGCTTTTCCTTCAGTACCACCAGATGTCCCTTCACTTACAGCACCATTTTCAGGCACAGGCCCTCTCTCTGCCGCTGTTACAACATCCTGCACACACCTCTGGGATGCTGGATTTGTATAGTTACTCTCTGCTGGCCATGTCGTCTTGCTCTGTGTTACTTTCAGACCATTTTTAGTTCCAGAATCAACACTCTCTTCTTCCTGTGTCCGCCTGGAGCAATCCATTTGCAGGGGGGGCTTAGAATGAGGTAGCAGCTTGGGGTATGTCCCCTCTGGAAGGCCAATACACTGGGCTTTCTCTTCCACTCCTGATGGAGGGTTCACTGCAAAAAAGAAAGGACAGACTAATCAGATGGCTTTCCCTTAGTACATTCATTCATGGAAAAACAGAAAAGTCTTTCACCACATGAACTGACAACATCCAGAAGAGTTAAAGTGAACTCCAAGGCCCAGTATGGACATAATATTAACTAATAATATTAACATAATATTAATTTCATGAAATGGAAGTTTAGGAGCATCCCTATAGTCATTTTACCAGGGTTAGCAAGCAATGCTGAACCATATTAAAGGGAAGTGGGGCAATTTAACATGATTGAGTATGTGTATATCAGAAGGGAGTATGTGACCCTTCAGCCTGCTCTCTGGACTCAATTAACATTATGTTTGCACAAAACCTAAGTGAACCTATTAACTTCACAGACAATTATAAAAGAGCAGGAGCAGAACAGGAATGTATTTATGAAAATCTGCCAGATTTGCTTTGAAATTAAAATGGTGCTAGAAGGAGGAAAGGCTATAACATTCTTTACACATGGTTCACACATCACAATGGGGTGGGAGGGTGTTGTGCTAATCACAGTGCTTTTGTGCAGCAGTATACTTGTGTCAAATCTGTCTGTCTCTTACTCTGGTGCACATAATCATGCCCCATAAAATATACTTGGGACAGCCACCTCACTTTCCTCCACAGCCACCTCTGTGTGCACATCCAACAGTCATCTCACCCATTGTATTCACATTACATCACTATTTATGCATGGTAAAACATCAGAACAGACAAGCCCCAAAGAAAACCCATTTACCAATGGCAACTGCACTCCCTAACTCAGTACAGAAGATTGTGGCAAATGGACATAAATCAGTTGCTCAACTGATAGAGCAGCCATATTTTGCCTTAGGAAATCAAAGACATGCAATTACCTCGGTTGTTCTCTGGATCAATGGTCTGACTGGTGTCCTGAGAGCTCCCGTTCCCTAAACCTGTTTTTGGAGGCTGGATGTTCATAGATGCCACATGGGCCAGTTGTGGGAATGGTCCGGGCAAATGCGGGGGAGGAGGCTGACGGGGGTGGTAAGGCACACCAGGTGGGCATACCCGAGAAGACAGCTGTTGCATGGCAATCATCTCTGGACTGTCCATCATGGAATCCCCACCCTGTGTTCCTCTTGGCATTTGATGGGGAGGCCCAAATAATGAGGCTGGTAGCTGCTGCTGCATTCTCTGACCAGGGCCTTTTCCTGGTTGTCGGATATATCCTGAGGGTGGAGCTCCATGAGGTAGGAAATTGGATTGCTCAGTCCACTGATTAAGTGGCAAAGGTGGTCTCAGCGCCTGAGGGTCCATCATGTGGCTCAAAGCACGAGGTGGACCCATTGAAGGTTTCTTGTCTACTCCCAAGGACATCTGGTTTACTGCATCATGGCTTCCATTCCACACAGTGGGATGTGAATGGTTTAAGTACTTGTAAGGTCTGTACATATGGCCAGAGGGAAGCTCTGGGGTCTCTGGTTGTCTCATAGGGGGTCCATTGTGCCTTGGAGAAAGAAATCCTTGCTGGAATTGTGCAGGGGAATACATATTAACATCTGAGGGAGGGCCTGTCATCCGACCAAGCTGCAGGGATCCAGGCTGTGGTCCCACTGTGGAGGCATGCATTGGGCCTGCACAAACTTGCTTCTCTGGAACAGGAAGCCGATGTCCTCTGAGATCATTCAATCCAACTGTAGGCTGACAAAGGAAACAAAGGGAAATGAGGCATATTCAATGTGAATGCCCAAGTCATTGGTATGGGGTATATCACAGCAAGAATCTAAACCCACACTATAACCAAGAAACTAGAATCTGCTGTCACTGAACCATCTTCAAACAGTAACAGTTAGATTGCCACTCTGTGTACTCAATATTGTCCTCAAGAGCAGGAATGTGGGTATGTTGCAAATTCACACAGTGTAAAATATTCAAAGTCTCTGGATTTTAACTTATATTTTTACAAACAGGTTGTTTCTACCCTTCAAAATGGCTTTGAAAAAAAGTATTTCTTCCAAAGTTTGGAAACCACTGGAAACATTTTTCAGCTGTCACCGAGTATGCACTACAAATTTTAATTAGTCTTTATTCTGTTTTCTTACCCCCATGGCTACCCTCAAATACACACAACCCTGTAAATACACACAACCCCCCCCAACAGCAATAATAATAAAACCATGAATAAGTAATTATTCCTTTGTAAGAACAGAATTGAGGTTTCCTTATTACAGATTTATCTGTAGTTCTTACATATGCAGGTGGAAGTTCATTTCAGAGCATGTTTCTTACCTGCATGACAAAGTGCTGATGCTGCTGACCTGGTTCACCAGGGTGTGGGTCTGGTACTCGTGGTGATCCATAAGGTTTTGCTGGGTCGGATCCCTGCAGAGAGCCAAATGTTCCAGGCCCTGCTGGCCTCTGTATAGGAAAACAAAAGTCACTTATGAACTTGGTAGGAGATGGAACTTCTACAGTCACAATCTTCAGTCATTTCAGACTGAGGAACCACCTTTAATTTCAAACTGCAGCAGGGCACCAGGGAGTCCCAGGTTTAAACCTTACTCAGCTAGGAAGCTCATTAAATGCCACTGAGCTGATCACTCTCAGCCTAATCTACCTCAAAGGACTGTTGTGAGAAGGGTGTTTTTCTTTGGAAAGGGTAGAAGACTAAAAACACTGCTTTTGGGAAATGGGCAAAATAAAAAATGTAATGATATAAACAATTACGGTTTTTAAAAAGTTAATTTCATTGTTTCACTACAGCAATCTAATGTGTTGATGACTATGCCCTCTTTGTTGTTCTCATATTATTAAAAATACTCTGCAATTATTTGACCACTCAGCTGATCGAATCTTTTTTTTTATTAGTCAAATGCTCATTTCTATTCAAGACCCACTTACTGAAGATCAATGCCTTGCTGAAGCCGATGAATCATCAGTTAACAGAACTAAATGTGTCTGTGAGTGGAAGAGCATCAGTTTCTTCTCCTGGGAGGTAAATCTGATAGATAAATCATCTTGCTGCCTCTGATTCTCCACAGATGCATCACTGCAGATGCACACAGGTTGCACACAGCATTCTAACCACTATATGCACAAATGCTAGCAATTCTAATAAGAATGGTATTTTCTCTGCTTCCTACCTCTTTCCCTCCCAGGATTTTAAATGGCAATAATCCAATTTTCCCCTAGTAACATACACAGCAGATGTGGTCTGGGGCAGCCATGCTACAAGCCCCAAAAGTCAAACGCAAATGTGAAATTTAACTAGCAAAGCTATAAAATTCTAGAATTCTCTCTCTGGAAGTTATGAGAGAAACAAATCCTACTATGGTTGAGTTAGAAGCAAGTAAATTTATGAATCGAACCTTAAGATGATTTATTCATGGGAACACTTGTTCACTCATGTTGTGATTAATTGCCACATTTGAGGATAAGTAGAAATTTCCTACCCCAATCATCTTGATCACTGATCTAGTAAGTCATCAGATATGGGTTGGGAAGTGTGCACTCCACCTTGTTTGTTGAACTATCAGGAGCAACATGCTCCAATGCCAAACTTTTGAAATATACCACCTCTCTGACAGTGGGCATAATGTAGCATGTGAAGTGAAATGAAGAGGGAAGTGACCACAGTAGATTTTTCCCCCTTTTCAGACTCTGATATATTATATTATATTATATTATATTATATTATATTATATTATATTATATTATATTATATTATATTATATTATATTATATTATATTATTATTTATTTAATAAATTAATTTGTATCCCGCCCTTCCTCCCAGCAGGAGCCCAGGGTGGCAAACAAAGCACTAAAACACTTTAAAACATCATAAAACAGATCTTAAAATACATTAAAACAAAAAAGCATTAAAAACATTTAAAAAAACTTTTAAAAAGGGTTAAAAACATTATTAAAAACATATTAAACACTACTGGCACAGATGCAGACTGGGATAGGTCTCAAAAGGCTTGTTGAAAGAGAAAAGTCTTCAAAAGGCACCGAAAAGATAGCAGAGATGGCGCCTGCCTAATATTCAAAGGGAGGGACTTCCACAGGGTAGGTGCTGCCACACTAAAGGTCCGTTTCCTATATTGTGCAGAACGAACCTCCTGTTAAGATGGTATCTGCAGGAGGCCCTCACCTGCAGAATGCAGTGATCGGCTGGGTATATAAGGGGTAAGACAGTCTTTCAGGTATCCTGGTCCCAAGCTGTATAGGGCTTTGTACGCCAAAACTAGAACCTTGAACTTGGCCCAGTAGCAAATGGGCAGCCAGTGCAATTCTTTCAGCAGCGGGATGACATGTTGGAGATACCCTGCTCCAGTGAGCGGTCTCGCCACCGGATTTTGCACCAGCTGCAGCTTCCGGAACAAACTCAAGGGTAGCCCCACATAGAGCGCATTACAGTAATCCAGCCTAGAGGTTACCACTGCGTGGACAACAGTGGTCAGGCTATCCCGGTCCAGAAATGGCCGCAGCTGTCTTACCAGCCTAAGCTGGTAAAAGGCACTCCTAGCCACTGAGGTCACCTGGGCCTCTAGCAACAAAGATGGATCCAGGAGCACCCCCAGGCTATGGACCTGCTCTTTCAGAGTGAGTACGACCCCGTCCAAAGCAGGTACCTTGTCCACATCATCAGGCATCAACTGAAATCATTCCCAAGAAGTTGCAGCAGATGTTGCACTGGACACCTCATTGGGGACTACAGTAGATGTGGATGGGGCATCAAGACTGCTACGGAGGCGAGCAACTTTACCCTCAAAGTGCCTTGCAAACAATTCACAATGGGCCTCCGAAGGGTCTAAAACTCCATTTCCTGGAGTTGATGTCAACAGACCCCTGACAATATGGAAAAGCTCCACCGGACAGCTACTTGAGGATGCGATGGAGACAGAGAATGGACCATTGGTCTCACCTGAACGGTTAATTTCCCAGGTAGACTGCCATCAAGCAGGTATCATAGCTCCACCTAGCATCTGAAGGCAAGAATGTTCTGAAGTCAAGACTAGGGGCCTCAGGCCCCTCCCACTGTCCAGTTCATTCGTGACGAGTCCAGAGAGAGATATTTAAAAATGTATGAAAAAAGGTCAATGGACAAGGAAATAACGAAATTGCAATTCCATAATAATACAATACTAACATTTCAATATAACAGATTCAGAAGGTCTTGACTTCATTACACAGAACCTAAACCTTATGGAGTAAACAGAAATATATAGAAACAGATGGAAAATCCCCAGATATCCTCCAACAGGGAGGGTCGTGATGGCAGTCTACCTGTGAAAATCACCCTTCAGGTAAGACCAATGGTCCATTTTCCACAGGTAGCCTGCCATCAAGCGGGATGTACCAAAACAGCCCATACCAGGGAGGGACTACCCACATCCTAATTATCATTGAAAACCTGTTGCAACACCCGCCTACCAAAGGAGGCATCAGCAGAGGTATAACAGTCAATTTTGTAATGCCTTATAAATGAATCTGGGGTAGACCAAACAGCCGCTCTGTAAATATCTGCAAGGGGAGCGTTGGTTGCAAAAGCAGCTGTAGTGGCTGCTGACCTAGTAGAGTGCACTGTTATTCTAGAAGGAATAGGAAACTTAAGAGACTCATAAGCTAAGGTAATACATGCGCGCAACCAGTGAGACAAGACAGAATTAGCTACTTTCTTCCCCATAGATCACAGATGAAAGGATACAAACAAGGACTCAGTTAGTCTTATATCCTGGGTTCGAGACAAGTAGGTCTTGAGGGCCCTCCGGACATCTAACGAATGCCAAGCCTTCTCCAGGTAATGGTTGGGATTCGGGCAAAAGGAAGAAAGAACAATGTCCTGGTTGCAAAGAAAGGCCGAGCTGACCTTGGGACAGAAGGAGGGATCTGTCCACAGTACAGCAGAGTCCTTATGAAAAACACAAAGATGGCGGGCGGAAGACAATGTGCCCAATTCCAAGACTCTTCTCGCAGAGGTGATCGCTATCAGGAACAAGACTTTGAACAACAGACATAATGGCACAGTCCTAAGGGGTTCAAATGGAGGGCGTTGCCTGCAGAACCTTTGACAAACTCCATGAAGGGAAACGATGGGATACAGCCAGCGAACGTAGAGCGGCTCCCCTCAGAAAACGTTTGATAAGATGGTGCGAGGCAATAGGAGTATCAGTGAATGAAATTGAGAGAATGGACGATAAAGTGGACGCATGTCGACGTAAGGTGTTGGGCTTAAGCCCCATCATTAGGCCTTTATGAAGGAATTGCAACACCTGTTGTATTGTGGCTTGAAAAGGGTGGAATTTCTGGGAATCACACCACTTGGAGAATGCCACCCAAGTATTCTGATATATATGAGTGGTAGATGGACGTCTAGAGGCCAGTATAATGTCAATAACCTCTTTAGATAGGCCTGCGTGCCTCAAATGTCCCCATTCAAAAGCCAAGCTGTTAGGTTGAGCCAATTGGGGTCCTGATGCCATATTGGACCCTGTGATAAGAGGTCTGGCCTGACTGGGAGCGTCCAAGCATCCATCACTGACATGGCAAGGAGGTCCGAAAACCACGGTCGGCGGGGCCAATATGGGGCTATTAGAACCAGCTTGGCCCTCTCGTGTCGAACCTTCCGCAGAGTTCTGGCCAGAAGTGGTATTGGAGGAAATGCGTACAGCAGGCTGTCCGGCTATGGTATCGATAGTGCATCCACTGCTTCCGCTGTTGTGTCCAGGTACTGAGCGAAATACCTGGGTAGCTGGAAACTGAGACTGGAGGCAAACAGATCCACTGAAAGAACACCGAATCGGCACTGAAGAAGATGGAATATTGTCGGATGAAGTTTCCATGCTCCCAGAAAGACCTGTTGTCTGCTGAGCCAGTCGGCTGTCACATTCCAAGTTCCTCTGAGATGTTCTGCTTTCAAGGATTCCAGATGTTTCTGCCCACTTTAATATTTGGTAGGGTAGGTTCTGTAGAGAACGAGACCTGGTTCCCCCTTGTTTGTTTAAATGTGATTTCGCACATGTGTTGTCCGTTCGAATGAGAACATGGTCCAAGGGGAACAGAGACTGAAAATGAAGAAGAGCTAAGTGGACAGCTCTCAGTTCCAGCCAATTGATGCTCCGAGTCCGCTGAACATCGGACCAAACCCCATGAACAAACTGGGAGTTGCAGTGTGTTCCCCAGCCGGTAAGACTGGCGTCTGTGGTTACAACAGTCCTGTGGGGTTCTCTGAACGGAGTGCCCCTGTTGAGATTTTGGACTATCGTCCACCAGCGGAAGGAAAGACGCAGAGCATGATCCAATACGATTGTTCGATGGCTGGATCTGGCAATGTCCTGCTGGAACGGTAATAAGGCCCACTGAAGTTGGCAAGTATGAGCTCGAGCCCATGGCAGAATGTGGATGGTGGACACTAACATTCCCAGAGCCTTTGCTAGAAGCATCACATCTGCGCTTGACCGACGCATCAAAAGGCGTGCCATGTCTATGATGGACGTGATGCGGTCTGAAGACAAAAAGACCATCGCCTGTAAGGTGTCTAGCATTGCCCCTAAATGCTGTAGTCATTGGGCTGGCTGGAGATGACTCCTGTCGAGATTGACTAGCCAACCATGGGTCCGCAAAACATGGAGCGTGAGGGTCAGATGTAGATGAGCCAGCTCCATGGAACTTGCCTGTATCAATAGATCGTCCAAGTAGGGGTAGATATGAACCCTTTGTAGGCAGAGGTAAGCCACCAAGATGAGTAGCACCTTGGTGAAGACTCTTGGTGCAGATGAGAGACCGAATGGCATCGCTCGATATTGGAAATGCTGAGGGCCGAAGGCAAACCGAAGGAACTTTCTGTGATCTATGGAAATAGGCATGTGGAGGTATGCTTCCTTTAGGTCGACAGAAGCCAGGAAATCTCCTTCATGAAGGCTTTCTGTAATGGAGTGGAGGGATTCCATTTTGAATTTGCAATACTTTATGAAATGGTTGATGAACTTGAGGTCCAACACTGCCCTCCATGACAGATCTCGTCTGGGCACTGCAAACAAGAGGGAGTACACCCTTTCCGACCTCTCTGCTGTGGGGATTGGTTCTATTGCCGCTATGTCCAAGAGGTGATGTATGGCTTTCTGCATGATGCAATGTCTGGATGGAGACTTGGAACAAGGGGAGGGACGAAATCTGTCTGGAGGGTTGTCCAAAACTCTAGTGCATAGCCATGACGAAAAAGATCCCTGATCCAAGCGACCTGTGTCAGACGCAGCCAGTGGTTTGCAAACAGAAGTAATCTGCCCCCGACCGGGATCGCGTCAGTATTGTCTGCGCTGGTGACCCCCTCCACGATATGATGTTGAGGTACCTCTACGTCCCTGGTACTGACCTCTGTCCAGGTAACGTTGTCTGTGCCAAACTCCCCTGGAGGAACGGAAGTTGGTGGCTCAAAAATCGCGCCCTCGTCCCCCAGACTGCGCTCCTCGAAAGGGCTGGAACGTACGGTATGAGGCGAAACAGCTGAACTGCATACGATCATCATATCGGGCAGTGGCCAAGACAGGCTTCCGAGCATCCTTGGGGTCCACTAACACTGCTTTTAGGGCTTCCTCCTCAAAGAGTAATGATCCAGCGAAATATGCCCTTGACAAGTTGACCCTGGCTATAGAGTCCGCCTCCCAGTGACAGAGCCAGAGAGTTCACCAAGCCACCACCTGAGCAGCCATGGCTCTTGCTTCCAGCTGAGTTGAATCCAAGGTGGCATCAGCTACAAACGCCGCTGTCTTGCGTAGTTTCACGAGGGTCCGTCTTAGAGAGACCGGATCGAGATTGGGGTCATCTAAAAGGTCATCTAGCCACATCATTGATGCCCTTGAGAAGATGGAAGCTGAAGCAGAAGCCCGCATGGCAAAGGCGGTAGCCTCATGGTTTTTACGTAAGGCAAAACCCAGTCTCCGCTCAGAGGCATCCTTCAACCGGGAATCCCCTTCCCTCAGCAGGAGGGATCGAGAAACTAAACTAGAAATCGTCTCATCTATACCGGGGACAGCCAGTCGATTTGTAAAATCCGGAGCCAAGGTGTAAAGCCTGTCAGCAAGGGCCGTAAAGCGGCGTGTCTGCAGCAGACGAGACCATTCTTCCTTGGCCGGTTTGTTGATAGGATCTGGCACAGGGAGGTAGTACTCCGTTGATTTGGGGGATTTCAAGACCATGGCCCCTTTAACAGGGTGAGTAGCAGCTGCATGTTGCGGAGGTTGGAGGCCTAAGGTGTTCAAAACTCTACAAGCAAGAGGATGATAGTCGGTCGCATCAAACAGGCGATAGGATGCATCCTCCTCCTGGTCAGACTGATCACTCCACTCGTCTCCTTCAGCTTGCATAGAATACGATGGATCCTCCAAACTGATAATCTCATCGCCCAACCTGCCCCTGGCAACATCGAAGGGGTTAGGTGAGCAGGATGGCACTGCCTCATTGGCTACGTAGTGTCCCCAAGTGCCAGACTGACTGTGTACGCTCCGCTGATGAGGGGCAGTGACCTGTGATTGTGACTGTGCTTGAGAAAAGAATGATAGCATGTCCTGTAACAGAGAGAAACTCAGGAAACAACTGTAGGCCTGGTGGTGGATGGTCTGAGTGGTCTGGCTGGTTCGATGATTGCACTTGTTGAGGCAAATTAACAGGGAGGTCATCATGCTGAAGTGATGAATGAGCCCTAGGGGGCAATATAGGTGGAGGCGGGCAACTGACCTCTGGTTGGGCAGGAAACCCCTCAAATTCATCCCCAGACGACCAGGCCGGGGAATGAAGAAGGGCTGTTAAGTGTTCTTGGCCCACATTATCAGAAGCTGGAGCAGACACATAACGTGCTCGCTTGGAAGCGCTGTGGCTTGACAGATGCTTAGTTTTAGCAACAGCCTTGGCGTGTAATCTGGGTTGCTTATGCTTAACCAACTTGTGCGAAGTGGTTTTGCCTGATTGTTTAGCGCTGGTCGCCTGAGCTGCCACTGGTTGTTGATCCACCATCAGAAATCTCTAAGAGGGGTTCAGTACAAGCCCACGGATGGGGGAGAATGTACAGACCCAAGGCTATAGCGCACATCCAAACAGCCTTAGTGCACTCCCATGGATGGGGAGAATGCACAGTTCCAAACAGCCTTAGTGCACGCCCATGGATGGGGGAGAATGCACAATTCCAAACAGGCTTGGTGTACGCCCACGGATGGAGGAGAATGCACAGTTCCAAATCACTTCAGTAACCAGCCTCAGTACACATCCAAGCCACTATAGTGGAGGGCCTTGTGCAGGATTCTCTTTACCCTGTAGCACACACACAGCAACTATACTGAAGGGCCTTGCAGGATTGGTTACTTAAAACAAAAACAGGGAGACTCAGGTCTAAATCTCTCTAAGGGAGATCTCAAACAGAAAGAGCGGGAAAGGGCAAACAAAAAGGCGTCCGTTAAAAAGGGTGGGAAAATTTGCAAAAAACAAAATGGTGGTCGGAATGAAGAAGAAGCAATGGCGGTCGGAGAAGAACACTAGAAACCCCAAAATGGGCCCGCCAAGAAAACCGCTGCCGTCAGGAAGCAGAACGACCTCCGCATGCTCCTTATAGCCTCAGGGGAGCCGACGAGCGTAGTTGCGGCTTCTTAAAACGGCCGCAGAGCGAGCCAGGGTGAGAGGGGTGCGGAGCAGCCCGACGGAAAAACTAAATGCCGCCACTGAGGTTCAGGCTAAGGCTGCTAGATAAAAAAGGAGCCGCAGCTCCTGGCTCCTGGCCAGGAATTGGTGCTCAACAGGAAGCTGCAGCCGCAGGCTCCTGACAGAAACGACAAGCCGCTGCCGCCTGAGGAAGGGAGAGCCGCAGCCGCGGTCTCCCAGCTAAGGGAAGGGTAGCGGCTGGCGCTGTCTCCCACAAAGGGATTCAGGGGGATAGAACAAACCGAGAACCCCCCCCCCAAAAAAAGAATTCCAGTCAAAAATAACAATGAAGTGAGGAAACAAAATGAAAAAACAATCACTCCCACACACTTCAAAGGTAATAACAGAGGGAAGGGAACGATAGGAAACGACTACACTCAGATCCACACACTCTGTCAGACAAAATACACACAGAGAAAACTTAGCTATTCTAGATATCCAACTGCCTCAGATGAAGGCAAGAATGAACTGGGGAGTGGGAGGGGCCAGAGGCCCCTAGTCTTGACTTCAGAACATTCTTCCCTTCAGACGCTAGGTGGAGCTATGATACCTGCTTGATGGCAGGCTACCTGTGGAAAAGTGGGCCTTCTTTGCCGCCCTCACCACCACACAGTAGGCACTGTTATGATGTTTTACTCATGCCCAATCAGCCTCACAGCACGTCTTTTGCCACTTGTGCTCTAGCCGTCGTCCAGCCTGTTTCATTGCCCTTAGCTCACTGGTGTACCAAGGTGCAAGCCGGGCTCCACAATGCCGGAGAGGGCGCTTGGGGGCAACCGTGTCGAGAGCCCGACGAGCCTCGCTGTTCCACAGCATGACAAGAGCTTCAACGGGGTCACCTGCTCTATCTACTGGGAACTACCCCAGGGCATTCAGGAATCTGGTGGATTCCATTAGGTTCCGGGGGCGGACCATCTTAATCTGTCCACCACCCCTCCAGGGAAGGATCAGAACCATAAGTCTAAACTTCACAAGGAAGTGATATTAGTTGATATTCAGACTGTATTCCTTTATAGCTTAAAAAGTCAAGGAAGTGTTTACAAAGAAAACAGTCCTTCCAATCCTTATAGTTTACAGACGAGGTCTATTCCCCCCCACCCCAACATCTGGTTTCTTTCAGGTCCAGTGTAAACTGCATGAAGGAGGAAGGAATAGGGGAAGAAAGTAAAGACAACATGCATTATAAAGGAGGACAGAAAAAGGAAAAGAGTGAATTATCTTGGATAATTGCTACTTCCTCCAATTTATCTTGCCACTTCCTCCCATTAGCTGGAGATTCTTTTGCAATCTCTGCAAAATATTTTTTTTCCTGTTGGTCCACTGGACTCATACTCACTATGTGCCCAGGATGGGATACACGGCTGGGTATTCCACCATATTTATGTGAATGCAGGAAGCCTCGGCCATTGGAAGAGGCCCCTTCTCCAAAGGGATGAATTGAGCTGCTACTTGGATCCTCTGCAGAGAAGGAAGAAGAGGAAGAAGTGGGCACTCGGTGTTTTGCTTTGTGAGGTGGAAGTTTCCCTCCATTTTGCACATGCTGTTGTTTTCTGCCAGGTCCTTCAGAGTCTCTGGATCGAGTCCAAACATTCCCTGTACTGGAACGTATTGTCCGACGGCTTCTTTTCTCCCGTTTCCCATCTTCTTTGATCCAGAACTCATCATCTGTGTCTCCATCTTCTCCAGGAAAGTGCTTCATCATTGCCCGGTGGAAGCATCTTTCTAAGTTATAAGCCATTTTAGTGTATTCTGTGTTGAAAGAAGCAAATCAAAGAAACTGAACCTCATGGGTACTTAAATTCTCTGCTTAGAACTACCCTCAAAATATAGGCTATTCCATCTCTGTGCTTTGACCAGGTTTTTAAAAAGAAAGGAAAATACAAGCAGAACTGGGAAACTGGACGTTATAATTATAGATTTCAATGCATCACTTCAGTGGCATTTCTTATTTTAAATTATCAGTACTTATGCAAAATGTAATACAATCAGAAGGCTCTACAGTACGTATATTAAACAGATAATGTATATATAATGAAGGGCCCTATAACTTACATGGTTCTCAATGTTGTCCAAACACTCTAAGCTCTGCTAATACATGAGCAGAGCTCTGAGCATTTGCAGAGCTAACAGAGACAAAGTTGCCAAGAAGAGATCATGCTCAGTTTTGTGGCTCCTGCCTAGGGCAGTTTAACCCTGAGTAAACTGCCTAAAGTACAGCCAATAATGAAAGGTGGACCCCCCCCATGGGATAAGTCCACTTCAGTCTCTCATACCAAGTCCTGCATTGAGTGTAAACTACCTTACAAAAGAAAGTGTTCTGGCTTGTTTCAGAAATGCATGCAACAGATGGACACAAGTAAATACAAGGTGTTTTAGCAATGAGTCATAACGTTGGCCAATTGTGTATTGAAGGAAGTGCACTTTTCAGAAGACTGCACTTTTTAATGTGCAATTAACACCAGCAATCCAACACCTGCTACAGAGGTTAATACAGAATTGCTAGCTACAAAACTGGAAAGTTGGACAAGAAGGAACTATGCTTAAACCAAATGCACATGATAATTCTACAGATGATATCAAAAGCTAAATCCATTACTCTGGGCTTTGTGTATTTTCGCATTTTTAAATTCTGTGTGGAATCTAGCCTTTGGCACAGGATTTAGCATTCTGAGAGCCACAGCTTTGATTTTTAAAGGCGACACCTCTAATCTAACAGTAGCACGGAACAGCATGAGGACATACAGACTGTTTGATGGAAGGTCATAAAAACAGCAGGGTTTCCTAACATCAGCTGATATGAATTCAGGTGGCAGCACAGTTCCCAATTCTTTCCCCATAGATAACATTCCATGTTTGGCTGCTCCTACCAGCTTTTTACATGTCTGCCAGTTTACCTCATGCCACATAATTAAATGTTTTTTAAAAAATATAACTCTTGAAAGCAGAATGAGCTGTGCAAAGTACACACATACACATTTATTTAATTTTTCAAATGTTTCTAGCAAATGAAGAATTATGGGTTTCTCCTTTCATTTCCTGTCCAGTCCAGCGATGTGAAGCCGAAAAAGGCTTCCGATGTTTTCCAACTAAATGCACACTATAGATAAAATTCAGGCTCCTAAGCTCTTACCGCTATTTTCACCATTGTATTTAAGGCAGTTCCTGAACATGGTCTTCATGTCACCCACAAATTCCTCCTTGGTGTAATATTGGCCTCCATTTAACTTCCTCTCCATGCTAGAGATATCCATGGGAGCCTGAAAAATATCACAATTTGCTTCTTCAGGTTAACAGACCTTGAAAGCTACACTCATCCTGACCCATAAGTCTTGTCATTCTATCTAATCAATGATGCAAATTCCACGTCATCAACTACAACTCACTGATCAGAATGCAAAAACAAGATCACAAACAGCGCATCATGCTGCTTACCTTAATGATTTGGTAGTAATTTGGAGCATAGGATTCATCAACTGGCTCCAGAAATGGCCAGGAGTCCTTGTGAGCCTTCACTACATCTAGAACTGTTAGGAGTAAAAAGATTATAAACTGTTAAACATACAAATGGGATGCCAATACTTTAAAAATGAACAAATCTGCAAAGCTAATGTCTGGAATGGAGACTGACCTTTGTACATTGCAGTGAAATCATCATCCAATTCAAAGCTGCAAAGACAAAATGAAAAATTAATATAAAGTCCCTCAAACCTCATTTTCCCTCCAACTCTGTCTCTGGTATATTATCCTTATCACAGAACATTCAACTCCAGCAAATGTAATGCTTTCCAAGACATGCCTTCACAGTCATTTTCTTGATTTGTATGCCACAGTGTATAATTCCTCCACAGACTTTCTTTTTGCCCCCAATATCAAAAGCGACAACCAATTGTTTTGGGTGTGCATGGATTATTTTTCTGTATTTATCGGCAATTTAGCACAGTATACTTACAGATCTTTCGCCTTCCTCTCGTCCCGAGCAGGTGAGCTGGGATCCAAGTGAAAAAGCTCTGGGGGAAGCTTCTTTCCCTGGGCCAGCAGCCACGCCCGCTCTTCTCGGAGCTTCCTTCTCTTGGCTCGTTCTGCAGATGGGGGGGGGATCATTACATTCTTAAGGAGCTTTCCTGCATATATGCCCAAGGTTTCAGGAGGTCATTTGAACTCCTGTGTGTCACCAGTGGAATGCTGTATTGTACCAAATGCCTTCGGTATGATCTAGCAGGACTCTTCTTAAGCTTTTAAAATACCCTCACAAATAGAATATATACTTCTGTTAAAGTGACTTGAAGTATTTTCCAAAACAGAGTATAAATCATGAATGACAGAATCTAGATAAAACAAGCAGCCACTGCCATTAAATACATGAAGAGACTGACATGCTGGATAGAAGATGCTTATATAGTGACTATGATACATATAAAAATAACCTACAGATCAAAGGAACTATTACTTTCTCCTCCCCAATCCCAAATTTCAGAATGTAAATCTCTTATCCAGAAAACAAGAGTTAAGAACTTCTGTTTAACCCTCTTTTTTACCCTCACTCATTCAGTTATCAATGGATGCCAAGTTCATCTCCCCGAGCCCAGGTACAGGGTTTTTATATTCTTTTCAAGTCTTCCTATCAAAAGATAGGCATTTCATTTTCCAAAGGTGATCCATATACCTTCCACTGCCTTGACTTTTTCTTCCATTTCTCGTTTCCTCTCCTCCTTCAGCATTTGCTCTTGTTCCTTCTTCTGAACTGCCAGAAGAATTTGACGTTCCTCCTCCTCTTCCTGCCGTCTCTGTTTCTCCATTCTACTGAGGACCATTGGAGTTACCTGCAGGAAGAAACACATCTGTTTCCTTATTTATTACATTTATATCCCATCTTTTCTGTTAGGCAGGTCAGGCTGAGAGATCATGTATTGTCCAAGGTCAACCAGTGAGCTCCAAGGATGAGAAGAAATGTGAAGGCAGGTCTCGACAGCCCTAGTCACTACAGTACAATGGGCTTCTGTGTATAATTGTATTACATGAAATTATTGCAACAGCTTAAATACCTTTGGAGCCCTTTTAAATACTTTAGAAACAGGCAGATTCTGAATGAAAACAGCAGGAGCCCAGGGCAGCAAACAGAAAAGCTACAAACACTTTAAAACATCATAAAAACAGATCTTAAAATACACTAAAACAAAACGTTAAAAACGTTTTTAAAAAAAGCTTTAAAAACATCTTTAAAAAAGGGTTAGAACATATTATTTAAAAAACACATATTAAAAAACCACATATTATTAAAAAAAATATTAACAAGCAATTCTAACACAGACTGGAATAGGTCGTAACTTAAAAGGCTTGTTGAAAGAGGAAAGTCTTCAAAAGGCGCCGAAAAGATAGCAGAGATGGCACCTGCCTAATATTCAAGGGGAGGGACTTCCACAGGGTAGGTGCCACCACGCTAAAGGTCCGTTTCCTATATTGTGCAGAACGAACCTCCTGATAAGATGGTATTTGCAGGAGGCCCTCACCTGCAGAGAGCAGTGATCGAATGGGTATATAACAGGTAAGACAGTCTTTCAGGTATCATGGTCCCAACCTGTATAGGGCTTTGTACACCAAAAGCAGAATCTTGAACTTGGCCTGGTAGATAATGGGCAGCCAGTGCAATTCTTTCAGCAGCGGGGTGACATGTTGGCGATACCCTGGTCCAGTGAGCAGTCTCGCTGCTGCATTTTGCACCAGCTGCAGCTTCCGGACCAACTTCAAGGGCAGCCTCACATAGAGCGCATTACAGTAATCCAACCTGGAGGTTACCAGTGCATGGACAACAGTAGTCAGGTTATCCTGGTCCAAAAATGGCCACAGCTGTCTTACCAGCCGAAGCTAGAAAAAGGCACTCCTAGCCACTGAGGTCACCTGGGCCTCTAGCGACAAAGATGGATCCAGGAGCACCCCCAGACTACGGATCTGCTCTTTCAGAGGGAGTACAGCCCCATCCAAAGCAGGCAACTGACCAATTGTCTGAACTCGGGAACCACTGTCAGGATGCAGGATTGGGGCCCTGAAGTTTCAGACGATGAGGAGAGGGAGGGGGTCATTTGGACAGAGTCGTGTGAATGAGAAGCAGAAGAGGGGGAGGGAATATCAGAGATAGAACTGTCTGGGAGTGAGGACCTTGAATGTCCAACAGACACAGATTCTTACCATGAGCTTCCCACGCTTCCTCCCCCTCCGAGCTTGGAGGAGCTGGAGAAGGAGGGAGGGCAAGGAGGAATCCAACCCCCTCCTGATCCAGGAAAAAGCAAGGAGAAACAGCCAGATGGTTTAAGCATTGCCCCCCCGCTTTCCCCCATACCTGAGTCAGATTTCTCAGAAGGGGAGGGGGCGGTGGCACCCCCTTCACCACGTACAAGGAGACAGCAAAAGAGGCGGCAAAAGAAGGGGGAGAGGCGGGGTGTGGATGAGGGCACTTTGAGGCGGAGTGAGAGAATTTGTGCCTGTTTGCCCCCTTCTTAAGGGACAGGGGGAGTAGTGGTTCCTTGTTCTGTCAACTCTCTTCTATGTCGCAGGTTATGTTTAGTAGTTAAAGTTCATGAGACGGCGTAGTCTTTGTCTGGATATTACTTTAATAAAAACTGATTTGCTTTCATCAACTGGTCTGGTTCCTGAGCCTCAACCTGGACACGACAACCACCAACCCATAGTGCCTCCGTCTTGCTAGGATTCAGACTCAGTTTATTGGCCCTCATCCAGCCCACCACCGAGCCCAGGTAGCAGTCCAGGGCTTGCACAGCCTCTCTCGATTCAGATGTTACAGAGAAATAGAGCTGGGTGTCATCAGCATACTGCTGACACCTCGCCCCAAAGCTCCTGATGACTGCTCCCAAGGGCTTCACATAGATGTTAAGCAGCATGGGGGACAAGATGGTACCCTGCGGCACCCCACTGCACAACTGCCAGGGGGATGAAAGACAGTCACCCAATGCTATTCTCTGAGAGCGACCATGGAGATAGGATCGGAACCACTGTCAAACAGTTCCTCTAATACCCATCTCACCAAGTCGGCCCAGTAGGATACCATGGTCAATGGTATCAAAAGCCACTGAGAGATCAAGTAAGAATAACAGGGTTGCACTCCCCCTGTCCTTCTCCCGATAAAGGTCATCCATCAGGGCGACCAGGCCGATTCAGTCCCATAACCAGGCCTGAACCCAGACTGGGATGGCACAAGATAATCTGTTTCACGCGAGAGTACTTTCAATTGCTGCACCACAATCCTCTCAATCATCTTCCCTAGGAAGGGGGTATTTGCGACCGGGAGGTAGTTGTCACAAATGACAAATGAGTCCAGCGTGGGCTTTTTCAGGAGTGGTCAGATCACCGTCTCTTTCAAGGCTGCTGGAACCACTCCCTCCCGCAATGATGCATTGACCACACCAAGGTTCACTCAGTCAGACCCCCTTGGCAAAGCTTTAATAAGCCAAGAAGGGCAAGGGTCGAGAGGACACGTTGCTGGCCACATCATTGCAAGCACCTTGTCCATGTCATCAGGCCGCATCAACTGAAACCATTCCCAAGAAGTTGCAGCAGACGTTGCACTGGACACCTCATTGGGGACTATAGTAGATGTGGATGGGGCATCAAGACTGCTACAGAGGCGAGCAACTTTACCCTCAAAGTGCCTTGCAAACAATTCACAGTGGGCCTCCGAAGGGTCTAAAACTCCATTTTCTGGAGTTGATGTCAACAAACTCCTGACAATACAGAAAAGCTCCACCGGATGGCTACTTAAGGATGCGATGGAGGCAGAGAAGTGGGCCTTCTTTGCCGCCCTCACCGCCACACAGTAGGCACGGTTATGATGTTTTACTCATGCCCGATCAGCCACACAGCACATCTTTTGCCACTTGTGCTCTAGCCGTCGTCCAGCCTGTTTCATTGCCCTGAGCTCACTGGTGTACCAAGGTGCAAGCCGGGCTCCACAATGCCGAGAGGGCGCTTGGGGGCAACCATGTCAAGACCCCGATGCACCTAGCTGCTCCACAGCATGACAAGGGCTTCAACAGGGTCACCTGCTCTATCTACTGGGACCTCCCTCAGGGCATTCAGGAATCCAGTGGATTCCATTAGGCTCCGGGGGCGGACTATCTTAATCTGTCCACCATCCCTGCAGGGAAGGATCAGAGCCATAAGTCTAAACTTCACCAGGAAGTGATCTGACCATGACAATGGGGTGACAGCCACCTCCCCTATCTCTAGGCCCTTCCTCCATCTGGAGCAAAAACAAAGTTGAGTGTGTGCCCTGCCCTATGTGTTCGGCCAGTAACAACTTGAGACAGTCCCATGGTCATCATGGAGGCCATGAAGTCCCAAGCCGGAACACTAGAGGCAGCCTCAACTTGGACGCTGAAATCACCCGGGACTATTGTTCTGGGCTCCTCCAACACCAAAGCCGAGACAGCCTCTGCCAGCTTGGTCAGAGAAGCTGCCGGGCAGCAGGGTGGATGATATACCAGCAGCAACCCTAGTTTACTGTCTCCTCAGCCTGACACCAGGTGCAGGCCCTCACAGCCAGCTCCAAGACAGAGTGGTTTCCTGGTGACAGAAATGGAAGTTCTGTAGACCACTGCAATTCCTCCCCCCCATCCCTGCAGCCTGTGCTGGTGTTGCACAGAGTATCAAGGTGGGCAAAGTTGGGTCAGATCAACTCCTCCAAGCTCACCCACCCAGGTTTCAGTAATGCACACCAAATCTGCACCTTCATCCACAATCAAATCATGGATGAGAGTGGTCTTATTGTGTACCGATCTGGTGTTAAACAACAGCACACACAGGCCAGTGGGCACAGCAGATGAGCAACGAGGAACCCATCCATGAGAGGAATGGCAGCAAGGAACAAGGCGCAGATAGCCTTGCCCTCATCTTCTATGGTAATTCACCACATCCCCATGGCTATATTTCCCTCTGCCCGTAATAACTGAAATTGGGGTGGCATGTTCCTCCGGACTAAGACTCCTCCTAAACGCCTGATATGGACCCAACGCGAGCCCACCAACAAAACCTGCCAGAGCCAATTATCCCAGTAGGCCTCTGCGACAATTGGGAACAGTCATACCCATTCAAAATTTTTCAGACAGGGCCCATCTACTCCCCCCGTCTCACACCCAGGGAGGGCCAGCCTTCTGCCAGTTACAGACTCTCACTCTGAAGGCATCTGGTGACTTTCTCCTCTCATTCAGTTCACTGCACAGGCTCCCACCCTGTGCAGGAACTACACATGCACCACACGCCCTCCCCACCACCAATCTCCTCTAGACTGGTTTAAAAGAAAACAAATTAAAAAGAAAAAGAAGGTAATAGAAGGGGGGTAGCACCCTCGCACCTCCCTAAGGGCTCCCCAAGAGGCAACCCCCCCTTGGTGTTGCCCCATCAGTGGCGGCCTCGCTGGCAGCAGACCCACCACCCAAGGGCAGCTAGGCTTTTATGCCACGTGCCCCAGCCAGCAGCTGATGCAAGAGGATGCAAGAGGATGCAAGATTAACTACAGCCTCTCTCTGGAGCCAGGGTCAGGCAGGGGATCCCAGTCCTTGCAGCACTTACTAGGGACTTCAACTGTCTTGAGGGACAGCAATCCAAAGGAGCGAGCAGCAAGCACCCAGATGCTCAGGAGGTCCTCTTGTGGATTTGGAACTCATTAAGTAACAGGAAGCAAAGAGTAGGAATAAACGAACAATTCTCCGAATTTAGAAAGTGTAGTCTGCCAAGGATCAGTATTGGGACATGTGCTTTCTAACTTGTTCATAAACGATTTAGAATTGAGGTGAGCAGTGAGATGGCCAAGTCTGCTGATGATGCTAAATTGTTCAGGGTGGTTAAAGCAAAAAGAAGCTCTTCCAACTGAGAGAACAGGCAGTAAAATGGCAAATGTGGTACATCAGGGCAAAAAATCTTAAATTTCACATATATACTCATGGGGTCTGAACTGGCAGTGACTGATCAGGAACAAGACCTTGGGGTCGTTGTGGATAGCTCAATGAAGATGTTGACCCATTTTGTGGCAGTTGTGAAAAAGGCCAATTCCATGCTAGGAATCATTAGAAAAGGAGCTGAAAATAAAACTGCCAATACCATAATGCTATTATACAAATCTGTGGTGCAACCACATTTGGAATACTGCATTTGTTCTGGTTGTCTCACTTTAAAATGGATATTTTAGAGTTGGAAAAGGTTCAAAGAAGGGTACCAAAATGATCAAGGGGATGAAACAACTCTATGCCGAGACTGAGCAGCATTGTGGGCTTTTTAGTTTAGAGAAAAGGTGAGTAGGAAGCAACACAATAGAAGTGTGTAAAATTATGCATGGTATGAAGGAAGTGGATAGTGTTTTCTCCCGCTCTCATAACATTAGAAATTATGGACATCCAATGAAGCTGAATGTTGGATGATTCAGGACAAACAAAAGAAAGTACTTCCTCACACAGTGCAGTGGAACTATGGGATTCGTTCCCGCATAAGGTAGTGAAGGTCACCAACTTGGATGGCTTTAAAAGAGGATTAGACAAATTTATGGAGGACAGAGCTATCAGTCGTTACCAACCCTGATATGTTCTACCTCCACTGTTGCAGGCAGTATGCTTCTGAATATCAGTTTCTAGAAACTGCAGAAGGGGAGAGTATTTGCGTTCAGGTCCTGCTTGCTGGCTTCTTATAGGCATCTGGTTGGCTACTGTGAGAACAGGATGCTGGACTTTATAAGCCACAGGCCTGATCCAGTGGACTCTTCTTATGTTCTTTTGGCATATCCTGGTCTGGGAATGCATATTGAATCTTGAAAGGACAAACCCTGCTACCAAAAATCTTTATGGGATAATTTAGAAAGTTCTAAAGATACACTCTGGAGGCTTTCTTAGATATATATGCCTGCACAGGGACTACAGAGAATATATGGTGAACTGAATTTTGTTGTAACTATGGGCCACCATTCAGAAAGTACCATAAAAATCCAGCACAGACCAACTGAATAATAGTTCACCCAGACCAATATCTTTCAGGGACCAGTATTATAGATGTTTATAACAGTACAAAGTACCCATATCCAAAGCATAAGCGCCTCTTCACCAGGGCTGAACTCAAACAAAATATTCCTCACACATGCCTGAACAAGGGACCCAATTTTGGTAATCTTTTTAGAAGAAGCACATACGAACAAAGGTGAAACCATCTGATTTCTTTAAAGGAGTCACTTTAAAAGAAGACAGTCTGCAGTGCAATTTTTAGTATGATCCTTCATCTTATTTTGGCAAGTGCTTTACCAAGAAAAGGGACCGCATCACTTTTCACAGCAAAAGGCACTTTTTTCCTTTCACAGAAAGCTTCATACACCCAAAATGGCACATTTCACTATATATATATCTTTATTGTTACGGTCAATGACCAGCATGAGGTAGTCAGATAAAATAGAGTTGTCAGAGACATAGTTATAAAATCTCAACAAAAGATAGGAGTTACAAGGTGGCTAGAGTCAGATCGTGGCGAATTTTGATCGCTGCAGCACAAAATTTGGCAACACTGAAGGTAACGGACGTATTTTGATCAGAAGGAGTAGAAGGACATAACATGCATCTGATCGCCCTAGGGTTTTCGATAGGAGAGGTTCAATTAGAGATCTTCGAAGACAGGAATAGAATGGACAGTGTAAGAGGACATGGGTCACTGTTTCCACCTCTCACTATAAAAAATTATCCCCATGAAAATTCAGGGCAACTCGACTGTTTACTTTTTTTAGAAATTTACTTTTCTGTATCCCACCTAATTGTTAACATTTCCAAGTAATTACTTATGAATCTGCATCTCTAGTTCCAATTGGGATTAATAACTTTATTTTTAAAATCACAGGAGTTAATAAAAACACCACATAACATCATAAATGTAATAATGAACAAGCTACCATCAACACATTTGTTCAGCATTTCAGATTAAAAGCATTCTTACTAATAAAAATACTTTTATCTTTTTCTTAACTATAGTAAGGTTCTGCTGGGCAGGTGATTCCAGAGGGCCATAGCCACAACAGAAAAGTCACAGTTCCACATTCTCATGAAACTCATTTCTTGCCTAGATAGATCAAGATCAGGGTCTCTTCAGTAGATCTTAATGGCCATCTCCCCATGGCCATTAACAGATTCCGAAGAAGCTAACAAGCAGCCAGTTAGTATTACAGAACTCGCCAGTAATGTTCTGATCTTCTTGTTCCTATTAGAAGTTGGGCAGTTGCATTATGCACCAATCACTATTTCTAAACAGTTTTCAAATATAATCCTATACCAGCAGGGATGGCTAACCTTTTTTGGCCCAAGGACAGCTTTCACCTATGATCAACTCACTGGGGGCCACTTACCAGCCCCTTCAGAACTGAGCATGCTTACTGGGCACAGAACACTATCAGTTGTTGGAGGGAAATATGTTGATGGAACACCAAGTAGGAGTGGGAATGAAATGGAGACTCCTGGAAAAGGACACGTCTAGCTGCCTGGCACCCTGAACAGGAGCACTTATAACAAAACAGGAGCACTTGTAACAAAATATAAGTCCTACTTGAATAAGTAATGACTGGTCTCCAAGCTTGACTTATTTTGGTATTAAGTTGTAGATGTTTGAAAGGCAGTCAATACAACCAGTGTTACCTGGTCCTTTATTAAGCCATTTGACATTTCTCAGTCTCAACCTCTGACTTCCAATGCTTTGACTAAAAATATTCTAGCAAATGTAGACTATAACAGGATTCTTGGTATATCTTAGGCAAGATTATTTTAACATAGAACAACAACACATTATGGGTTCTACAAATATTTTAAAAGGAAACATCTAATTAACAGTACTGATTACCATATTCTCAAACTTTAGTGCTTTCCTACAACCCCACCACATATAGTAAAAATCTCCTTTAATTATAACATGTGACATCTTCTGTATTATGTTTTCCAGTATTTTCATAGATGATTCTGAAATAATTTTCTCTAAACTTAAGGTTATGAACAAAAAATAAAAGACCTACAATATGCCCTTTCCGTTCTCCTAGATCATAGGAAGTAACTAGCATTTGCTACAATAATAATATAATTTCAAATTCAATGAAAATTTGAAGGCACATAACAACTAATTGGAATATATACGGTTCTAGTTTCAATCTGTGTAGCTTTCTGCAAAAACAATATAATTTTTGTTCCAAGTATTTGTCAAAATTATTTGAAACAGGAAAGGAATACTGCAGGATCCTTAGGAGCCAAGGTGTGGCAGGAGGGAAAGTTGTGTTGAAAGCAAAAATAATCCTAGCCAATAGAAAAGTATAGTGTGCCTTTGGACTAGAGAAACGTTTTCCTCTGAGTGTTGCATGTTCTTGTGGGCAACCTTCCAGAGGCTGCATGCCAGTGGTGGACAAGGCCAACAGCCAAGTTGGCAAACCAATGGGTGCGACTCTTATCTTGTACAAGAGGCTACATTCCCGCCATGCCATATGGGGAATTCCCTCCCCACAGAGGTGCATCTGGCACCTTCATTACACAGCTTCCATCAAATGCTGAAGATGCACCTCTTCACCCTGGCCTTTGACAATTGAGAGAGATATATTTTAGGACCCTCTTTAGTTGTGCATGTAATGTGTTTCAAATATTGTATTTTATATTGTGACTTGCCCCGGGACCTTCTGGTGAAGGGTAATAAATTTAATAATCCTCCTCCACCTCCTCCTCATCAATCCAAGCAAGCAAGAGGAATTATCTCAGTTCTAGGACCCATTCCAGCTAGGCAAAATTACTCAAGTGTATGAAGGGCTCATGGGGGGGGCTGCCTGGGGAGAGTCTCAAAAGGCAAACAGACAGGCCTGAAGGGTCACATTTGGCCCCTGGGCTTGAGAATTTCCACCCCCACTCTATGTCCAGGTTTTCTTCACCTTCTCAGGGGCTAAAAACCTGCATTTCCCATTATTTGCACCATGGTTATGATCCAGTTGGTTCCTACACACCTGAGATGTATATTTTAGGACCCACCCGAAAATATTGTGTGATAATGTGATTTTATATCGTTTTAACTGTTTTTAATGATGTATTTTAAAACTGTTTGACTTCCCTCCCCCCCGAAACTTTGGGTGAAGTGCAGGCAATCAATCAGTCAGTCAGTCAGTCAATCAATCAATAATAGCAGCCTCTATCAGTAGAATACTCACTGTGAGACTTTAATAAAAGGATTGGTCATACTTCCATTTCTGCTTATAAAAGCAATTGTACTATTGGTTACCACTAGATAACCAATACTTGTTTCGTCTATCAACTTTTCTATCTCATCTGCAGAGTTTCATAGCACAGATCTCTCCTAAATACCAACAGAAGGAAGCACTGTTATTACTTTATTATTTCCTTACCTCCTTATCTAGATTATAAATTGTCACCAAGGCCTTCTTCTTGCTAAGGAGGGTAAGCCTGTATCTGGGTTACAAGTGGAGGCTTGGATGATGAATGCTCCTCTACACAAAAATTCTCTACCTGTAGAACGGTTTCGGGAACCTCTGGCCCTGGGGTCAAATGTGGCCATCCAGGACTCTCTATCTGGCCCTTAGAACTCTCCCTGGGCCCTCTCTCTCACTGATGCTGCTTCATACCCCAAGTGTTTTTGCCTGGCTGAAATGTGTTCTTGAACAATGCCTCTTGCTTGCCTGGATGGAGGACAGAGAGAAGTGTGAGAATGTGAGGCACTAGTCTACTGAAAAAGGTAAAGGTAAAGGTGTCCCCGCACTTGTAGTGCGAGTCGTTTCCGACTCTTAGGGTGACGTCTTGCAACGTTTACTAGGCAGACCGTATATATGGGGTGGGATTGCCAAAGGTAAAAATTTACATTTGTTGCACCCCTCACTTTTGCCTCTGGCCACATGCATCATTGACATATGTCTCTAGGAAGGTTGCCTGGAAGGGAATGTAATCCTCAGGATGAAAAAGATTCCCTGATTGTAGAAAAACAGCATAGAAGAGGCGGTTATATCCCTTCTCCCCAACAATGCCACTTCTGACTCCAGATGGAAGTCCCCATAATTGAAATGCACCTTCCACATAGAATATTCAATAAGTAGATGGAACATTTAATCATGGGGTTCTCTGTCTGCAATCAGAAGTTGCATAGACAGGCTCACCACTGCAGTGAAAACTGGGTCTTTTGACACAATATATTCCATAAGAATTAATGATCAGCTGGAGTCTCCTTATTACCCTTCAGGCCTTAGCCCAGCATTAATCCAGAGAAAAAGCCTGCAACTTGGCCATTATTGCTTTTTTTCACCTGCCTCCAAATGGGACCTGAGGGGATATTGATAAATTGCTAGAAAGGCAGGCTAGCTTCCACCCTAGATACTCTAAGTGCCTCTATATTTCTGTTGTTGCAGAAATGCTATTTAGTCATTTTCTTCAGTAATGCTTCCTTGGAGAATTGTCTGACATCATCTCCCATCCCTGCCACCAGCAACAACAATGCATTAAGCAAGCTCCCCAGCCCCTTGCTTTCACAGGACATGGGCTGCTTACAACATGCTAGATTCTGGAAGAAAAGTGCAAGCAGGGCAGAGAACAATATACAAGCACCTGCTCCTCGCATCAGAATGCAAGGGGTCCTTTGAGTGTAACCATATCCACCAGAGTGATCTTGTGGATTTGAACTAGTCTTGCCACTGTAACCCAATTAATCCACAGCAACACATCCCAAGAGAATCATTTAAAGAGAATCAGAGCAATTAAGAGAGCGAAGAGACCTTTTATATTTAGGCCATTCATCTGACCACTCACAGGATCGTCCCTGAAGAATTTATTCAAACGCAGTACTGCCTAAATAGTTTTGGCTGTTCAAAGATTAAAATAATAAAAGTAGATCTCCAAAAATATATAAACTATCTTAATTGATATTTCTAGGGAGTTATTTCCCAGGACTTTTACATTTTTGTATACAGGTTTTACTTAACAACATTTGACAGTTATGGAGCTAATGTCAACAAATAAGAATTCAAAGGGCAGCTAGGAGGATGGTAAAAGTGAGGCCATGTCTTTCTCACAAGGCTCCAGTCCATTATTAAATGTATTTCTTCTTCTTTTGCTAACAATGGGGAATGACAAAAAGGGAGTCTCCTACACAACTATTAATGGTATTGCAGGGTGCTGCACTCACCAGAGCACCCTTTAGATAAGAAGCAGCTAACCAGGAGCCCTCTAGGTGTTTTGTATTAGAACTTCCATCAGCTCTTATAAGCATGACTGTGGTCAGGGGTGATGGGGGTTGCAGTCTGCAACATCTGGAAGGCACCATGTTGGCTGCCCCTAATTTATATGCTATTAAAAATGTCCAAATTGTTTGTGGCATGGTAAGCTGGAGGGAAAGAATGCTTATTACTGGATTTGTAATGGGAGTATACTTTGAGCTCATTTTAGATATTATTTAAGTTAATATTGGAATTTCTGCATTGGTTAAATTATATTTTAAAGTGCTAAATTCAGTCATTAGGCCTTAGCATCCAGATGTGCTAAGGATATGCTAAGGATAGTGCTTCACCTTAATAAAGTAGGTTTTTGGGGGGAGAGAGGTATTTTTGAGAAAACGTTTCAGGTGGCCCCCAAAGTCCTCTTTTCAAACAAAAAATGTTTGCTGGAAAAATTCTACTGCATTCTAGTTAAAAGTGCAAGACCTAGTCAGAAATACTGTGAGATGAGTAGCTTTTTGCTTAAACCCATTTTCTTACCCCACTGAAGGTTCAGGAACTAGCTCAGTTCAGTGTTCAGTTCAGTTCCCATCCCCCAACAAAATGCTGTTCTTCAAATGCTGGCATAATGCAACATAATCACTTTCTTAAGGAAATACAACAGCTATATGAGGATGTATTCTACGATTCAAGATTAGTGCAACAATGACTTTGAATCTCAAGAAAAGTATGTCTGCAGCTTTGCTGAAGCACCATTCACATGCCTGCAGCAGAGGGCACTGTGATGCAGAATAGGCTCTATGGACTTCTGATCTCTGCCCTCTGCTCTGATATAGCCCCCACAAAGATGTTCTCTCTGACTTCAAGAATACAAGATGTGCAGCCCCATCTGTCTTGGTCTCTCCTCAGACACTGCACAGCCCTTGCTCCTTCCTCTCTCCCCCTATACAATCACTACTAGGATTTCCGCAGCTTCTCTTTAATGAAGGTGCTGCTCAGAAGGTTTTTAATGAGGAACTAATCTGAACCACCTGTTTAATAAATACATCAGTTACATCAGAGATTTAAGCATCTACATCTTGGAACTAGATGGAAGGGGCCACAGATAGCGTATATACCCAGAAACAAGGAGGTTTCTGTGTACCATTACAGTCTTCCCAAATTCCCTGTATCATGTCCTGGCAATCCTTCCAAGCTAAAGACAAGCACACGTGCACTTCAAGGACACAAAGCACTTGCCATTCTGCTTCCCTGGAAATGGGTATATTCAGAATAATTGCTGCCTCCTCCCCTGCTCAGGTTTAGAACTACAAGAAGAGACTTGGGAGTTTATGACAGCCCTGTCACACACTGTCCCATAGGCAGCAATTAACCTATGCTAAGTGCCATAGGGCCCACAGCAAGCCTGCTACCAATTAGCACCTGTTTGTCTCTCTGCATCCAAATCTGAAATTTTCCTGCCTGCACATAAATACGCACCATCTCATTTCGTGGATTATTTTTGTTGTTGTTGCAATTCTTGCATCTAAGAAAGAAAATAATGTAGCAATGCACACTCCACTACTGGAGCTCCTTTGCTAAACAAGAGGAGCAACTCCCAAGATGAAGAAGCAAAGTCAACTTTTTATTCTGATTAATTAAACTGAAAATACCAGCACTCCTTGATTCCACAATGTATAATCCTGACTTCACTCACAAAATTGCATTGAAAGAATTTGCCATTGTTCTGTGCTAAATTAATCAAAATTCAGCATCAAGAAAAATGGAATTCTACAATCTGCACAAATTATGCAAATTAAGCACTTCCCATAATTTATTAAAATTAAAGTAATTTATTCTGCTGTTTGTGGTGTACAGACAGCTTGGGGTATACTATCTTGTCCAGTCTGTCTAAAAAGTCATTCATAATTTCCCAACATAACACTCTTCTGTTTATCTAAAACCCAAGACAATATACAACATCTGAAAGAAATCTACCCAAACCTCGCTGCTTACGGGCTCTCAGACATTTACAATCACAAGATCCTTCTTCTTGTCAGCTTTTTATCATTCTTAACATCCTTTCTCAATCTATCTTGCTGGACCCCAGGTACATTTCTATTCCTCTCCTTTCCGCTTCTATTTATTTATTTATTATTTAAAATATTTCTATCCCACCCTTCTATCCTATAATAGGGTACTCAGGGCGGCTTACAATAAAATCGCACACATACGTAATAAAATTGTACACAATAAAAAACATAAAAACATTAAAGTAAATTAAAATACATAATACAATTAGAATGCATAAAATGCAATATAGATAACGTCATTTGCAATCCATCTAGCAGCTTAATTGATGAATGTTGGGCTTTAAACTGCAAGCACTAGGGCTGGTGTGGGGAACCTCCAGATGTCACTGAACTACATTTCCCATCAGCCCCAGCAAGCATTATCAATGGCCAGGGATGATGGGAGTTGTAGTCCAGCAAACATCTGAAGAACCACAGCTTCCCCACACCTACAATAGGGGCTCCTGGTTAGACAGCCAGTCTTGTGCACTGCCATTGGGAGATACTGAAACAATTTCAATAAAAGCATTATCTAAACATGACTTTCCATCTCTGAAAATTAAGCCCCATATAATACTTTCAAAATCAATAGGGGTAATCCTCTTTCAGACACTATAATTGTTTCCAGTGCTCAAGAAAAGTTTATCCCAACTTTAGCTTGGAAGCAGCCCTTCAAAAAAAAGCAGTACCACAAAGGCTCCAATAAAGAAACAAAAGCAACTTACATTTTGTTCATTTACAGACATATCATCACTGAGACCTGTAGATCAACAAGTTATGCATAACTGCTTATCCACATCTTAGGAAGATGATGAGATGCCAAGATGTTTTTGCACTGAACAGCTGAAGTCAAATCCAATCCTAACCCAGACATCAGATTTGTTCATCATTATTGGCATTTATGCAAGAAATATATGTCATTGATCTGTGTATAGATTAATAAAAACACGTGGGACCCACAGGAAATGTTGCACTGTGGAGTGCTCTAGATCAGGGTTCCAGCAGCCATGGCTACTTCCAGGATACTCCATTCCATTCCTCCCCATACCCCAATGTCAATATTCCATGGGCACTGAGTATGTCCAGTCCTCATTGGGCTGTACTGGGTCCCTGCCACCCCCCAACCACATAGGGTCTCCCATTAAGATTTTCTGGACTTCTGCAAGCCACAGAGTTCCCCAAAGGTTGCTGATATGTCCACCTTATGTCATTTCTGGTTACATAAGGATCATCACTTACCCCCAAACATTGCTAATAGAGGGAATGGTATTTCAAATAAGAATGTATGTTACCGAATGCTGTTTGAACAGTGTTATCAGCTTGTTAAACAGCTATTTTCATTTAGCTAATCAAAATATATCTTCAATGCTTTAAGAATTCATCAAAAACACCTTTTATATATTGTACCATTAGCATTTCTTTAAAAAAATTAAGAGATACCAAAACACATTTGCCAACAGCAAATATGATAGTTATCAATACTGAGAACTGTTTAGCAAGAACATTGGATCCTAATGCCTATCTAGCACACCATTCTCTCTCACACTCTGTGGTCATCCAGATGCCTTTAGAATCTCAGTGGAGTAATTCTTCATGGCCACATTAGTTTCAGTAGGAACAGCACACCTAAGTCTTTCCTTTCAAAGGCTAGCTGGATTCTTTCAAATTTTAGGAATGTCACAAAAAACTGGCTTAGATCTTTGCAGACAAGTTTTCTAATAAATAGTTTTTGGTGCTTACAGTAGGTGATAGTCCTACTCAGGGTAGACCCATTGAAGTTAATAGACACAGCTAACTTAGGTTTATTAATTTTAGTGGGTTTACTCTGATTAGGACACAAGTAAATACAACCCAACTGGTTTAGCTGCACTAGACTCCACTGCAAAAGATGCATTAGCCTAGCAAGCTACACAAGCCCTTGACTGCTCAAGCTAAAACTGGGAATGTTTTCTTTTGATGCCTACTAGGAATTGTGTATTTTTGCTAATGTGTCTCTCAAAAGTTTTCTTTACTACTTGGAGAGTAGGGCCGACTTGAAAACCCTGTACAATAAACAGTAGCATAACCCCTTCCAATCATTGGAACAAGCTCCCACAATTAAACTATGGGTAAGAAAAAATGCTGCAGCAGAATGTACTGCATATACCCAAGTTCAGTACTTCTCACCTACTACAACTACACAAATCAATTTGATTCAAACATTATCTATGCTGTGTTGATGTACAAAGCCCTGAACAACTTGGGTTTAGCACACCTTAAGAACCGCTCAAGCCCTTATATCCTAGCCTGATCATGAAGATAATCTGGAGAAGCACTGTTATTTGTCCCCGTTACAGAGCACTGACTGGCCTCAGCTAGAAGTCAGACATTTACTGTCACTTTTCTCATACTATGGAACTCTCTTCCCGCAGAAATTCAACAGGCATCCTCACTTTTGACTTTCAGGCGTCTCTTGAAAATATTTTTATGCTGAAGGCCTATGCAGTCGTTTAAAATGTTCTTGAGCAGCCAGTCATTTTAATCATTGTTCAGTACAACTTTCAATGGTCTTTATATTGCTGTACACCACCGTGATATTTTGTGAGAGGGTGGTACGTAAATACTTTTAGAAATAATACGCAAATAATTTACTGGCATGGTAAAATAAACAGATATATGTATGGGAAACAGACCACTAAAATTATCAGATTTTCTGATGTCCCAATGTGGTCAGGATAAACAACCACAGTTTTGCCACATTAAGAAACTAAAAAATAGAGGGGATAGTAGGTATAATATCTTCCTTGGATATTCACTTTGCTGCTGCAGTACTGGCAAGGAGCGAACTCCTTTTTCCCCACTCCAAGGCTCCGTACTCCTTGGTTCCCCTTGATCTGAAGTATACACAACTGACATATCAACAGCAGCAGTTGCATAGCACTTTTATTAGGACTAACAAAATCAGAAAATAGGAGGCTGGTTTCAAGTGTCACAAAACTCTTCTGTAGGATGGATGCTAAAACCAAATACAACGCAAACAAAACTAGGCCCATTAACATCTGTTTCTCTTCTCCCCTACCTTTTGTTTAGTTAGCATTCAGCCTAGAGAAAAGTTCTGTAAAACTTAAAAGCTAGCTTACTACTTATTTTACTTTCAGTTGGTCCAAATAAAGATATTTACAACCACTGCTTGAATTTTCATGAACCCAGACAACTGCTTGTATTGCTTTTGTCTGCTGTGGAGAACAACTACAATTGTAGACTAAAACACATCTTAGGGAAAAGATATATTATATTAAGGGAAGAAAAATTGTTAATGAGGTCAGCAAATGTAGATCCAACACTGCATCTCTCGCTGGTGAAAAAAGAGGCAGGAGGGGAAAGGCTGTGTGGTCATACTTGAATACAGTTTGTAGCTGCTCCTTTCAACTAGTAGGAGACTGCAAAAAGACAAGGAAGCAATCTCTGTAGAAGAGCAGCTAGCTGTTTCAACAGCAGGCAGGTGTTGAAACAGGAGGCAGGGCAAATAAAGCGGCTCTCAATAAAGTGGCTCTCAAATGCTTGGAGAATAGCTTACAAAGAGACTCCTATTGGGAAAAGCAAAGGCAACTGGCAACTTCAATGTACAACTGCAGTTTTCAGCAAGGCAGAAAGCAACTTCAGGAGTAACTTGGTGTGAAACTCAGATTTGGGAATGCACTGATTTGGGATGATGCAGTTCAGGCACTGACACTATGTATCATCTCATTTTTGAGATGTGGAAGAAATAGCTGAATCGGCCATTCAATGCTCTGAAATGCTTCAACAGAGATCTTGTTTCTGGATTACATTGAAGGCTGGAAGTTCTTTGGTGCTGATGACAGCCAGATGACGATCTGGGAGGTAAGCATTTAGCCAAAGACCAGCCTCTAGAGTAAATGAAGACATTTCAGGAGCTTTATCTTTATTGTAAAATTTCTTCACAACTGATAAAATGAAGTCTTCATTTTAAGAACAAACCTTGGCTTAGCATCAAGGTTTGTTTGGAGTAAAACAAACCACAATCCCTGGTTTGGGCATAATGCTAAGTCAGGGATCATAGCTTATTGCTTCTGCTCATCCTAGGGGAGGATCCAAGTGGGAGTAATCTCCATGTTCATGATCATGGAACATCCTCACCTCACATATTTGGTTGATTTGGGTTGTTTTAAAACACAGAATTAGATGCTCAACTGGAGTGTACAGTGGATCAGGAAAGTACAACCAGGGCCAAGAGGATGCCGGCATGGTTAATGAGCAGAGTCAAAGAAGCTATTAGAGGCATGAAGGATTCCTTCAAAAAAACAGAAGTCTTGTCCAAATGAGAAGAATAAAAAGGAACACAAACTCTGGCAAAAGAAATGCAAGAAGACAATAAAGGATGCTAAAAAGTTATTTGAGGAGCACATTACTAAAAATACAAAAACCAACAATAAACCATTATTTGAATACATTCAAAGCAGGAGACCATCTAGGGAGGCAGTTGGACCCTTGGATGACTTCGGTTTTCACAGTGGAGTATATACAGCAGATCCCTACCCCTGAACTAACTTTTGCAGGGAAGGAGTCTGAGGAACTGAGGCAAATATTGGTGACGAGAGATGAAGTTCTAGGCTTAACAGACAAAATAAAAACTGACAAATATGCTGAGTCCAGATGGCATCTACCTGAGAGTTCTCAAAGAACTCAAATGTGAGTTTGCTGATCTTCTAACAAAGATACATAACTTGTCCCTCTAATCTGCCTCTATACCTGAAGACTGGTATGTGGCCAATGTAATGCCAATCTTTAAAAAAGGAAATTACAGGCCAGTCAGCTTAATGTTTGTCTCAGGAAAACTGGTAGAAAATATTGTGAAAGATAAAATAACCAAGCATATAGAGGAGTGAGCCTTGCTGAAGCAGAATCAACATGGCTTGTGCAAGGTCCCTGTCTTACCAATTGATTAGAGTCAACAAGCATATATATATATAGGAGGTCTGGTAGACATAGTGTACTTAGACTTTCAAAAAGCTTTTGGCAAGGTACCTCACCAAAGACTTCTGAGTAAGCTTAGCTGTCATGGAATAAGAGGAGAGGTCCTCTTGCAGATCGGGAATTGGTTAAGTAGCAGGAAGTAGATAACAGGAATAAATTCACATTTCTCCAACAGGGGGGGGGCTGTAGAAAGTGGAGTCCCCCAAGGATTGGTATTGGAACCTGTTCATAAATGGTCTAGAGTTGGGTGTGAGCAGTGAGGTGGCCAAGTTGGCTAATGATACTAAATTGTCCAGAGTTGTTAAAACAAAAAGGGATTGCGGAGAGCTCCACAAGGACTCTCTAAACTGAGTGAATGGGTGTTAAAAAGGCAAATGCAATTCAGTGTAAACAAGTGTAAAGTTATGCATATTGGAGAAAAAAATATTGATTTCACATATTCACTCATGGAGTGTGAACTGGCAGTGACTGACCAGAAATGAGACCTTGGGGTCTCAGTGGAAAGCTCGATGAAGATGTTGACCCAGTGTACAGCAGCTGTGAAAAAGGCAAAATCCATGGCAGGGATTATTAGGAAAGGTACTGAAAATAAAATTGCCAATATCATAATGCCATTATATAAATCTATGGTGCAGCTGCATTTGGAATACTGTGTCTAGTATTGGTCACCTCATTTTAAAAAGGATACTGTAGAGCTGGAAAAAGTTCAGAAAAGGGAAACCAAAATGATCAAGGGAATGAATTGAGCAACTCCTGTATGAGGAAAGGTTGCAGCATTGGGGCTTTTTAGTTTAGAGAAAAGGCAAGTAAGAGGTGACATGACAGAAGCAGAGCTTGGAAAAGTTACTTTTTTGAACGACAACTCCCATCAGCCCAATCCAGTGGCCATGCTGGCTGGGGCTGATGGGAGTTGTAGTTCAAAAAAGTAACTTTTCCAAGCTCTGGACAGAAGTGTATAAAATTATGCATGGCATGGAGAAAGTAGGTATAGAAAAGCCTTTTTCCTCTCTCATGACACTAGAACTCATGGACATCCAACGAAGCTGAATATTGAAAGATTCAGGACGGTTAGTTAAACTATGGCATTTACTCCCACAAGAGGCAGTGATAGCCACCAACTTGAATGTCTTTAAAAGAAGGATTAGACAAATTTATGGAGGAAAAACTTTCAATGCCTACTAGCTGTGACGACTATGCTCTGCCTCTATAGGCAGAGTCAATATGTTTCCAGATAGCAATGGCTGGAAACCACAGGAGGGGAGAGTGGTCTTTGAACTCAAGTCCTGCTTCTGGGTTTGCCATGGGCAACTGGTTGACAGTATGCTAAAGAACAGGATGCTGGACTTCATGGGCCATTGGCCTCATCCAGCAGGCTCTTCTTATGTTCTTATGCCACCGCTAATGGGTTTCACACATCTTGCAAAGCCAATTTTATTTACTCAGGCATCTGGAGATGATATGTTGCTGTCATGTTGCTGTGATTTCAATTTGATTTATCACTGTTGTGGTTTGATTTTTCAAATTGTTTTATTTTATTAATCATTTATATATATATATATCATGAACGTAATTGTGATTAACCAAACAGAGGTTTTTATTATATTAACAAAACGTTTCAGCTTCCGCCTTCATCAGCTGCCAACATACAAATGCTGTTACCAAGGTGGCAGTTATAGAGCTTTGAGGATGGAATGCTCAGACGGGCTTCATTTGCAGAAGCTAAGTAGTGGTGGTACTGTCCTCCAGGTTCAGGCCATGTGGTGCCAATGTGTCCAGAGAGTAAATCCAAAAGTTCTCCCTTTTGGTCAATGCTGCTGGATCTGCTGGCATCTCTATCGCTGTAATGGAAAAGTCCAACAGGCTGTGACCCTCGATGTTAAAAAGCTTTGCAACTGGTTGCTCCACTTTGCCGACTTGTGGTTCCTGAAGCGCGTGCATAGGTCAGTTGTGGTCTTTCCTACGTATTGGATATGACATCCTGGTATTTTGCACTCGATGTAAACTATATTGTAGGACCTGCAGGTGATGTTCTGTTTGATGTAATTTGTCCTGCCTGTCCTAGTGCTTGTAAAAGTGGCTGTCTCCCTGAGGTACACACAGGTGATACAGCATTTGGAGTGACAAGGATGAGACCCTGGATTGGTGACAGGTGGCTTAAGCACAGCTCTCACCAACAGTCTGCGCAAATTAGGAGGTTGGCGAAATGCTATAACAGGAGGCCTGCTGATGGCTCTGGTAAGATGTTCAGAGTTTGCCAGCAATGGGTAGCTCTCCTTGATTGCTCGGTGATAGTTAGGAGATGCTAGATGGAAATCTACCACAAATGGAATCCGTTGCTCTCTGCTCTTTGACACCTCAGTATGATGGAGGAGGTTTTCTTTGGACAGAATGGAGGCTCGGTGGATGTTGCAATTCATCATATGTGGAGAATATCCTCTTCGAAGAAGGTGTTCTTTAAGTTCACTGATCCTTCTCTGGTATTTATCTTCAGTGTTGCAAATAAGTTTGATTCTCAGAGCTAAGCTATACACACTGTTCTTCTTTATATGCCTAGGATGGCAGGATTTCCAGTTTAAATAGGTGTGGGCATCAGTGGGTTTACTGTAGAGATCAGTGGCTATTTTGTTGTTTTCAATGGTAAGAAGGACATCCAGAAAAGGGATGTGCAGATTGTCATTTGTACTATTAAATGTAAACTTAATAGAGGGATGGATAGAGTTGATGTAATTTGTAAAATGTTCCAAACTCTCTTTACCATTCGTCCAGACCATAAAGATGTCGTCAATGTATCGCCACCATATAAGTGGTTTGTTGATGGCCTTTTTGAGGATCTCCTGTTCCAGTTTACCCATAAAGAGATTTGCATATGATGGAGCCATGCGAGTCCCCATAGCTGTGCCTTGTAGTTGCAGGTAGTGTTCTCCATTGAATGTAAAGTTGTTACAAGTCAGGACTAGCGTAGCTAAAGTTGTGAGAACCTCTGTTGGAGGATTGTTCATATCTCTGGTGTTAAGGAACTCATTTAAAGCCTGAATCCCATCATTATGTGGTATATTGGTGTAAAGAGATGTGACATCTAAAGTAGCTAGTATAGTATTGTTGTGGAATTTACTGCTTGTTTAAAGACTCAATTTTAAGCAAGAAGTCCTTGGTGTCTTTGATATACGATGGGAGGTTTTGCACCAAGTTTTGTAAATTTAAGTCAATGTACAGAGAAATCCTTTCAGTAGCTGTGTTGTTACCTGAGACAATTGGGCGACCAGGATTGTTGGCTTTGTGGATTTTAGGCAGCATGTAAAACCTTCCAGGGGTGGAATTTGGATTAACAAGGAGATCAGTAGTTTCCTCTTTAAGAAGTTTCCTACTTGTAAGGTTTTGTATAGATGTAATGATACAAGTATTGAGATCTGTGGTGATGTCTTTGTCAAGAAATCTATATGTTGTTTCATCCTTTAGTTGTCTTTGACCTTCTGCTATATAGTCTGTAGTGTTAAGTACCACAACAGCACCACCCTTATCTGAAGGCTTGATGACAATATCCCTTCTCATCTGAAGGTTCCTTAGGGCTATTCTTTCTTCTTTTGAAAGGTTGTCGTGAATAGGAGTTGGTGTGTGGTTGTTGATGACTCTGTTTATTGATAAGAGAAAGGTTTCTAGAACTGGATTCCTGTTAATGTTTGGTGTCCAAGTTTTAGGTGGCAGAAACTGTAGCAGAGGATCTCTATTGTAGAGGTCTATGTTGTTCTTAGAGTCATCATAAAAAAATTCAGCCAATATGTTGTGCCCCACTCTGGAAATTATTTTAATCAAGAGCTGGTTATAAATTACCTAAATAAATACAACCAATAATTATGGTTTCTGTGATGTGCAAACTGGGTCACTGTATGTGTAATGAGCTTCTAGAAAGAAAAAGAAAGAGATGACACTACAAGAGCAATAAAGACGAGAGAAACAGGCTCTCAAAAAAGTGCCGATTGGGCTCAAATAAAAATTAGGAAGTTGGCTGATGGCCATTAGGCACAAGAGTTTGCTTGAATGTATGCCTGAGAGCTGTATTGTATGCATAAATCATAATTATACCTATAAATCAGAATGAATTTGCTGGCGGGGGGGTGAGGGCGGGCATTCCATGATATTGTTGTGACACATGTCTGGCACTCCCTTTCTCAAGAGGTCTCTCACCTCTTGCCGGATTGGCCTTATGTGCTGACAATCAGACATCCACCTGGGAGAAAACTCCATTCGCTGCAAACGTTTCTCCTAAAAAGTAGTGAAAGAAGTCAACATAGATCAACATGGTTACAGAAGCTTTTGCATTAGGGGTATCTGTTATTAATTAGATGTATCTGTTATTATTTAGTATTAATTTCTACAGTATTTTTCAATGTACAAAGGTCTTAGCCATTTATTTCTCATTTATCGCCCCTTAACTATGAAGTCATAACAACTCATACAAAATTACTGAAAGACCAGGACTGAATGTTGAATTACTGGGGCTAATTTTTAAAATGACATCAAGAACAAAGTCAAAAAGAGATAGACTTAAAAGTCTGAGTGCTGCTGAGTTGGTCAAGTATCCTTCAGATTAAAATCTCACAGGTTCAGAAAGCTGAAATGGACTAAAAGCAAAAAACCAAACGTTACATAGCATGTAAATGTGTTAATTTTCTCTAACATAATTTGGATAATTCATTCCAACAACATAATTTTGGTTATCTGGTCACAGAATCTGGGCCCTAGTTCTTCTTCTTCTTCCTCTTCTTCTTCTTCTTCTTCCTCTTCTTCTTCTTCTTCTTCATATAAACAAAAAGCAAACCTGTTCACAACTGTTGAGGCTTCCTCAGAAGATTCAAATATTCTTTCTTACCTTTTGTGCAATCATGTTGCAGATTTCTGGCAGGAAATCTTCACTCAGGAGCTTGTAGAGCTGTCTCTCTCTTAAAGATGTTCTCTCTCGGAAGCTTTCTGTGACCTGCCTCCACTCCTCTTCTGTCTGACATAGCAGCCACCATGTTCCGTGACCTGGTCCTTGAGAACCTTCCATAAAATACAGTATTTTTGCTAAGCAAATAGAGCACAGGTATCACATGACCCAAGTATAAGTCTGTACAAATGAGAGAGAAATCACACTTCTGTATGTTGCATTCTGCAATCTCATCTTGTACATTTGTCTGTTTTAACTGGTTAACACCCACAAGAAATTGTGACTATCACAGTAGCTGCCATATTTGGTTTCAAGAATTTAAATAAACTACATTTGATGTCTGTGATGTTTACCACATTATCCTCATTCTTGTTTAATGTTTGCAGCTGAAAACATTAATGAAATAAAAAGGTCAGCAAGGCACCAGTGTGACAGCATTAAATGGCTTCCCTCAGACTTTCCCTCTAGTCAGCTGCTGGGTTCTCTGCATTCCTTTTGAGCTTCTTAAAGATATTGAAAAAACAAAAAAGATGACCAATATTTTTCTGCAAATCTTTATCGTTACGCATATCATCTTCCATCTGTCTAAGAGCCAAACTACGTATCATGGTAAATGCATCATCACATGTGCCTAGTGTTTTCTTTTAAATACCAGCTGTGGGAGGTATTTAACTTGCAAGAAAGTGTTTTTTAAAATTACCTCCACTGTGGTCCTGATGAAAACCACACATACATCTAAAAGTGCAAGTAGTCCTATGAGGGAAGTTTCTAGTGGTGCCAATGTGTGATTTTCAATGGGACTGCAGCAGGGGGAAACAGGTTAAGCTTACATTCTGTTAAACTATAAACCATATTTAAACTATGGAATTTTCTGCTAGAAGATATGGTGAAAGCCATACACTTAGATGGATTAAAAGGGGACTTAGAAGCTATCAGTGGCTACTAGTCTTGATAGCTATATGTAACCTCCAGGAGCAGAGACAAAATGGCTCTGCATACCAGTTGATGAGTTGCTGGGGAACATCAAATGAGAGGGCTATTATTCCTTATGGCCACTTATGGGCTTCCCATACATATCTAGTTGGTCACTATGGGACACAGGAGGCTGGAATAGATAGACTTTTGGCCTGATCCAGCAAGACTCTTCTTATGTTCTTAATCTACCTGCATACTGCAGTTCCTATTCTGACTCCTCCCCCCCCAACTTGGCAGCTATTCAGAAGAAGAAAAAAATTAGACATAATAAATACAAGCACACATCTTAACAAGTCTTGTTTGACCACAGGACATTGTGTGGTGTCACATACCATCTGCAGAGTGTGGGTGAATTCAGATATAGGATATAGGTAAATGCTTAATGAAGATTAATTAGTGCCTATATGTCACTTATGCATAGGGCTATAGCACAGCCATAATGAAAACTATGGCATAATTGAGAAATGTCTAGTTTCCTGGGAATTTAAAATCCGTTTACACAGGATACATATTTTCAGTCTGCCTGCAATCATACAGTAAAGTTTAAGAGGGAAGCTTCCCAGCTCTTATCTCTAAAATGACAGGGAACACAAACAAATAAACAAACACACACAGCCCAGCCCACTGGCCTCAACTCAAGAGGTGGACTGGATCGAAGGATGAAGAGCATAAGCTAAACAAGGGAGGACAAGGATCCTCCTGCCATGTTTGGACATGGAAAAGCAAAAATACACATGCTCAGAAGAGGATTTGGTATCACATGCTTGAAAGAATTTCAATATCATGTTGTTAGGGAGTAGAGAATCTCCAGTTGCAGAGCAGTCCAATAGCCTACACCCATTCACATTCAACTGCCATTTGTTTAAATACATTTAAGTACAACTGAAATTCCAAGGAACACAATCCAACCTCCTGTTCTCCATCTGTTTAGAATGAAATGGACAAAAGAGAAGGGAATATTAGGAGGCCCTCCCTCCTGAGACATTGTGTTTTTGGATTCAATTTGTTTAAATTTAACTATAGTCCATAATTTCCCTTACCATTTCTCATCTGTGACTCACACACAAGTGCATTTTCTTCTGCCTTCTCTCTACAAGCAAAATAAAATAAAATAAAATAAACAGTATTGTTAGGAAATGATATAAACCAAATTTAAAGAAATACACCCACTGCTAGAAAGAAACAATACTGCCATTGAAAAGTCACACCACTTTGTAGAAAGCAATGTAACTCAATTTTAGTACTAAAAGACAAACCATAAGCTACAATATGGTCCCTTAGAATCAACCTTAAGAAAAAGAAAAGAAAAAAAGGTTCTGGTTTCATGGTTCTACATAGAAGCCTATGAGCATATGGGCAGTATCTGCAAATCTGCTTAGAAAGTAGGCTGGAACTAGGTAGAGTCGGTGCTCAAAATACGAGGGGAAAGATAGGAGGGCTCTTAATAAAATCTAAAAGTCAAGTCTCCTGACTCTCCCCAATAATTATTATTTATTTATGAAATTTATATCCCACCCTTCCTCCCAGAAGGAGCCCAGGGCAGCAAACCAAACATTAAAAACACTCTAAAACATCTTAAAAACAGATTTTAAAATATATTAATTAAAACAAAACATCTTTAAAAACATATTAAAAGCAATTCCAACATAGATGCAGACTGCGATAAGGTCTCGACTTAAAAGGCTTGTTGAAAGAGGAAGGTCTTCAGTAGGCACTGAAAAGAAAATAGAGATGGTGCCTGTCTAATATTTGGGAGGGAATTCCAAAAAGTAGGTGCCACAACACTAAAAGTCCGCTTCCTATGTTTTGCAGAATGGACCTCCTGATAAGATGGTATCTGCAGGAGGCCTTCACCTGCAGAGCGTAGTGATCAACTGGGTATATAAGGGGTAAAATGATCTTTCAGGTATCCTGATCCCGAGCTGCATAGGGCTTTGTACACCAAAATCAGAACCTTGAACTTGGCCCAGTAGCTAATGGGCAGCCACCACAATTCTTTCAGCAGCAGGGTGACATGTTGGCGATACCCTGCCCCAGTGAGCAGTCATGTCAGTGCATTTTGCACCAGCTGCAGCTTCCAGACCAATCTCAAGGGCAGCAAATCATGTCTCCTACAGCTTTCTAAAAACAGTAGATGGGGGAGGTCAACACAAAAGGTAAAGGGGCCATAATTCAAGCACTGGCTGGAGTTTTCAGTTGTCAAAAGCTTATGCAGGTTACCATCCTTTTCCATGGTCCTCTTACAGATATGTCTCATCTCCACTATATCAGGTGTGGGAAGTATTTGGCCTTCCATAACTCTACAACTCCCATCAGCCCTGGCAAACATGACCAATAGCCAGGGATGATGGGAGCTGTAGTTCAGCAACATCTGGAGAGCCAAAGGTTCCCCACATCTGCACTACATCCTAATTCTATTTAAATGTAAGCTTTATAATACTCAAAAAACTACATTTATACAAATTAACATGGTTTTCCCACCTGAAATCAGTTTGCCCTTCCCTAAACCAATGTAACCCAATCCCTAATCCAATTCTAGAAAAGTAGTCATTTTAGAACACACAGCAAGACAAAATAAAACACAGTGACATCTCTAAAGCCAACTAGTTTATTGCAGTATAGATTTTGATGCTAAGAACCTGCTTCACAAGGTAGGAAAGGCACATGAGGTATATCTACACATACACACAGGTCGGGATACGCTAAATGGCAGATCACATTAACAGAGGTGTTCTGTTTCTTTATTTAAACCATTTGTATTAAAATGTCAATTTAAAACAGTGAAACAATTAAATAGAACAACTGACAACAATAAAGAACAGCACTAAAAACAATCATAGTAGAAATCAAGAAGCAGGTTTTCGTCTAAGTTTGAATATAATTGGACACAATTTTGAAGCACAGTGGTGGACTGAAGCATTCAAAACTGCACTGATTTTAACCAATTTTTGCATGATGGTTCCTGAGGTCAAGGTGCAGGTTTTCATCTATTTGAATACAAGTTGACATCATTTTGAATCAAGATGGCAAACTGCATCTTTCAAAATTGGAATGTTTTTAACCACCGATTTAAAAATGCCACTGCTTTATGGTGTCTTACAATTCCTGAGCAATGTTGGGTACAAACGGCTGCTAGTCTACTATATGTTTTGGAAAGTTGTTTGTCTCCATTTGGACACTTATTAAGATACCATAACCCAATTTTGCATAATGGTTTCTGAGATCAAGAACCAAGTTTTCATCTATGTTTGGATACAATTGAATTTAGAAGAATTCAACTGGGCTAGATGATCTATCTATTCAAACATTACATATAATTTTATTCTGTTTGAAATGGCTATCAGTCATAAGACATAATTAAAAATTTCCATATGTATCAATACAATTCCTGTGCTAGGTATTTCTAACAAATATAAATTCATATTCATAATTCATAAAATCATATATAAAGCAACCATATATAACAATAAAATGTCATTGTGCTCAACATATCCCAAACGTGTTTCAACCTATACAGGTCTTCTTCAGTGGGAACTGTAAAATTTTACCAGTTAAATGCTGTTGTGCTTGTTATCTCAGCCAGCACTTTCACTGAATTAGAGAGGCCTGCATTACTATGGATCCTTAATATTTATTCTTCAGTCTGAATTGACTGCACAAGATATACATCTGTATAGAAAAGATGTAGGTCGCACATTGTTTACAGGATCTAGGAATGCTAAATGAGCAAAACAGCAGTTAACTGATAAGAATTTGTTCTGACTGTTTTACATATGGTTTTATGAATGCTAGCCATTTTATGTATATTAAATTTATATTTGTTAGAAATACCTAGCACATGGAATTGTATTGATATGTATGGAAGTTTTTAATTATGTCTTATGACTGATAGCCATTTTAAACCAAATAAAATTATATGTAACGTTTGAATAGATACATCATCTAGCTCAATTGAATTCTTCTACGTTTGTTTTGCTCTTGGAGGTCGCTGATTCATAGGGTCACCATAAGTTGTAGTGAACTTGGAGGCACATAACAACAACAAGAAGGTTTGTTTAGGTTGGGTTTCTTTCCTTTTTGGTTGTAGTTGGATACAACTGAATGCCATTTTGAATCAAGATGACTGACTGAACCTTTCAAAACTGCACTGATTTTTTTGGTTTCTTATAATTCCCGAGAAATGCCAGGTATGAAGCTGCTAGTATAAAAACATTACCGATTTGAAATCTAGGAAAATTAAAAAGTCTTTGCCTGATACCTAAAATATATTAGTATAGATTCCAGAACAGCCTCCTTGGTATAGAGTTCCTCAAGTAGAACATCACAACCTACAGAGTCCGCTGTCCAGTCATCGCCTCATATTAAATAGCAGGGGCACTCAGAGGAGGGCCTCCAAAAAATATTTTAGTATTGATGGGGGAGAAGACCCTCAAATACTGAGGTCCCAAGCCATGTAGGGTGTTAAAAGTAAGTACCATGGAACAGAAGAAAGAAAAAAAAGAGCTTGCTGGATCAGGTCAGTGGCGCGTCTAGTCCAGCATCCTGTTCTCACAATGGCCAAGCAGATGCCCATGAGAAGCCTACAAGCAGGACCTGAGTGTAAGAGCACTCTTCTGGTCCTGTGGTTTCCAGCAGCTGGTATTTGGAAGCATACCGCCTCCGACTATGGAGGCAGAGCACAACCATTGTCATGAGTCTCGTAGGTTGGCAATGGAGTGATGAGGAAGAGGAGACAGATTTGGACCAATGGGAAGGCACCAGTGATGCATCCCTGGATGCAGGTGAGCTTGAAGGCCTCCACACTTCTGAGAGTGACAGCTCCACCCCTATAGCTCCAGTTCCTACTGGAGAGGCACTGCCCAATCAGGAAGTTGTCTCTCCCCCTTCCCTTCACCCCCCTTCCTTGCTCATCCTGCTGCTGCTAAGCAACCCCCCTCCTGAGAAGAATATTGAGGAGAGGGTCCAACTGCCGTCACCTCAGACATGTAGGTGGTGACGCTGACAATCTCAAAAGCCCTCACTGTCCTTGAGGAGGAACATTTGTCTACACGTGCACTCTCCACAGTGACACTCGATCTATGCTCATGGGTGCCAGCTCATCCTTACTTAAGGTTGATAAGGAGGTGTGTCTTGTTGCTGCAATAATGTCTTACTTATTCCTAGTAAAAATACTGAATCCTGTGTAACCTGTAAACAGATTCATTAAGCGCTCTGAACTGAAACTTGTTCAGCTACTAAAGAAAATCACACCTCCACATTCATGTCTGTGGGTTCAGGCAGGACAGCATCAGTTATTTTTGTTACTGCATGGCCTGGCTATGTCTATCCAGGAGGGATTGCAGTTCGTGCACTGGCCTTAGCTGGAAAAGGCGCTCTGATGACAGCTGGATCAGTGAGTATCTTCAGACTATGAACCTGATCCTTTAGGGGGAGTGCACCCCACTTAGGACATGTTGAATACCTCCATGGACAGATGAACCACCCACCAACAGTACCTCCATTTTGTCGGGATTGGGCTTCAGTTTGTTGGCCCTCATCCAGTCCATTACTGCTTCCAGGCAACAATACAGCACGTCCACTGCCTCACCTGAATCCAACGTAAAGGAGAGATAGAGTTGAGTGTCATCTGCATATAAATGACACCCAACCCCAAAACTCCAGATGACCTTACTCAGCAGTTTCATGTAGATGCTAAAAAAGAATATGGGAAAGATGGACATCTGCAGGACCACATAGCATAAGTGCCATGGGGTTGAGCAAAAGTTCCCCAGGACCACTTTCTGGAATTGACTCTCTAGATAGGTTCAGAATCACTGAAATGCCATGCCCTGACTCCCAAACCAGAGAGTCTATCCTGAAGAACATCATGGTTGATGGTATTCCAAGAGAGCCAGGAAAATAAGCAGGATCACACTCCCCGTCATTCTCTTGGTGCAATTCATTTGTTGAAAATATTAAAATCAGAACAAAACGGATCCAGATAATCAGTTTCTTCCAAGAATGCCTGGAGTTGCACAGCAATCACCCACTCAAACACCTTACCAAGAAGGGAATATTTACAATTAGCTGACAGTTATTAAAACTTTCAGGTCTGAGGACGGTTTCTTCAAAATAAGCCCCCAACAGCTTTCCTCAAGGCAGTTTGGACCATTTCTTCTCATAAAGAGGCATTCATTGTCTGCTAGATGCAAGTTGTCATTCCCATTGTGCTAGTGTAATAAGCCAAGAAGGGTAAGGGTCAAACATGCACATGGTAGCCCACACTCCTCCAAGCCCCATGTCCACATCCTCAGGCTGCAAAAATTAGCATCCATCCCATAAGCCAAGACTAGATGCTGCTCTAGACACATCCAAGGACTGAACTGCTGAACTTGTGGAGTCCAGATCAAGGCAGATACAGGCAACTTTATTCTGAGGTTTCTTTAACTCACCCTGGAGACTAAGCTGAAGTAAGTCCTGACCAAGTAGGTCCTTGCATTTATTCTTGTGGAAGGTCATATACAACTAGTAATATGTCACTGGTGCTATTCAGAAATGTCTATAGGGTGCATTGAAAAGTGGGTCATTACTAGTCTATTTTATTGAAACTGTTTTTTGTAGAATCTGGATTATAAATGCACACCCAAGTATTATACAGAGTTGACCATGGTTAGCTAGCACATGTGTGGAGGCCACAGTTCAAGGTGCAACAGATGTAGGAGAATTACATTAGCTTCTAACTAGAATGTTTTAGTTAGGATTCTAATGCCCTTCAGAAGGCTATATATCCAACAATTCATGCTCACATTCATCTCTTGTTACTTATGCCACCAACTTTCCATCACCCCCTTTATATTCTCCACTGTCAACATTTAGATTGTAAGCTCCTGTACCCTGTAAATCATCATATACATTTATGACACTACACAAATGAACACATTTAATTACCACAGTGTCTCTGGTTAATATTACAAGCATATTATTTCTTTACCTCAACAGATTCTCCACTAGCATTTTTTTCCGTTTTGGAGGTCGCCCTCGTCTTTTTACTATTTTTCCAGGAATGTTTGGAGTGCTTGTCTGTATCCCACATCCCCTGGAACACATTGAAAAGTTACAGAATAGCTACTGAACATGACAGTAGCAGTTGGCAAGAGCAGGAGAGTAACAAGGGAGCAGTGACCATAAGAAGCATTGAAACAGCTGCTGGGATTCAAGCTAGGAGATTACCTCCAAGGAAGATAACAAAGGAGACAGGCATAGGCATTTGATGGGAAATTGATTCAACAGCAAGCATGACTGCTCTGCCGGAAGGTGGTAAATGTGGCAAAATGTGCCTCAAGTGGCAGAATTCTCAATATCTGCAAGGCAATGTTCACTGCCCTAGTTTAGTGACTAGAGCTGAACTCTCTCCAAATTCCAAATCCCATCTCTGTCATGGATTCATTGTGCAGCTCTGAGACTGTCATTTTCTTATTATTTTCTTATTTCTTACCCTTTGGTTCCCAACCTGTAAAATGGGAACAGTGGCCCATCCCACAGGTCAGTTATGAAGGCAAGCAGAATAATAATGGGAGAACACTCTGAAAACTGTGCATGATGTTTTGAAAATTAGTAAACTTGCCAGTCTTGTAGTCCTTGTAAGGACACTCCAATCATTGTTTCTTCCCTAAATTTGCTCCTCTCTGGTACTCTTATCCACCTTGTCTTTCTCGTTGCTGACAAATGGAAGACTGTACCTGTCTGAAGGCAGCTCTCCATTTGGTTTCATAGGGTCTTCTTTGTACATTCGAGTGCCGTAGAAATACCAATAGAGGGCACCATTGCTATCCTCACCCAGTGGTTCCACCCGCAGGCTATCTGCATCCAAACCCTGTATTTGAAGGCAAGCACACAAAAAGACAACAGATGAAAACTAACCAACACATGCCCTCTAATAAGTCCAGGTATCCCTACAGTTCTTGACAGCTATTAATGTGATTGAAATAAGCTGTTCCTTCTCTGCTGAATATAAGTTTTTCATGGTCACTTCATCTTGACATTGTACATTTTGGTGTGCCTAACAAAGATAGACAAATAGCACTGAGAAGCTTTTATGCAGGATGAGGCAATCATATGGGAGCTCTGCACCCAGCATTTGATTCAACCAATGCATCTGCTGTTCAGTATCGCTGCTCCATTTGTTGCATCCATCTACCCTGCCTGTATCATCTGGTGGTATGCATATTCAAACTTCTGCCTGCCAAAAAGCGATCAACTGTTTCAATTTACATTGAGATTTGTGTGTTGTAAATATATTCACAAAAAGGGCTAAGTAAAGCTTGCCAATGCCAAACCCAAAGTGGTCTCTCATACCTTTAATAGCAAAACAGCAGGTGCTGTTTTCCCAAGAGGCAAAATTCTAAAGTTCCACAAAGGCCATGCTTGGCTTCAGCTGCAAGCAGGTGCATTTTCTCCTACCACAGTGCTGCAGTAACAAGAGAAGCCACACCTGCTTAACTTCTCCCTTCAAGCAGCAATAAAAGGGCCTATTCTGATATAATGGTTGCCTGCACAACTGTTTATTTCCACAGAGGCATTATGCATGAAAACTGGTCATCCTTGTAAATTTTTTGGAAACACACTGATTGAAAAACTGGATTCTTGCTGGCTCTTGGTTGTAGATGTTTAGTGAAAAATTGACAGAGACCATCAATTCCAGTGTAATGTTTTTCAAATGGATTACTCTAATGGCATGATTCTAAAAGTGTTTTGAGATTACCATCTGTGGTTGTGATGGCTGACTGAAAATTCACCTGTCATATGTAGTATCTGGCCACAGGGTAAAACAGGCACTACAGCTCTTCCACTATCCCACATATCTATACAGTTCACACTGTGTTGCAGATTCACACCAGCTACATTCAGATTATCCTACACACCACTGTTTAGATCATGAATGAGCATTGTGCAATACTCATTTTTGCACTCTATCCTCCTTCCCCTGTGCTTGGGACTTCATTCATTACTTTGTGTTTTAATGAAATGAAATAGTTTGCCATTACACTCAAACTAAGTGTGGTTTGAGTGAGCCTCTCATACTAGGATCAAACAATGGTTTGTCACTTCAGACTTAATGAAAAAACTTGTTTTGATTTTAAAAGGAAAATAATTAGGCCTACATATGGGGGAACACATGAGTTTATCTGAAGGAGCGCCTCCAGCATCACCAATTATGCCGCCTGACAAGATCAGCCACACAAGACCTTCTCTCGGTCCCACCAGTTAAAACAGCTAGGCTGGTGCGGACCAGAGAGAGGTCATTTTTGATTGTGGCCCCCACCCTCTGGAATTCCCTTCCTTTAGATCTCCACCATGCCCCCTCCTTGATGGCTTTCCGCCGATCTTTGAAGACCTGGCTATTCAGGCAGGCCTATGGGGTTTCTGGGGTGGGTTAGTTTTTAATGCTGCTGATTACATTTAAGAGTGGGCAGTTTAATTATTGAATGTTGCTGTTGTGGTTTTATATCATATTTTATTGCGCTGTTGTACGTCGCCTAGAGTGGCCGTTAATTCGGCCAGATAGGCGACTCAAAAATAAAATTTTATTATTTATTATTATTATTATAGTGTAGCACTCATTCATGGTCCTTCAAGCCATGGTCTGGATTTGCCACTATGAGCTTATAAACTGACACCTCACCACAACTGGCCATCCATAACCAGCCTCAACATCAATGCAACGTTAAATAGCAAATGGGCCAAAGGTCCAGATGCACTTTTCAAGGAAAGGTATTACGTTTCCTTAAAATGTTATACCTTTGTTATAGTGGTTTTGATACTCATTAACACTTGCAACTTCAGGGCTACTCTTGATGCTGAGAACAGTAAAAAAAAGGCTAAGTCCCTTTAATCTGGCCACACAACACAGCTGTTACTAGCATTCACAAAAACCGCTGTAGCAAGCAAAGAGGGTTTCCATGACCACATGCGCATATCAATGCCCAGCTACCAAACATAGTAAAGGAACAGTCTCCTAAAATCTACTACTGGTGGCTTTCTTAATTAGCAATTGCCTTGTTAAGACACCATGCAGAATGTGTGACAATAACTCCCAACAAAAAATGGAACTCAAAATAAATTACAGATAGAGAACAAGGTGTTGCAAAGGAGAGGTTCCAAAGTGCTGATATGGAGTCTGGCAATCAAACAAAAACAAGGGAATGCAAGAAGCCACAGCTGGGATTATCTCACTTCCCACCTGACAACCTATTAAAATCAAGATAATTTCCTAATATTTCCACAACACCCAATGATCCTTCCTTAAAAGAGAACAGATTCAGTAAAAATGTGCAGGTGAGATATCAGTAAATCAAAGATACTACAGAGAGCAATATCCAATTTCATGCACCCAGTTTCTTCTGGTTCTCCAGTTTGGGAGACTAAAGACAGCAAAAGAAATCTAGCAAATTATACTACCTTTAAATGGGTTTAGTAGCTGAAAGCTATGAACACAATGAGATATCTTCTTAGCAGAAAATGTATACCATTCCACTTTCCAGTTCCCCATCCAACATCTGTCATCATCCAACACACCTTGAGCAGGTCAAATACATCATCAGCATCAAGTCGATAATCACAAAGGCGGTGCAGGATCTCCACCCGAGTGCGCAGGGGTAGCTCCTGGAAAGCAGATTCTCGTAAGGGATTGGGCTTCCCTTCCTCCAGTTCCCAGCGATAGTTGATTATATCCTCAAGGTAGGAATGAAATGTCTGAGATCTAATAGAAAGAACAAATGTTCACAAAGTTCCTTACACAACCTAATACAAATGGCTAAAGGAATTCTGTGCAACAGAGGGAGGAAATCCATCTTTTCACAGCTGATGACAAATATCACAACTTTGTTCAGGCAAGCACACACTCCAAGGTTGGCCAAGTTCTTGCACAGGGTTAGCTTACATGCTCTTCTTGTCTCTCATAACAATTTATCTCAAACAAGACAAAACTTAGAACCTTTTCTTATGTAATGTTTTTCTCAAAGAAAGAAAAAGTTTTTTAGAATGATTCCTGTAAAGGCATACATATAGAAAATGTTGTAAGACTGGTCATCCAGATGCATTTTTGCTTCCTTATATGTAAGAACAGTTATTTAAAAGTCAAACAAGGATAATGAACTAAAATTATTAGAGGGCTAGAGAGCCTATCTTTAAAGAAGCAACTAAGAGAAGACAGTCTAGCAGCCCCATAAATGATCCATTAATAAATTTAAGTTGGCATTTCAAAGGAAGCTGTTATATGTATTACGACAGGGAGTGGGGGACCTTTTTAACTTAGTGGGCCAGATCTTTATCTCCCCTCACCCCCGCTGCCAACTTTGACAAGTGGGCAGGACCACGCACCTGTCAATTATCTGACATCATAATGATGCCAGGTGACTGTCATCTATCAAAGTTGGCCCGCGGGTGTGAGGAGAAATAGTTCAAAGGGCTTGCTCAGCCCTGTGCTCAGTGCATCCCAAACACCCAACAAACAACTCTCGAGTGTTTAGTAAGTGCTGCACACAGGGCTGAGCAAGTTTTGCAAGCCCTGTGCTTGGCTTGTATGTCATATATGATGTCGGGTTGCTTGAAACAGCCTGGTGGGCCAAACAGAGAGGCCTGGCAATCCAAATTTGGCCCAAAGGCCAGAGGTTCCCTATCCCTGTGTTAGAGAAATAAATTTCCATTAAATATATAGCAACTTCACATTCAGATCTGGTTTGGGACCAATCAGCCTTTTTTTGCCCTGATGGATGGAGAGAGAGATGGAGAAGTGCAAACCTGTTATTCCTGCTCAATCTTTTGGCATCTTTTGAAATCACTGACTGTGGTGTCCTCCTGGAAAAGCTCACAGGGATAGGTGCTAAAGGTACAATATTCTTACCTTTATGACCTGTCTCAAGGAGTGGCATTGCTGAGTGATTTTCAGCCCCCTGGCAATTATGATGTGGGTGCCACAAAGTACAATTTTTGACTCTTTAACATCTGAAGTCATTGGGAGTGGTCATTAGGAGATTTAGAACCATCAGTATTTCCCATGACATCTAATCAGGTGTAGCTGTGCACATCTTGGACCAGTGTCTGAGCACAGTGATGGGTTAAGCTGAAGTTGAATCCTGGCAAGACAGAGGCCCTGTGAGCAAGTGGTTCCCTATCTGGGAGATAGGTTAGTTACCTGTTCTGGACAGGGTCGCACTCTCACTGAGAGGCCAGGTATGTAGCTTGGGGATCCACCTGGATCCATATTTTTCACATGAAGCTCAGGTGGCCTAGATGGCTTAGAGTGTTTTTTACCAGATTTGGCTGGTACACCAGCTTATGACTGTTTCTCGGTAAGGATAACCTCAACCTCAACCAGAGGAGTCAATGCTCCAGTAACACTGAGACTGGATTACTGCAATGTGCTAGAGCTGGAGCTGCCTCTGAGATTGGCCAGAAGCTGTGGTTAGTGCAGAATGCTGTAGCTAAGTTGCTGAGTGAAGCACCCTATCATGAGCGTGTAACACCCTTGTTGAAGGATCTGCAGTGGCTGCTAATTTGGTACGAAGCGAATTTCAAGGTTTTACAGTTAGTATATAAAGCCCTAAACAACTTAGGAGTTGGTTGTTTAAGAAACAATGTTTGCCCATGGTGCCCTATTCTGTCATTGCGGTCCTGATGTTGCCACCCCCCCCCCAAAGGTACATTTGACAACTACTCAGAAGAGGATATTTAGTGTGATGGTACACACTTACAGAACATACTCCCTTATATGGCAAGGACTGACCATCGGTTGTTTTTGGCTAATGTGAAAAACACTTTCATACAGGCAAGCCTTCAGGGTGGAGCAATGCAGCTTTTTATTCTGAGTTTGTAGGACTTTCAAATTTGTGAAATTGATCTTTGTTATTTTATATTTTCTTTTGTTTTAATATGCAGTACAACCACTTGGAAATGTTCTATATTAGCAGTCCATAAATTATCATAAAAATCGATCAAATAAACAAATTCTGAACTGGTTTCACTCAACAATCATGAGGAATAAAAAACAGCTGAGTACAGTTAGGAAGAGAATTACATTATTATCTCAGTAGTTAACCCAAAGAATTCAGAAAGTACGTCATTTTCTTTGCATTTTCTTCCATCTTGCTAAGTACCATTCTGATATAATGCTTTTATAAGAAATAAGAATTTTTCCCTTGAGGTATGTACATGCTCAAATTTAATGATCACTGTATTTCCAATCAACTAGAAACTTCCCCTCACCGCTCAACCTTTTAGAAAAAACTTCCCCTTACAGAAAATAACATGCTTCACTTGCTGATAGGGATTACTGGTTCCCTGTGCCTTTAACAGTAGCTCAACCTATAGACATTAGCCGGTGACAATACCTCTCGCAATATGACAAAAAGCTTCACAGATTTCTGCAAATCACACTGCTGTTAAAGGCATAAGTCTAGCCTATTTTTCCTGTTTAGTTGACAACCACATTTGTTGAACTCTGTATATCCTTCAGTATACTACAGGAATGCACAACTGGTGATCCAATAAGCTGCAGTGGTGCAGTCCATGAGGGGGCAAAGTGGCAGCTGCAGCTGTGACCACCAGAACATGGTGGCAAGGTGGCAGTGCAAGGCTGCTACCACCAACCCAGGGCTCCCCTGACCTCACCCCACCAGCCATCTTATGCAACGTCACCGACAGGAGAGCACAGCTGATGCTCTGCCTCCCCTTACACACCACTGCTGCTGAGCTGAATACATCTCACCACTTATGTGTCGAGAACTGCCTGGCAACTGACCACTTCACCCCGCATCCACCCCCAGGAGCAAAACTAGTTTTAAAATGAGTCCTTGTTGAGCCACCACACCAAAAACCCATGTTGTGCAGGCCTGATCTACTAGAAATATATGAAACTTCAATCTTGCTTCAATATATGGAATTAACTATTGCTAACCTTTTTGGACCAGAAGGCACATTTTGAATTTTGAGAGAATGCTGAGCATCAGTCACAAAATGGCTGCCATGGGGGTATGGCATAACACAACATGGCTGCTGTGGGAGTGTGTGGCATAACACAAAATTAGAGGAAGTACAGTCACTGCTGCTACTCCCCACTCCCCTCCTGGACAACTTCATGTTTACCATGGGAAGTCAGCTATGTCCTGCTGTTCCTGTTAGTGAAGACACAGCTGTTAAAGGCACAAGAACCCTATTTTCCCCAATTTAAACCAAGGGCTAGGCTGCCATTCTGCACCCACTTATCTTGGAGTAAGCCCCATTAAATAGACTTACTTCTGAAGTAGGCAGGTATACCATTGTACTGTATGTTAACTATACAGTGAATTCTTAATGACTGCCTGGACATCAGCTCCTGTACAGCAGGAGATATGCTTATGCCTCTTTGCAAAGTTTTCACATTTTGCATTTGCCATATCGGGAGGGGATTCTTTAACATCCACCCACACTTATTATGTAAGAATAGTTGCAGAAAATAACTTCTAGAGAATATCTGATCTCAGACAAATCCACCACGTGAAAGATGCATCCTGGTTACTAGGAAAAAAAGTAAGTACAAACTATTGAGATTCCAAAGACTACTAGAAAATAAGACAGAAACAGGAAAGGAGCACTAAAGGAGAGGGGGAAACAGAAGCTCTTTAAGACCCCAGGGATTCCTAGTGCCTGGTGTCCACTTATCAGTCACAGCTCTGACTTCTCTCATTGGCTAACAACACTGACAGGCAGAAGTAGCCAGGCTGGCTCATTTCACAGAAGTCTCTTATAAGGGTACCTGTACGTTATGCTTCATAATTTTGTTTCTAGAGGGTCTAGAGATTTACTGTTTTTAATGAAAGCTCAGAGTCTGAGGGCCCTGCCTGGGGGTGCACCAAAGTGCCTGCCGGCACCCGATTGCCAACCCCTGAACTAGTGAACTATAGGATCCTCATGTTCTTTTCAGCCCTATGACTTCTTGGGTACCTAAAAGACTGCAAGTCAAATCTTCTACAGTACCCATTATGTGCTCTTCTGTAAATGAAGTTAATATTCCTCAACTTCAGATTTATTTTTAGGATAAAGTGACTAAAACCAGCCACTTCCTGCTCATTTTTGGTATCAGAAACATCTGGAGATAGACTCCCTGGACTGCTTTGTTCTTGATCATCGTAGGCCTTTGTAGCCCATGTTTAAGCAGAAACAGCTGTGTTGCTATCACATCTAGTTTGGCCCTTAGGCTGCAATCCTAACCTCTGGCTGGCAGCAACAGGACTTGATGGAGCAGCATAAACTTCCCCATGTACACAGTCTGGCTGCTTGCTCTAGCCAGGGTGGAAGGGGGGCAGGGAAAAATGCCCCTTCATTGTGCCATCACATGATGGCAGCAAGGCCAGTTCAGGATCAGGATGGCAGCAAGGCCAGTTCAGGATCAGGATGGCAGCAAGGCCAGTTCAGGATCAGGAATCACTGTTTCAGGAGGTTTCCTTTGGTTACCACCAGTGGGGATACTATCAACAGTACCTTACACCCACCTGCTACTGGGGCGGGTGCATTGGGGCATTCTTTGACAGCAGGGCTTCCCCACAGATGACACAGCTCCCACACTGGCAGAGGTCAGCAGAGCTGGGTATGGCTGCGTGAATAGATACCTGTGCCCCATTCAAACACAACATGGGGGATTGGATTGCTCTGCTAGTGTGCATCTCTGATTGGCCCTATCTTATAGGGTCTCAGTCATCAAGTTTGCCCCATTTAGGTTTTTTTGCAAAGCATGCAAAGTATTTAGGACCATGACTCAGGCATATTTATTTCCTACTCAAACTGCAACAGTTCATTTTAAATACTGTGCAAGTGATAGACCACACACAAGATGAGTCCAACTGTATTGGACCACACATCTATTCAGTCCAGCAATCTTTTCCAACATTGGTCAGCCAGTTGCTTCTGGAAAGCGTCTGTATTAAAGGCAAAATGGATATAAATATTCAGCCACATTCAGTTGTAACACTAAACAATGGTTTAGCATTATTTATTTATTTATTTATTATTTCAATTTATATACTGCCCTTAGCAGAATAGCTCTCAGGGCGGTGAACAAACAAGATAAAATACAATATATCATAGTAAAAAATCATAAAAACATGTACAAACAAACAACAGAAAGCACAACAAAAACGAAATACAACACAAATTAAGAAGGATACATGTTAAAAGTAGAAAGATTAAGAAAATTAAAAGATTAAAATGCCTGGGAGCATAAAAAGGTCTTTACCTGGCGCCGGAAAGATAGAAGTGTAGGCGCCAGGCGTACCTCTTCGGGGAGACTGTTCCACAACTCAGGGGCCACCACAGAAAAGGCCCTAGATCTAGTAACCACCCTCCGGGCTTCCCGATGAGCTGGTACCCGGAGGAGGGCCTTAGATTCTGAACGAAGTGAACGGGTAGGTTCATAGCGAGAGAGGCGTTCCACAAGGTATTGAGGTCCCACGCCGTGTAAGGCTTTATAGGTCAAAACCAGCACCTTGAATCTTGCCCGGAAGCAAATAGGGAGCCAGTGCAGACGTGCCAGAATAGGTGTTATATGCGAAGACCGACTGGTCCTCGTCAATAGTCTGGCAGCCGCGTTCTGCACCAGCTGAAGCTTCCGAACTGTCTTCAAGGGCAGCCCTACGTAGAGCGCATTACAGTAATCCAATCTTGAAGTTACCAGAGCATGAACAACGGAGGCGAGGTCGTCCCTGTCCAGATAGGGGCGTAGTTGGGCTACCAGACGAAGATGGTAAAATGCATTCCGTGCCACCGAGGCCACTTGGGCCTCGAGAGACAAGGAAGAATCGAAAAGAACCCCCAAACTACGTACCTGTTCTTTCAGGGGGAGTGTAACCCCATCCAGAACAGGGTGAACATCCACCATCTGAGCAGGGAAGGCGTTCACCAGCAGTGTCTCGGTCTTGTCTGGATTGAGTCTCAGTTTATTAGCTCTCATCCAGTCCATTATCGCGGTCAGGCAACGGTTCAGCACATCAACAGACTCACCTGAAGAAGATGAAAAGGAGAAATAGAGCTGCGTGTCATCAGCATATTGATGGCAACACACTCCAAAACTCCTGATGACCGCACCCAGCGGCTGTATGTAGATGTTGAAAAGCATGGGGGACAAGACCGACCCCTGAGGGACTCCACAATGGAGAGTCCATGGTGTCGAGTGATGTTCCCCAAGCACTACCTTCTGGTGACGGTCCGCGAAGTAGGAGCGGAACCACTGCCAAGCAGTGCCCCCGACACCCAACTCCGCGAGTCTCCCCAGAAGGATACCATGGTCGATGGTATCAAACGCCGCTGAGAGATCAAGGAGAATCAACAGAGTCACACTCCCCCTGTCCCTCTCCCGACAAACGTCATCATACAGGGCGACCAAGGCTGTTTCGGTGCCAAAACCGGGCCTAAAACCGGATTGAAACGGATCTAGATAATCGGTTTCATCCAAGAGCGCCTAGAGCTGGCCGGCAACCACCCGTTCCAAAACCTTGCCCAAAAAAGGGACATTCGCCACTGGTCTATAGTTGTTCAAGTTATCTGGGTCCAAGGAGGGTTTCTTTAAAAGAGGTCTCACTACTGCCTCCTTGAAGCTACCAGGGACTACTCCCTCCCTCAAGGAGGCGTTAACCACTTCCTTGGCCCAGCCGGTGGTCCCAGCCCTGCTAGCTTTCACTAGCCAAGATGGGCAAGGATCCAGAACAGACATGGTTGCCCGAACCATTCCAAGCACCTTGTCCACTTCCTCGAGCTGCACCAACTGAAACTCATCCAATAATGAAGGACAAGGCCGTGCTCCGGACACTTCAATGGATTCATCTGTCGCAACATCAGAGTCAAGATCCCTGCGGATACATGCGATCTTATCTTGAAAGTGTCCAGCAATTTCGTTGCAGCGGGCTTCCGATGTTTCCGTAGTATCGTGGGGGCCAGAGTGTAAGAGCCCACGCACGACTTTAAAAAGCTCCGCTGGGCGGCATAGGGATGATCTAATAGAGGCAGCAAAATAAAGCTTCTTTGCTGTCCTTACCGCTTTTGTATACAACTTATTGGTGGCACTTACCAAGGCATGATTGTATCCACTGGGAGAACATGGTATCACAAGCCTGAGGCTTACATTTTTTCATCTCTCCTCTTCATATATCAGATGAAGCTTCCAATTACAGCTTTGTAACATAAGAATTTAAGAAGAGCCCTGCTGGATCAGACCAGCATCCTGTTCTCACATTGGTCAGCCTAATCCCCTTTTAAAGTCATCCAAGTTAGTGGCCATCACTATATCTGGAAGCAAATTCATAGTTCAACTACACGCTGTGTGAGGAAGTACCTTCCTTTGTCTCTCCTGAATCTTCCAACATTCAGCTTTATTGGATGGCCCTGGGCATTAGTATTATTTACTTCATCCACAACTATGCAAAAAAGTTATACACCTCTATCATGCTCCCCTTTTTTTCTAAACTAAAAAGCCCCAAATATAATATTTTCTCTCTTAATCGGCTCCATATCCTGGATAATTTTGGTTAACGTTTTCTGAACCTTTTCCAGTTCTATGATATCCTTTCTGAAATGAGGCAATGAGAACTGTACATAGAATCCCCTGGTTGCACCATAGATTTGTACAACAGAATTAAGATACTGACAGATTTATTTTTAATCCCATTCCTAATGATCCCTAACACGGAATTCACCTTTTTCACAACTGCTGCCCACTGGGTCAACATCTTCACTGACCTATCCTCTAATATCTCAAGATCTTGTTCCTGGTCAATCACCACCAGTTCAAACCCCATTAGTATAAGTGTGAAGTATAAAGTGATGGCCCAATATGTATCACTTTACACTTGCTTACATTGCATCACAATTTTAATGCCATTTAAATGCCCATTTGCTCAGTGTAGAGAGACTTTTGGAGCTTCTTGAAATCCCTTTTTGTTTTAACCACCTTGGACAATTTGGTGTCATCAGCAAGGTTGGCTACCTCACTGCTCACCCCTAACTCCAAGACATTTATAAATGGATTAAAAAACAGAAACCCCAATATAAATATTTGGGGAACTCTACTTTCTACACCCCCGGATTAACAGAACTGTCCATTTATTCCTACTCTCTGCTTCCTGCCTCATTAACCTTTTAGGTTGCTGAGTTATTGATCCATAAGCAGGGGTGTAGTTGTGCAGGGTCTCAGGGGGTCTTAGATCCGTTACTTTTTTAGGAGCAGGGTCCCAATGTGTCCAGCATCCTACAAACCAATCAGCATGAAAGGGGAGTGTTTTAGCCACTGAGAAAAGTTTTATAGCATGCTTCCTTGTCCTTTCCTGTGGATTGTAGCCAATCAGAGTGAAAGGAGGTGAGTCAGCCACTGAGAAGACTCTTCTCAGTAGCTAACACTCTCCCCTTTCGGGATGTCTGTTGTTGTGGAAGAAGGCATTAACAAGGATCTCATTCTCAACTCAGCAGCAAAACATGGGGATGGCTGTGACTAACGCGAAGAGACCTGCACTTCTGAACTTGCCACTACACTATTGTCCGTAAGAGGACCTGTCCTCTTATCCCATGACTGCTAAGCTTACTCAGTAGACTTTGTTGAGGGAACGTATAAAAAACAAATTGAAAGTCTAACACAGTAATACCGTTGACTGGATGACCTCTAACTATATACTTATTGACATTATCAAAGAGCTCTAACAGTCCAATCCTAACTATGACTACTCAAAAGTAAATTCTATTGATATCAATGGTTTTTACTCCCAGGTAAGTGGAATTAGCATTACAACCTAAAATACTAGTGAAGTAGGATTCACCCTTCAGTTAGCAGTGTTTCAACCAAATAAGGGAAACTGAGTTACTGAGTTAATTCACAGATAAAAAAATATGCAGGGGCAGATTACAATTTTGCAATATGCATCTTGACTTTTTCTACTCAGCAGAGTCTTCTGTATCTGATATTTCTGTAATGTTTTGCATCACGGCACAAGGTAGAATAGATGACTGGGATGGGTGGGTGTATCACTCTTAAGATCAACTATTTAAATTCAGAGTTCCATCTTTTGAATCTCCCTCAGCAAGTTATTATGTGGATTTGCAATACTTTAATTTGCAATAATTTAAACTTTAGTCCTAAACACAATAATCTGTTTCTCGGTACCACATGCAGTCATGGTCATGCAGTCAATTACGTTTATGACTTGTTCACATCCAAATATCCAATGATTTATCATCCTGTGAAACTGCTGACATCAACAATCCTATTAAGAGACTCCTGGTCCGGATTTCCTCAAACTTCCAGTCACTCAATGATTGATGACACACACCCCTCTCTGAACCCATTGTCCAGTTAAGATTATCATTAGCATTCAGTTAGATTGTTATAATGAAAACCTAATTAAGAAATAATTCTTCGCCTTGGGTTTTTGCCATAACTGAGAACTGGATTTAAAATGCATTACTTTTTTTCCAATCCTAGACCATGTTTGAAGACTCCAAAAGATAAGCTTATCATTTCGTAAACTGTCAAGTTTGTATCTGGGTCATATCTAGGCTATCAACTGATTAAAAGATTCATTTAAGGAAGAGGCTAAGCTTTTAAAACTTAATTAAACACATAAACCTTGCTTTTTAATTACTTTTTAATATGTTTTTAAACCTTTTTAAAAACAATGTTTTTAACCTTTTTTAAAGATGACTTGAAAGTTTTAAAAATGTTTTTAAATATATTTTGTTTTAATGTATTTTAAACTCTGTTTTTATGATGTTTTAAAGTGTTTTTAGTGCTTTTGTTTGCCACCCTGGGCTCCTGCTGGGAGGAAGGGCGGGATATAAATCAAATAATAAATCAGATAAATAAATAAAACTCATTAAGAGGCTTTTTTGCAGACTCTGAAAGGGAAAATGTAAATTAATTTATAGTTTGGCATAACTATTTGCTAACCCTTGACAGAAAATGAAGTAAAATTCATTACTGAGATGCATCCATCAGATCTGGGGCAAGGTGAGGCAATTGGTGCAAACTTCATAGCAGGAGGACATTCAAGTGTCTTATCCCAGAATTTGTCATCAACATCACCAATCAGTTGAGGAAGAGATTTCTGATTAAAACATTGGAGCCAATTAACATATTTCACTATGTATGTCTAGAAACCATTATATATGCATACCAAATGTGTTTTTAATCAAAGTAATCATGTAGGAACACATGCAAGGGATCCATGTTTGGCATTGTTCTTATGTATATGCGAAATGGCAAAATTGTTTACAGCAGTATTTAATGTGTATGTGAATCAGCCTTGGCTGATCAATTAAAGGAGCCTTCCCCAGCTTGGTGCCCTCAGACAACTTTCAGGTTTCAGACAACTGCCTTCAGCCCCAGCCAGCAAAGCCATGGTCAGAGATGATAGGAGTTGTAGGGCAACAGAAAGGGAAAGGCTGAATTAAATCTTCCAGTGCTATCTAATACTGAGATAATGTTGAAAAATGAATACAAGTGGGAGTCCTCAGCAAACTACTAATACTTGAATCCTAATGAATCACAGCATTTCAGACTGGCTATCAGTAGCAAAATTCACTTGATCCTTGTATGTGCCCTTAGCAAACATCAGAAAAGGCATGTGCTGGGTAATATAGTAGAAAAATAGGCCAAAGAAGCTCAATTATTTTTCTTTCTTTTTTCCCCATTTCTTCTTGCTGAAAACAAACACATTGAGCCATGAAATTTCCCATTTCCGGAAGATGGCTAAGATTTGAGCATTTAATTTCCATTTCCTCCAGGGAAAAGGGTATGTTGACTTAACCAATCATCTTGGGTATTTCAGTTTGACTTTTACATAAGTGGTTAAAACCAGTAGCTTCCGGCCTTCTGCCCCACATAAGCCGCAATGAGCCTCTGTTCTTAGTAGAGCACTCCAGGTTCTCTTGTCAATTTGTGTAGACTATCACTGCATGGTTGTTGCTTTGATTCAGGCTGTAATGAGAACCTGAAATGGGAACCAGATGTTTAACAGAATTTCTAGATACCCTCAACTTCAGCTTTATCTTTCCTCCTACAGTAAATCATTTTCTCAAACAAGCCTAACCTGGTTGCCTTCCCAAATAAATATTGTATTCATTTTTATCCTCACTTTTGAATATCACTATTAGGATTTTTAAAAAAGAAAAGAAACAACATATGTAAGCATATGCACTACAGCTAGTAGGTTCCCTCCCTCAACTCAACTCATAAAGTAAAATGAGATGCATCATATTTATAGGAATGGATGAAAAGGATAGTTGTTAGAATATATAAAGATGGTTGCTAGCAGTTTTGGCTAGTTAACATTATAGTTTTCCTTGCTTCCCATGACAGTGAAGTACAGTAAGGCCCCGCTTATATGGCAGGTTAGGGACCAGGCCCCCACCGTAAAGCAGGACCCATAGACTATAATGGGGCCGTCGTGCGAAAATGTCATAATGTCGTAAAATCGCTAAATTGGCTTTAAAAGGGGGAATTTGCCGCCGTCACATTAGTGGAATGCCGGAATGCGAAGCGCCAGTAAGCGGGGCCCTACTGTATGCCTGAGAGAGTATTTTAAATCTACTGTAAACAGAATGTTGATTCAGCCATTTTAGTATATGAGTTGGTATATGACCTTTTTGATTGGGATAAAAATAATTACTAGATTTTTTTGGCAGAATAAGGATTTCCAACACATCACCACAATACTGCTGATAATAATAAGGGAAGAAACTGTCACATAAAATACAAATGTTCTAGGTAGAAAATAAATCTCTCTCTGCCCCTGTCTCAAAATTGGGAAACATTTTCTTCAACAAATATATGCTCTTCCAAAATATATCCTTCCAAGGGCAGAGAGAGATGTTAGTTACAAGAAACATGGGGATGTAATACTGAGTGCAACTTATCCTTTGCCCTGATATCATTATGCTGCATGTTTCTTTGCTCCACATCATTGGAGGGCATGGAGGACATGGAGTAAATTGCACCAGATATTGCAGTAGAAGGGAAGCTGACACTGTGTTGCCATTTTTGGCATGTTTTCTTTGTATGCCCAATTTTCACATTTCAAAAACCATTTCCACTCTCATTGGCTTCAATTTATACTACTGCCCTTCTGTTCATTAATCGGTCTTATTTATTTATTTATTTATTTATTTCCTGCCCTTACTCCCAACAGGAGCCCTTCCACACTATCCTGCCCTGTGTTTATACTGTGACAAGAAACAAATACACTGAAGGTTACCAGAGGGTGTACAACAGTGGTCAAATCGCACTCTTCCAGGAAGGGATGTAGCTGCCATATCAAAAGTTGACAGAAGCTGTTTCTGGCCATTGTCTCAACCTAGGAATTGAAGGAGGTGGCGCAGAGACAGATATACACCCCAAACCAGAACCCATTCCTTCTGGTGCAGCATGACTCCATTTAGAATCCCGTTCCGTGCCCGGTACTTGCCGGGCAAAGGGGCAAGTTTGCGGCCGCAGCCGAAGCCCAGGCCGCCATCAGGGGTGTGTGTGTACCTTTCCATCAGTTAAGTCCCATAAACCTCTGTCCTAAGACCCATTTAATCTGTGATATTCTGAGTAAACATACATAGGATTCTGCTGTATGTGTGCAATCACATGCACCCTTCCAGGGGAAGAAGTAACGATACACTCAGGGGGATTTTCTCATAAGTAAGTATGCATAGAATTGGTCCAATTCATATTTCTCTGAGTAAATTATTTAAACATAATGGAATTCTTTTCAGTAATCACATGCAGGCTGCACATTTGCTTGCATCTTCTCTTTAGCTAGTTTGCAAACTGGTCTGTAGATAAGGTGCCCACCTTTTTTACAGGCCTCTAGTCCTGTGCTTTTATGAGTCATTTGATCTGCAGACATTAGAAGATGACATTGCTCAACTCCGTGCCATCTAATAACTGCTGAATACGAACCTGCTATTAAAGGCACAACAACAAGCCAGAAGGATATGTGGGGACAGGGCCCCTCAAGGGAGTGGGAAGCAGCCCCCAGTAGAGGCTGCTCAAGAAAAGTGTCCCTTCCCAGCTACACTCGAGGGCTATGGGCCTTGCTTGCAGACTGCCCAGTTATGGGGAGACTCATTTTATGATGTGGTTTTTCTTTTTATTATGCGGTTTTCCGGATCCTATGGACGCACTGGTCCAGAGGACAATTGATGAAGACATACAGTTGGGCAGGGTTATTGGCCCCTTCCCATCATCCCCTACCTCTGCTCTCTCAGTGCCCCCCCGTATAGTGCCCAAAGTGGCAGTGGGCAAAGTCTACCTGATTCACCATCCGTCATACAAGTGGGGTCAGTCAGTGATGCCTTATGGGCAAGTGTGGCAGCTAATCTGCCTGCATTGCCAGCTGTTACACACAGTGGATTTTGAGCTGCTGAGTTTTGCCCTTTAAGTCAACTATGCAGCAGAGCATTACCTATGGGCTGCTGTATTCTTGCATGGAGCACTTCAGCCCCTTCTTGGAAGGGACAGTCAGGAGACGAGAGGGCTCAGAAGCAGTGGGGCACTACTTTCATGATTTACAGTTCACGGGTAGGGCAGACTTTGGGTGCATGTTAGCACCTGATGGCACAGTTTATAGCGTAGCTATGAACTGGGGGGTTCCTTTGGCAGCTGGGGAAATGGAGGATCCTGTCCCAGTGTTCACCTTCCAGGGTATTAAGATTGACTTTTGGACCCAGGGCTGCAGGCTGCCCGGGAAAAGCTTGAACTGTTGCAGATCAAGATCCTGGAGTTTTCAGGGGCTGGGGAAGGTGTTTGCTTTCTGCCCTTCAGGTTTTGGGGGCCTTCTACGGTGGGGTTTATGGTGCCATAACAGTGATTTCACAGCCTTACCACAAGTTCAAAGTTTTTGGCTGCCTTATGTGCCAACCTGTGGTGTGGCCCCCTCCTTTCCTGCGGTGTGTCAATGGTGTTTCAGTTAGAGGAAGGACCGACTCTGCTAGTCCCATACCGCATACTGGGAGATGGGGGAGGGGAGTCAGAGATGGCCATATGCCTATCTGCTGCCCCAGCATGCTCACCAGCTATCAGAGGGCAGGAGGGGATTCCTGGGAGTTAGGGGCTGGCAGGGGCTATGCAAAGTGTGGCCTATTCCTATGAATCACGTGCTGGAATTCATCACAGATGGTAGGAGTGTAGCTTGTCTGTCAGTGTGTTGCAAGGTAGGCTGGCAGGGGGCCTTTAGGACCATTCAGATGTCTTGGGATATGTCATGTGCTGGCCAGCTGGCCCATGCACACCCCCATACCCCTTATCCTCATCCTCCATGTTCACCTGACCCGCCAGGGATTGTTGATCAGGGAGGTGCCCTGTGACCATCATGCTTCAAAGCTCAGCAGTTGCATGTAGCGGCCCTCACACTTAATTTTGGAGCCTTCCGGATGGGGGGCGAGGGTGTTTGGGGGCCAGGTCAGACTTCCCTTCGAGCCATCCTGCGGTCTAAGGTTTGTTTCCAGGCAGACCAGGGGTACAAGAGTCACTCCACATTATTTTACCCTCCCCCTGGACTGGACACTTCCCCATGACGGCGTCATAGTGTTTTTGGCCTGAAACTACAGGCCTGGTTGCCTGATATTCAGGGGGAGGGATCTTCCCTCATAAAGTTTCAGTCTAGTGTCGCAGTGCCTGGGAGCAGACCCATGGGGGTTTGAGGGACATGCTCCTCCGGAATTGGGGTTGCCTACCCGGCAGTGGAATTGCCTACCTGGGACGGTCTATTTGGTTTTGGTATATGCAGGTGCACGCCGTCGGGAGGTGGAAGTAGGGGGCGCATGGAATACATTCACCCTGGGGGCGAGTCTGAAGGTCCGCGACCCAACTGTTCACGATTGTTTCTATTTTGGCAGGTTGCAGGATGGGGATGGAGCAGATGCGCAGCCTACTCTGCAGCCATGGCATGATCTCATAGGCTGGCCTTGGGGCTGCAAACGCACATTGGTTCACAGCTGGGCCTCTGATGGTGGGCCACGGTTTGGTGGCTGTGTGACACTGAAGTTTGCTTATATAGTTAAATATGAATATTGCTCATTTTGGGAATTGTAGCACAGTGAATTTACAGTTAATTTACTTGTGTGTGTGTTTAACAGAAATGCTAATTTGCTGACTGGTGTTGTTTGTATAAAGCTGTGTTTGCAAAATGACTGGGAAAATTAGGTCTTGTTGCAATGTCCAGCTGTGCTGAAGAAGAAAGTATCAAACTTTGTTGCAACGTCCAAGGTGAAAATGGGACAAACAAGTGTGAATAACAACTCCAAATATGGAGCTAGGAAGAGAGGGGAAGGTACTAGTGGGCATGGTTAAAGTGATGTAGTTATGATGCTAATGATGCTAATATAATTAACATAACAAGCTGATAAAAAGGCTAGCAATGCTTAATTTTGCCAGAACTGGCTTGGCTACTTCTCCACGTGCACGTGCTAGAAATAAATACACTCCTACTTCATCTTGTTTCGTTCGTTTCTGAACTCTATTGGGGTATTGGGAGCGAACTCAAGCCATTAGGACCCCTAAAAGGGGCTAAGGCGTTTTGTTTGTAACAGCTGGGTCGACAGAGTATGCACTGGAATGGTCTCCTACCCATGTTGTTCCAGCAGGGTTCAGGGCGGAAGGTTCTGCAGGTGGTGGTCATTCCCCTGGGTGGGAATTACCTTGGTTACTGAAGGGCAAGACATGTGAGGACATGCAGTTGAGGCCACAATAGCCTCTGGTCGTCTGCTGTGGTCAGACAGGAAGGGCAAGGCCCTCAGTGGCAGGCATGTGAGGACATGCAGTTGAGGCCTCGGTAGCCTTGGGTCGTCTGCTGTGGTCAGACATGGAGGGCAAGGCCCTCAGTGGCAGGCATGTGAGGATATGCAGTTGAGGCCTCGGTAGCCTTGGGCCGTCTGCTGTGGTCAGACATGGAGGGCAAGGCCCTCAGTAGCAGGCATGCGTGGACATGCAGTTCGTGGGCCAACAATGGCATCTTCCTGATGGACCTGCAGAGGGGTCTGCACAAGATTCTTATCGGGTGTGGGGTAAAGGGAGACTAAGCAGAGGCTTGTCCCCCTTTTGTGGCAAAGAAGTGCGGGAAAAGGTTTAAAGGGAAAGGGCAGCTAGGTGACACCTTTAGGCACCTTTGGGGGCGATTGGCGGTCCGGGGGCCTGCAGCTCAGGGCTATACGGCCTGGGGGGCAGAACACGGGCCGCCTTTGGGGCCAACGTGCCTCATCCGCTCGGAGTTTCAGGGCTCCGGGGGGCGGTGATGTGGGTGATGTGGATGTTGGACCCCCTACACATCTTCAGGGTGTGGCCTGAGCTGGGGTCTGGCACAGGGCAGCCCCGGGCTCAGGCAAGGTTTAGTCACCCTATGGCTGCAAGCAGGCTTTGCCTGGATCATCAGAATGCTCCCGCACTTGATTTCCCCTCTGCAGGTTCATTATTCTAATTGATTCCGTTTAATAAAGTGGCCCATGATTTAACCCAATGAATTGTGTTTGTGTTTTATTTCGGCAATAGGCCGCAATCAGCATTTCTACCACACGTAATAAAAAATTGGCACCGCCCAGCATAAAAAACAGTTTTGTCTGGACTGAGCTTCAGCTTATCTGCCCTAATCTAATCTATTACTGAGCCCAGACAGACAGCCATTCAAGAATGACTCCATACCCCATTCAGAAAAAAAGAGAAATAGTGCTGAGTATTATCAGTATACTGATGGCAACCAGCTCCAAAATTTCAGATGATGTCCTCCAGCAGTTTCATGTAGTAGATGTTGAAAAGCCTGGGTAATTCAACATGAGCTCATGCAGAACAGTCCCACAAACTCAAAGTTCTGAAAGCTCCCAAAGATGTAGGAGTTTAAACACTGTAAAACAGTGCCCATGACCTTGAAGTTAGTACCTCGAGAAGGATTTTATGGTTGATGGTGTGGATAACGACTGAGAAATCCAGGAGAATTTTTTAAAAAATATATTGTCATTGCTTTAGAAGTAACATAACATAAATATATACCACTCCTCAATAGGAGTTTGCAGTACATATCTTTATAACTCCAAATTTCATTATTTGAGCATATATTATTATTATAACCATATCCTTTTAGCTAAACTTGGCAGTTGGTCATACATGTCATGGTTCAATAGTATGTTCCATACATTTTCACCAGGTGGTTTTAAAGGATTGCAGATTAGTTCTTCCATTTAGGAGATGCAAATTATATGTGATTTTTTTCTAAGACTGCCATATTCCAAATATTTCTAAACCAGGGCAAGGTTTCCAGCCCATCCAAGTTCTTCCACCTCTGTTATTGTTTTTCTTGCCAACATTAATAACATTGAAAATAACTCTTTAGATCTTAAATCCAAATTAGGCCCCTCGTATAATGACAATAAAAATAAACTTAGCATTAATTCCACATTCTCTCCAGTAATATTAATAATATTTTGATGTATGTCTTTCCAAAATCTGTTTACTTTTGGACATAACCACCAGAGATGAAGGTATGTGTCCGTACAACTTCGCCAACATGTAGGTGTATTTGATGATGGTATGTGTGACATTTGTACAGGTGTTCTATATCACCAATAAAATATTTTTAGATTAATTTCTCTGATGGCTGCTGAAATAGATTTGTTCCCCTTCCTATAGCCTAGGGCAAAGCACCCTGGTCTTTTGATTTCCATTTGCAGGTATTCTTCCCACTGTTTTTGAAGGCTTGGAAAGTAGCTTGACTGTGTTACCAACAAAGTTCTATAGAAAATTGAAGCAAGGCCTTTCCCCCCTTAGTCCGCATCTATAATGGCCTTTTCCAAACTTTTATATGGACTTATTGCATGAACTTTTATGTAGGTATTTTTAAAGACACGCTTTAATAGATGTATCTGTAACCAATTTAGATTTAAATCATGTATATCTACTCTGAATTGGGCTATTGTAACTGGTGTTCCCCCTGGGAAAAAATCTCTTAGACTATTATATCCACATCTTTCCCTATCCCTAAGAATTTGTCTTCATGACTCATCATGTAGACCTGGATATCTCTAATATAAGAGGGGAATATACCGGAGATAATTTTGATTGCCATTTCCTCCAAACTGTAAAAGTAGATCTCGTAAAAGTGTTTTGTATTCTGTTTATACAGGATCTTTGTATCAAAGTACTGACCATAAGGTACCTAAATTTAGTATTTTTATTCTAACAGAATCCAGGTTTTATTAGCTTTTAAAATCATAATGGTTAAATGATGTAGCTGAAATGCTTCATAACATACCTGTAAGTTGGGTAGTCCCCATCCTCCCCTGTCCGTCTTACTATAATATTTCATAGTCAATCTAGGTCTCTTTTTTTGGAACACAAATGTATTTAGTATCTTTTGCCATTTCTTCAAAATATGAGGATGAGGATGAGGAGAACCTGAAATAAATATAAAAATCTTGGGACAATTTTCATTTGAATGGAGGCAATCCTACCCAACACAGATGAGGTTAATTTGGACCATTTATTTAAGACTTTTTTCATTTTAGTTAATATTGGATGGAAGTTTACTTTAAACAATTATGACATCTTCTTAGGAATAATAAGTCCCAAGTATCTCAATGATTTAATACAAATCCATACCTGCAAAGATTGCCTAAGCTCTAACTGATGCTGTTGGGTGGTATTAAAAAAACATCACAATTGATTTAAAACTGACCTTAAGTCCCAATACTTTTTCAGACATATCCAATTTCTTTTTCAGGAATACAGCTGTTTGTTCCAGTTTGCCCAACATCATTATTATATCATCCGCATACATTTTTAATAAATATTCTTCCCCCTCCCTTGATACCCTTTAATATTTATATTTCCACACAGTTTTTCAAGCTAAGGGTTCAAGGGAGAGGGTGAATAGCAATGGAGAAAGTGGGCATCATCGCTTTGTTCCCCTCTCAAGAATTATGAGAGGGGAGTTGATGTTATTAGTTCTCACCATAGCCTAATTCTGTGTTTATAGTTTGGAAATCTTTGATAAATACCATGTTATTAAACAACTGGGTTAAAAGTGGAGTCAAAATCTCCTGGTATATTTTGCAGAATGAGCTACCGAACCCATCTGGGCCTGGCACTTCATTACACTTAACTTTTTAATTGCTTGAGTTACTTCCTCAGCAGTTATACTTCCATTTATACCATACATAGTATTAATTCTTGTTGTGGTTTGTCTTTTTTTTTAATGCATGAGCTAATAAATTAGAGTTTTCTCAACTCATAATATCTTTGTCTAACATACCACAGAGATTTAGCTATTTTTTCTGAGTCTAGTGCTGAGAGTTTTTGTTTTGCAAATAATTGAGCATATATTCTTTTTGATCTACTTTGCTTATATTTTTCCTCTAGATTTGAGATCTCTCTTAATATACCAGTTTTTATTGGGTCTACTCTTCCCCCCCTTTTTCACTGTTTCTGCTACACGGTAATGCCTTTCATAGCATCCCACAAGATTGCTCATACCTGGGGTATTATAAGTAAAATATTCCTGTATTGCTAAAGCCAAATTAGCCAATGAAATCTGATCATGTAGAAAAGCGCCCATCCTCCATAGTGAGTCATGTGGAACAGATTTCATCTAACATATATTCACTTCCACCATAATAACATCAGTTCCCAGACCCCTTACATAGCATGGTCTGTTAATATCCTGGGGAATATAGTAGTATCCATTAACTCTGGAATTAGGGGAACAGAGACTAAAATATGACCTAATCTGGAAAAAGATTGATACCTATGGGAAAAATAAGAAGAATTCCTGACCCCCTGATTCAAGTGCTGCCGAGCATCCACAAGTTGAAATCGATTCAATAAATCACCTACACATCTCCTTCCTTGAAAGGGACCAGTAGCTCACTTAGTATATTTATCTAATTTTACATCACAGATAGTGTTTAAATCTCCCCCAAGGATCACATCCCCAATAGCAAATTCCTTTTCTCAAACATTAAATAAAAATCCATATTCATTATTATTTGTTGAATATACAGAAGCAAAAGTAATTTTTCGATTCCCTATTGTCCTTGATACAAAAATATATCTGCCCTCTTTGTCCTTTTTCAGGGGTTACGTGCCCTGCCACCTGTGCAGCTGTGGGCAAGCTGCATAGTCCTAAGGCACCCAGTTGCCCCCCAGCTGGCAGTTGTGGACAAGGAAGGGGCTGGCTTGTGCAGCTGTGGCAAGCTGAGGAGGCCCTAGCCAGCTGGGGAGGACTAGCCTCAGAGGGAGGCAATGAATACTGCTTACCACGAAAACCCTGTTCATAAGGTAGCCATAAGTTGGGATTGACTTGAAGGCAATCCATTTTTTTCCCATTTTGACAATCTACTGATTCTGCTATAATTACTCCCACTCCTCTTGAGTGGGACATACCAGGGGTCAAATATTGTACCCCAAAAAAGAGGTGTGTAAAGACCCTGCCATTAAATCCCGAATTATACATCTCCTGTAAAAAGATGATGGAAGGTCTCCAAGAACGGATATAATTGGAGATCCTCCATCATTTAATAACATCTCCCAGAACTCTTACATTAAATGTTATAAATCGCAAATCTGTCATTACATAATTATATCAACATATCTTTTCTCTCATGTTCAACAATAACCCCTCAGGATCATTCCGTTTAAGACCAAGTGAAAAACATAATACTCCCTATTTGTTACAACTCCTTTTACCTAAATTCCCATCCTTACCTCCCACTTCCCCTCTCCCTACCTTACATGCCAACCCAAAACTTTGGGGATAATATCCTGATGTTGTGGAACAGACACCAAGTGCCTCAGCAAAAAGTGAGGCTGATTATTCTGCGACTGAATATCCATAGCAAAGAACATAATTAGTAAATATCTCTAATCCTACCACAAGTTAGTTAAACTCTGTCCTTAAGGGAATTCCCTTCCAGCTTCGCCCTCCCATAAAAATGTCTTACTTATTAACCCTTTACATCGACTCATTTCATGTCAATTACATTTAACAAAACTTTCTTCTTAGAGAACCCATACAACACCCATACAACATAACTCTGAAAAGGAAGCAAATTTAGTCAATTTCAATTACTCCTCATTTCTTCTTTGCAGCATTAGATCTTATACTCCACTATGGTACTACAGGGGAGAAGGCAGCGCTGCTTCAGCGCTCAGGCGTCGTTGGTGTTTTGCTGCTTAAGGAAATGTTTTCCTATCATCTTCTGCCAAGACCATACTTATCAGATCATCTGTTTCTAGGTCTTCTTCCATGGTGAAGTGATGTTTAAACAATGTTAGAATATGAGTTATTTCTTATTTGTTGCTTTCTGAATTGTAAACAATGAGAGGGCAGCTATTAAAATACTTTTTGTTTCTACCTTTGGCTTTTCACTGGCAAGGCATTTTGAGGATTCCCCCTCTACTTGTTTATAGTTCTTTTGGGTGCTTCCCTCCTTGCTTTTCCGCCTGCTTTCTGAATTGTGCCATCAACCTCTATTGTTAATGCAAAGGGAAACCTCCACCTACATCAGACTTCAGCTTCTTGTGAAAGATCTGTGGCAGGTTGAAATGACGTCTCAGTCCGTGTGCTGAGGTCCTGTAGGAATAATATATTTTGTCCCTCATATTCCACAGCTCCCTTTGCCTGGAGAGCTTTGACAAGCACCTCCTTTTTTGCAAAGTTGTAGAAAGCAACTATAATATCCCGTAGGAGAGAAGTGTCTTTTGGCTTAAAGCCCAGACTCCGGTGTGCTCTTTCAATATCCTCTCAAGAAAGTTCAACTGCAGGAGTAATATTTTTCCACTATCCCAGCAGAAAATCTATAATGTCCACATGCTCAGACCATTATTTCACCCCATGGACACAAAGATTCCTTCTTTGCCCACAGTTTTCCTGGTCATCCAAACAGTTTTGTAGATCCCGTTGGCTCTTTCTGAGGTGTTTAATAGTGTCTGAGGATTGAATGCTCATATCTAAAGTGTGCCCCACAGTCTTGGCTGTTTCATCCACTCTACTAGTCAGGGATGATATTTTATCCTCCAGTGTCTTAAAACTTTTCTCCCACTTTTTAATCAATTCAGCATGTAACACTGTTATCTGCAAAGCAGCTGGTTCAGTAATGCTATCCTGTGGGGGAGGGGTTAGTCATCCTCATTAATTTAAATGCTTTTGATGCCATTTTAGTTGTATTCTGTTCACTCTCCCCCTTCCAAGGTGTATTGGTCAGTGGCTTAAAATAGTTTTTAATTGAGTAATCTCTCATATCCCATCCACAATTCCCTTGTCAGTTGCAGTTTTTATGTTATCTTCCAAGTACAAAAGATGAAAACTCATCAGAAGGAGGATGAGATCCAATATAGTGCTCCTACTCCCTATTTGTGCGCATGTGTTTCCACAAATCCAGGAGAATCAAGATTGTTACTTATATAGCATAATGTGCATAATGCTTTCAGAGCAAGCATATCCCTGCTTCAAAGAGCTTACAGAGTAAAATGTGATACAGGAGAGATAACAGAGGGATAGGATGAAGGTGAGTCTAAACAGGAAAATAAGTATGGGTTCAGTTCCATACAGCAAAGCAGGAAAAACATCACCAGAGCACAAAATGGTAGCAAGCAGATAGATGGGCCAATCTACCACCTAGAGCAAATGGCAAGCCAGCTAAAGGGTGGATCAGTCCCAACCCTAATTGGGTACATACTTAAGCAAATTAATTTGATACCAACTTTTTCAGTACCGAGATGGCATGGTTATTCACATAGTGTCATAAAATTAGGGAAAAAATCATTCTGTGCAAAACAGGAATACCTTAATAAATGTTTATTTTTATCCCGCTCTTGAACCTTCCCACATTATGTGCAACTTAAGTGAAAGGGCATCCTGCAGCAGGATGTACAGGTGTTGTTCATATAAAGGTAAAAAGTAGTTACCTTTAATACAAAAAAACGCCTTCCATAGGGATGACCGCTTATAAAGTTTCTTCTAGGCTGGACAAGGGCAATCTTAGTTTAGGGAAATCAAAGGTAAGATGTGTAATGTTTCTCTATCTGCTGCAAAAGAGAGCATTTTCTAGTGACAGCCAAGGTCATGAATGCTTTATTATGAATTACTTGGCTATATTTTCTTCACAAAAGCAACTTGCCTAGAAAGAAATGAAGACTATGGTCAGGAGTGTAATGGGTGTTTGAACTACCTTGTTCAGACATCATTAGTAGGGTCAGGAGAAGCACAGAGAATATCAGGAGAAGGAGAAAAACGTAAAGGATGGCTAATGTTTTCTACCCTACAGCAATCTATCATGACTTGTCAAAAAAAGGTCTTGTTTCTGATTAAGGTCAACCTAATCTGAGTTATAGCTGCAGGCCTGATCCCAGACAGCCACAATGGAGCTCTTTGCTTATCTTTTTTGGGGTGGGTGGGGTGAGTCCAAAGGGGAAGCCCTGTAGCATAGTTCTAACAACCTTTGTAGCTATGAAGAAGCGAAATCAAGCAAAGCATTAGTCTGCAGAGAAAAAAAGAAATGATGGGCATGCAGCACACATTTTCTATTGAGGATCTGTGCCTATCTAGCCAATTCTCCAGCAGAGTGTTTAAAAGGATTCTTGTCCACTTTCCTTAGACAAATTCATGGAGGGTATGTTTACTAACTTCTATTAGTCATGATAGCTGAACATATTCAATAAGTGCTATACAGTATCTTGAAATTTCAGATTGCTTTGCTTTTAACATTTTTATTATAAAAATGTTATTTATTTTATTTTATTTTATTGCCTTATGAGGACTTGCCCTAAATTAAGGTGATTTAAATATATTAAATAAATATATTAAATACAAACGGCAGCCAACAAAAGATGCTGAGCACAGATGTGCTTGTCCGCTTCCTGCAGGCACCTGATTTCCCATCGTTGGAAACAGAGGGCTGTACAAGAGTGACCTTTGGTCTGATTCCGCAGGATTCTATTTATACAGTATGTGATTCCCAAGCTACATGTAAAGAGTAAGGACAAAAGCCTTGTGGGTACATTGCCAAGTTATCAGTTCTAGATGCAGCACAGAAGACAGGGATTTCACACTGAATCATGGTGGGGTTTTTTGAAGCACATTTTGGACTTTTCATTACTTCATCCTCATAAAATGGTTGGAGTTCTCCAGATAGAAAGCTGTAAAATTGGGGCAGAAAGTCTGAAGTTAGGAAGAGAATTTGACTTTTGCCAAAGTCCCATCTGTTGCACTACAACTCTTGACTTTGAAATAAATTTCTTGAGCAAAGCCAGTTCTAGCAACCTATCATGGAGCATTGTGCAATCTAGTGGCTATTGAAAACTCTTCAGCTCTTAACAGTCCGAACTGAGGGTCATTTCTTACAACCTAGATAAGGATCCTACATCCAAGTACAAAATATACATATTTGTGGCAATTATAAGCATGCAAATGTGTATAAATAACACTTTTCCTTCCATGCATATTCAAGCATGGGCTTGATATTTTCAGTCGCATCTTACAGGTTTCAGAGATATATGGCATGACCCATTCATAACTTACATAGTCACATGGATTTTGTATGGGTATGTATACTTTGTATGAATACACAATTATTTTGCAAGAAGTAGCCCTAAGGGAAGGGAAGGTGCTAGCTACTTTAAGCCAAGAACTATTCAGTTTGCAATGTAAGATGCACCCTTAAAAATATCCCCATCCGTCTCCTCTCAAATGCACTTCTGTAACTAAAACAGCCAAGCAAATTAGCTGTCGATGCAACGACTCCCACAGCACTCCCACAGACAGAACTGGAACAGCAATGGTGCACTGTGAAATCTCTGGGGAAGCTGCGGAAATGGAGAGCCGATGGGAGCCGTCTAATCTAATAACAGATCACACTGCAGACACATGTATGAGCTTGACAGAAGCAAATGCAGCCACTTAACCTAGAGATGACAGCTGAAACAAGCTAGTTTCACTGCAACCCAAAAGGAGAAGAGTAGAAAAGAAGAAGGAAGAGTAGCAAGGTCATTGCCAAAGCGTACAGCCAGAAGAGGACTTGATTATATGGGATTGCTTCCTACATCCACAGCACAAGTGTATGATAATAGAGAACTGTTTTCCTTCTCAGCCATACTGATACTCTTGTGCCATATTCATCCTAAGGAAAACCTTCTTAGTAGTGGATGGCCAGAATGTCCTGCTACAAACCTTGGATCAATTCTTATTTCAGCTGGGCCTGATTTGCCAGATCATAGGGAAATGGGGAGGCACCTAGGATTAACTAAATAAACTCCACAAATTTACAAGCAGAACACTGAGCACTATGCTAATCTAGTTTTATGAGGTAGCATTTCTTAAAACATTTGAACTTAAAAACTCCCTTGCTGGAAAAATGATATTTTGACTATAATAAGAATATTGATATTGGTTAGAAAATCTTCTAAAAATATTACATTTTGGTCAGTTCTATGTTTTAAGTAATTGAAACTGGTTCTCCCCCTCAAAATATTTTAAAATGAAGTTTTTGATAAAGCACTGCTTTCATTTTTGGATAACACTTTAACACTTTAGGGCCTAGTAAATAAGCCCGTAAATATTACCAGCTGTCAATTTTTAACTAGCCATTTTCACATTGACAATGTCTTCTCTATAGGCTTGAAAAAAATCCTGCCTTCTACAAAACAGGTTGGCAGTGAAAGGATGGATTATCTGTCTCTTCTCTGCTGGTTCACCTGATTTCCATGCTGGTTGCAGAAGACGTGGGCTAGCAGAGGGGTAACAGGGTGATCCATCCCTCATCTGCCAGACTGTTTACTGGCCTGCGTGGAATTTCTTGTGGTCTAGCCTTTCCCCCTGTTCTGTCTTCAAACTCCCCATTTTTTCAAGTCTTCTGCATAATGGACACTACTTAAATTTCAGTCATTTGGACGTCTGTCATGTACCTTGCTTATTTTTCATGTGGCACCTCCTAGGCCAGTGACAGTCCTTCTTCATGCCTCCTTTTCTTTTCCTTTTGCTCTCTGACATAGCAAACTGTGTCCATATCATCATCTAGTTTAGACTTTTGTGAACCCATTATTTACAAGTTATGATCTGTCCTGAATCCTTATTTATTTAAAGCAACTTTACTCTGCTCTTCAGCAAAAAGGCTCCCACAGCTGTTATTTAAAAGCAATAAACAACAGATCCTGCCCACATGCTTTTAAAAGGCACAAAAGGAGGAAAAGAAGGGGAAAGCAAACTCAGGCATGAATTCTTAAAATTGCAATGTTCTTATAGGACTAACTTGAATGGAAACAGTTCAGGAAGATGAGGAGCCAAATAGAGCTGGTCTCTCAACTGAGCTGATGGAGTTGATCCTGCTTGCATCTCTCCCTCTGCTGCATCCAGGTGAAAATGACAGGGAATTTTATATATACATACATGTATAGCTAATGGGAAATTCAATATACATAAATAATAAGCAATATATATTCTTTTATAAAGCTATGGAGCTATAAAGGTTCATAACATTTTAAAAGTTTAGTAGGAAGCCAGATCCTTTTCTTCTTGCAGCTGTGTCCCTGACTATGCTGGCCATTTGGAATTATTTGTACTCAAAACAATTGATAACACTGTGCTGAATATCTCGGTACCTCTAAGACGTAGAAAGAATTGCACAATAGCTAAGATGCTTAGCTCACTGTGAAAATGTACTTTCATGTGAAGTACTGAACACTGCCAAATTCATTAGAACACCAAATTCACTAGAACACGATGCAGAGAAGTACAGTACCTATGCAATGCCTATGCAAAATACCTGTGTAATACTGTCATGTCTATGTCATTCTGATGTGTTAAAGTACAAAGTACCTATGCAAAATGCCTGTGTAATGCTATCATGTCTATGTCATTCTGATGTGTTAAATCCTGATTGGTAGATGCTAAAGTCTTTGTCCTGAAATGTATAAAACCCCCAGACAAACAGTGCCTACTTGCAGTTCTCCACTCACTAGGAGGGAGACTGACCAAGTGTACGCTTGTCATCCAATAAAGGCCTACCTTTTTGCTGCAAGCCTGTGTCTTCAAAATTTTTATTCAAGAACCCCCAGCAAAAGAACCCACAGGAGAAATACAAAATTCTCCAACAAAACCTTCAGACCAGAGGGTTTACAATATATTTGAACTTAAGTTAGTCATTAAAGCCAAAACAGACAGTGGACAATCTGGGACCACATCCATGAAAGTTTCTACCAAAAGAGGGGGCCTGATCATCAGAAGACACTGCCGTCAGATGCATTTCACATCCATTCCCAGACAGAGGCCTAAAGCCCTGACACCCTATTTTGCTGTGCTTGTTTTGTAAACTTTAAATAGTGTGGGCAAGTATCAAATTTATAAACTTCACCAAGGCAAAAGACACCCATCATATCCATCTGAGATCAGGACCTGATCTGCACTGTGCCATAATCAGATGAATGATGATAAAAAAATTGTTTTGATGAACCACAAGAGAGCAAAACAAATAACATCAAAGCATGTTGAGAAAAAGGCAAAGAATGATCAGAGAAAATGATAGAGACAACAGTGCTGAGGAGAATTTCACACTAAGGGCAAATTTTCTGAAGCTCTAGAGATGGTTTCTTACAATTCTAGTGAGGTGGTGCATGAAAGAGAAGTGGGCAGAAAGATGTTCACCCTCTCTTCTAGGCATATGTCTAGCATATGGATTCCCCATTTGAGGGGAGGGACCAGTACACCTTCAGTGCTGTTTCTGAATTCCAGAAGGTTCTGAAATGTTGCTCTACACAGGAACATATCTCATAATGTGTCTGCACAGACACCATGAAGAAGAAAGGGAAGGTTGCCCCTAGAGGCAAGATGCATTCCATTGGCCTCATTAAAGTAACAATATACTGCCAATATCTACCAAGTCATGCTTGGGCTCAGCATGCTGTAGTAGTAGTAGTTGTTGCTGTCCACCTCACCCAGAATGCACCCTAGGCAGATTACATGGATTTAAAAAATACAAAACATACATAAAGCCATACATAACCAAATCCATGAAATCCTTAAAAACATCAGTACAATGGCTTAAAGGGGAAGAAATTGAACCAAATGCTTGTATAAAAAGAGAGATCTTCAGCAGCTATCGAAAAATAGGAAAAGAGGGGGTTGATATATTTTATTAGCTTTTAATATGTACCAGATTGTTTAATTGTTTAATATGTTTGCCTTTTAGTGTTTTTTATGTGATTTTATTGTATTTTACTTACTGTTGTGCACCGCCCAGAGAGCCTTGTGGCTGTGGGCGGTATAAAAATTGAATAAAATAAATAAAATAAATAAATCTTACCCTCACGGGAGAAGGCATACTCTAGGAGCCATGACAGAGAAAGCTCTGGTGCGACTATTCGCCAATCAGGCTTCAGCTAAAATAGGCACTAGCAACAGGCCCTCTTCCCTGGCTCTTATGTGATGGGAATGACAAATGAGGGGAAGGCGGGCAGACAGATACCTAGGTCCCAAACTATTTAGGGCTTTAAAGGTCAAAACCAGCACCTTTAATTGTACTCAAAATCAAACTGGGAGCCAATGTAGCTTGTTTAGCACAGGTGCAATGTTCTCAAAGTGGCTCTTTCTAGTTAACATCCTGGCAGCCACATTTTGAACCAGCTGAAGCTTCTGAGTAGTCTTCAAAGGCCACATAGAGTGCATTACAGTAATCCAAATGAAAGGAGACAAGGGCATTTGTTAGGATGGTCAAATCTGAGCAGCTGGCACAACAGCCAAAGCTAAGTGAAAGCCTCCCTGGCCACTGCTGCTACCTGATCTTCTAGCAGCAAGGAGAGATTCAGGAAGGCTCCCAGACTGTGGACCCGCTCCTCCAAGGGGAGTGCAACGCCATCCAGAGTGGGCCAACAACCCCAATCTTGGTTAGCATTTCTGCTTACCAACACCACCTCTGTCTTGTCCGGATTTAATTTCAGCTTGTTCACTCACATCCAGCCCATTGCAGCCTAGAGACCCCAATCAGGCATCTGCACTGCATCCTTGGGATTTGATGTGACCAATATGTAGAGCTGGGTATCATCAGCATACTGCTGGCAGCCCAACCCACATTGTCAGATGACTGCTCCCAACAGTTTCATGTAGATGTTAAATACCAACAACTCTGCTAGATCCATAAGCCTTTCCATCATCTCATTTTGCCCCATGATGCCATGTTTACTACTACTAAACTACTATTGCTTCTCTGTAAGATATAATACTGGAATGCAGGTATGAGTAAGACATAAAGAGGAATCAGAACCACATGCAATATTACCATGAGAACATATTCTTATATAAAAATTCGCCTTACAGCAGTAAAGAACAGTCAAGTTGATAGATGTCAGATCCCTATTTACTGAATGCAAATGACATCTGTAAATCATGCAAAGATTTATCAGGGCATAAATACAGATATCCATTCAGAATTATCTACCTTTTCACTCAACAATGGAATTCACTAAAAAGGAGGTGGTGAATCTCTTTAATTTTTCTTCTCCCTCATTCATCTAAGTTTTCATAGCTTTGGTCAAACAGAACACAAAAGTCAGTGCAATCAATTTCTCAGCATGTATAACACTTCTCCCTTTGCATTAAACAGAACAGAAGCCAAATAGTAGGTCATATCTGAGTAGGGTCAGGATAGGGTGCCTAAGTAGGCACTTCACTTATTGTTACTCGGTACTGGGCAATAAGGCACACACTGTAGTAATTTTTTCAAGTACTTAAACACTATACAGGTCAGCTTTTTTTAAATACCTCAGTGCATTTGACATACTGTTCAACATAAGAGCCTTTGTTTCCAGAAGACTTTTATGTGTGTTTGTTTTTTTGCAAGTGGGATAGGATTCACCAGGAGATGGGGGGAAGCTAAAAGTTAAAAAAAAAATTAAAACACTACTGAGAGAAAAAGTTGTTTCAGATTTTAAAATACAGTTGCCTTGCATTATATCTATCAAAAATACTGTTTTAACTATGGTTATGCTCTCTCTCTCGCTCTCTCTCTCTCTCTCACACACACACACAAAAGCAAAAATAGGACAATTTTTAAAGCCAAAAATAGAAGGCTCTCAATGCCATGTGTCACAGTCTCGACACATGTTTTCGCTTCAAGACAAATAGGCAAATTAACCCAAAGTACATTTAAATTGTGCACCAGAATGGTTCTCAGTTAGGCTTCCATTTCCAAAATTACGTTAGAGTACATTATAATTAGCAGAAGTACTTTAATCATGCTGCATACAGAAAATAATAGCCAGGCAGTTCCAGCCCAGTCAACAATTTTTCATGCTGTGCAAGAAAATATAAATAAATAATGAGGCACATGTTATAGATGTAAATCACTGTATAAAAATTAAACCATCCTCAGGTGGCAGGGAAAGCAAACACAGTTAAGTATTTTCCTGACAATGCCATGTGAGAGCTCACATGCCCTTGGCTTACAGTCTTTAGCACAATCTTCTTGACTGAGACCCTTTTATATTCCTAATTTCTGCCAGCAATTGCCATTCAAACTGTAGTGTGACTTAGAATTATAGCCTTGGTACCACGCATATGAGAATGACTAGCAAATTCTTGAATGGAAATTGCTGAAAAGTTCAGATTTTCAGTGCTCTGAAGTAATGGAACTTTTCTTTTTCTAAACCCCATGACAATGTAAGATGTCCATCATGGGTTTTTACTAGTTCCATTTAGTGCTCACCTTCTGGTCCATGTTGCAGAACAGGACATCATAATGACATGTACGTCCTCTACCAGAAGCAGGTAGACTGAAAGCAAATGCACTGAGGGTCCCACACAATTAAATTATTAAAGCCCCCTCCCACAGGAAGTGTTTGCTAGGCCTACCTCTGTATTATAATAATCCTTTGAATTCTACAATACTTACAAGAAGGTATCTAGAACAGTTTATCATGTATGCAAAACCATCAGTGAAGCATTATGTTAAAAAAGATAAAAAGCTTAAAATCTAGGTGTATACAAGCATTAATATTTTATTTTACTTTACTCATTTAACACATTTCTATCCCACCTTTTCATCCAGTATAAGCAAGAAGGCTAACAAGAGAAGTGCAGAAAAGTAGCAAAGCAGGCCAAATGTATTATGGATCAAAGTGAATGTGGTTTCCATATATAGCTCAGAGTGCCAAAGTTTCACAATCTTTTTTTGTTTCAGTGGAACTTTCATGGGGCTTCAGTGACAGCCCTCAGATGTTCTCATGCAGGTTTTGTGCAAGGCTGATGTGGGGCTGACATTTAACCAACCATAGGAAAGGCACTGACAACATACAAATATTTGAGGCACAAATCCGAATACAATAGATAGGAGTAAAATAGTAATCCTATAGCCACTCTAGAATAGAAAACTTAGAATTTATTTGGCACTTATCCAGCACTTATGTCTGGCATTTATCTTTTCAGCAGTCCACAGAGGTGGTGGAACACCTCAACTAGGTTGATTCTCTTTATTTCAAAAAACACTTAGACTGTGGAATGAGACTACTCACGTAATGTCACTGCGCTGGTAACAACCCTGAAGAAGACAGGCAATCAGATCACTGATGAACTCCACGTCATCACTGTAAAGAGCTGCTTCAAGTTCCTAATGAAAGAAACAATTAAATACATTACTCCAAATTCCTTCTTTCCTGACTGCCTGGGGGGGGGGCACTGACAACATGTGGTTTTACCATCAGTGAGCTCTTGCAGAACAAATATCGTTTGCATTATTATTATCATTTGTTATCATTTTCAGCATGCTGTTTTATAATCTGTATTTCATCTGTTCCCAAAGAAATTGTATGAAGCTATTGTTCGTGATTTACAGATAGGAACTGACACTATGCTTGCTCAAAACCACCCTGTAAGACAGTGACTGAGCTAGGACTGAAACATAACTTCCAACCCAGTCCAAAATAACATGTACAACACATTTCAGCCATACCTTTTCCCTACAAAGCTTTTAATTTGAATTGTTATGTGGGCATGCTTGTATCTGTTTCCCTCTCCTGATCTTCTGCTGTCTTAATTCATTGCAACAAATTGTAAGCAAACCTCGAGCAGACCTTTTAATCTACTGTGGTTTCATGCAAACAAAGAAAACCTGAAGAATGTGGTATTGGGCACAGTATATAGCCTCCTAAGAATCTCATTTTTTAAAAGCACAAATTTCTAGTCCTTTGTAAACTTTGTAAAGATAGTCATGAAATTGCATGGACTGAAGTCTCAGAGTCGCCCTCTGCTTGTACAAAAGGTAAATGAACAAATGCTAGTTTATTGCCTATCTTCATTACTTGATATTGAATATGCACACTGAAAATGGCACACGGTTCAGCTTGGTCCATTTTATTATTTTCCTGTTTGCTGGTGCATGTTGGGCAGCCATGATGTATTGTGATGTATCCACATAAGCACAAGTGGTTATGGGAGAGTACGTCTTTCCAGATATAATTCAAAGAGCTGACAGTAGACAAACAGCAAAAACCTATACATGCTTCATTAATACTCTTAATATTTGGATTTATTTATTACATTTATATTCTGCCTTTCCTCCAGGAAACTCAAGGCAGCATACTATTTTTAATACATGGATTTTTATTTGGTTATTGTGCATCATAGCTCTTTGAATAGGTTAATGTCATCTTCCTTTTAAATATCACTTGTGCCAAATCAAACAGCTTTTTGAACTTAGGGAACATGTGTATGTGTTAAATAACAGTTTGGGGAAGTATGTATAGGTGTGGGCACTCTTCCACTGTATACCCAAAGACCCAAACTTACAGTTTCTACTGTACATAACTTCTATATCACCCATCCTTATGGGAAATGAGATAATATGCTTGTTGGATTAACTTCTGTTGATGAAAACATATGTAGAAGAAATAAATTTTAGGAAAATAAAGGTAATATTTTAAATTTCAGTCCTAATGATAAAGGCCAGTGTGGGACAGTAGCTAGCATGATTTTTTAAAGCAAATGATAAAAGCACATACAGCAACCATTATTTTTCAGAGGCTTGATGGCAAAGACAGAAAGGAGGAGAAAGCAGGATTCTCACTACCTCTATTGCAGAATACTCAGTCTTGAGATAGGGCAATAAGTGACTCTCCCGCCACATCCCCCTCAAACCTTTGTTTTTCTCTTTTCTCCTTGAGCATTGAGCTGTGAGCACAGAAATCTTAACCTTGCCAAAATGCTTTGGGGACAGAGCAAAAAGGAAACAGAGGCAGCAAATCAGCATAGTGTGTGTACTGGACCGGTGGAAGGAGGTACAAAATGGAGACACGCAGTTCCTTCTCCACCCCCTATAGATTCACAGAGCAATGGACAGGAGAGAAAAGCCACATTCTCCCCCTCTCCAGCTGGCGTCACAGCTCATTAGGGAAAAGCCTGTTTAATGTCTCTCCCTCCCCCCCCCAACCCCATGACTAAATCCCTTGGAGGCTTGCAATGGCCGTTGGGAAAACACACACTGCATACAACAAGGGTATCCACCTTATCAAGAAGAAGCAGAGGCCTGGAGCAGGGCTAGGATGGAGACAGCAAGAAGGTAGATACAGACCCCAAGACACTACGTAGGGAAAGAATGCATTGTCTATAAAGCAAAGGCTCTCACTTGTTTAGTCATCACACTGATTCACCAGGAACAATCCCCATCAGATATACTAAACCATTTGATACTTGGCTGGAAGCACTTAGGATCATCTGTCAAGATCAAGAAAATCTAAAGGAAAATCAAATCAGGCTGACTACGCATGTTGAATCTAGAAAAAATAAGTTTAAAAGGGATTATTATTGACAGTTTCCATATATTTCTAAGGATGTCAGAAGAAGATGGAGAAACTGTCTCTGCACCATCATTCGCTGAATGTGAGATAACAGGAATTTATTTTGATAGTAGAGTTGTTTTCTTCCTTTTTTAAAAAGTTCAACTACAAAAAGGGCAAAAAAATTAAATAACAATTTAAAAAATCTTAAATAAATATTACAGTGCAAAATTAAAATTTTAATACTTACTTAAATAACACAATCTCTTATTTAAATAGAATATAATAATATCTTTTCTTGAATGCAGGTAGTATAACATCCTAAATGTAACATTAAAAAACCATATCCACTAACTCCAATATAATTAATTCAGTATTTTCAAATCTCATGCTTAATTTTTTTACTTGCGTGAATTACATTTAATACCTCTTCTACAGTTTTCATAATTAGTCTTCCTATTCCAGTACCGTGTAAAAGTGCACCAACATTTCAAAGAACTCTTTTTCTGTTCTGCATCCCTTCTACAGGCTCTTTATAAGAAGTTGATTTATCCATTAGAATCCTATGTCATTTATTTCTTTTGCACCCCTCCATTGTTGGTAATAGATAGTGAAAAGGGTTTAAGAGAAGAATAATTAAAATGAAGCAGATAAGAATATAAAAAGAATGCTGTTGTTGTTGTTATGTGTCTCCAAGTCTACTACGACCAGAGCTTGGAAAAGTTACTTTTTTGAACTACAACTCCCATCAGCCCAATCCAGTGGCCATGCTGGCTGGGGCTGATGGGAGTCGTAGTTCAAAAAAGTAACTTTTCCAATGGCAACCCTATGAATCAGTGACCTCCAAGAGCATCTGTCATGAACCACCCTGTTCAGATCTTGTAAGTTCAGGTCTGTGGCTTCCTTTATGGAATCAATCCATCTCTTGTTTGGTCTTCCTCTTTTTCTACTCCCTGCTGTTTTTCCAAGCATTATTATCTGTTCTAATGAATCATGTCTTCTCATTATGTGTCCAAAGTATGATAACCTCAGTTTCATCATTTTAGCTTCTAGTGATAGTTCTGGTTTAATTTGTTCTAACACCCAATTATTGGTCTTTTTTGCAGTCCATGGTATCCGCAAAGCTCTTCTCCAACACCACATTTCAAATGAGTTGATTTTTCTCTTATCCCCTTTTTTCATTGTCCAACTTTCACATCCATACATAGAGATCGGAAATACCATGGTCTGAATGATCCTGACTTTAGTGTTCAGTGATACATCTCTACATTTGAGGACCTTTTCTATTTCTCTCACAGCTGCCCTCCTCAGTGCTAGCCTTCTTCTGATTTCTTGACTATTGTCTCCATTTTGGTTAATGATTGTGCCAAGGTATTGATAATCCTTGACAAGTTCAATATCCTCATTGTCAACTTTAAAGTTGCATAAATCTTCTGTTGTCATTACTTTAGTCTTTTTGACGTTCAGCTGTAGTCTTGCTTTTGTGCTTTCCTCTTTAACTTTCATCAGCATTTGTTTCAAATCATTACTGGTTTCTGCTAGTAGTATGGTGTCGTCTGCATATCTTAAATTATTGATGTTTCTCCCTCCAATTTTCACACCTCCTTCATCTTGGTCCAATCCTGCTTTCCATATGATATGTTCTGCATACAGATTAAATAAACAGGGTGATAAAATACACCCCTGTCTCACACCCTTTCCGATGGGGAACCAATTGTTTTCTCCATATTCTGTCCTTACAGTAGCCTCTTGTGCAGAGTATAGATTGCGCATCAGGAGAATCGGATGCTGTGGCACCCCCATTTCTTTTAAAGCATTCCCTAGTTTTTCATGATCTACACAGTCAAAGGCTTTGCTGTAGTCTATAAAACACAGGGTGATTTTCTTCTGAAATTCCTTGCTCCGTTCCATTATCCAACGTATGTTTGCAATATGATCTCTGGTGCCTCTTCACTTTCTAAATCCAGCATGGACGTCTGGCATTTCTCGCTCCATATATGGCAAGAGCCTTTGTTGTAGAATCTTGAGCATTACTTTACTTGCATGGGATATTAAGGCAATAGTTCGGTAATTACTGCATTCTCTGGGATCCCTTTTCTTTGGAAGTGGGATATATATTGAACGCTTCCAGTCTGTGGGCCATTGTTTAGTTTTCCATATTTCTTGACAGATTTTTGTCAAAATGTGGGCAGATTCAGTCTCAGTAGCTTGTAGCAACTCTATTGGTATGCCATCTATTCCTGGTGATTTGTTTCTTCCAAGAATTTTAAGAGCAGCTTTCACCTCACATTCTACAATTTCTGGTTCTTCATCATATGATTCCTCCGTGAATGAATCTGTCATCCTGTCATCTCTTTTATAGAGTTCTTCAGTGTATTGCTTCTATCTTCCTTTTATTTCATCTCGGTCAGTCAGTGTGTTCCCCTGTTGATTATTCAACATCCCTACTCGTGGTTTAAATTTCCCTTTCATTTCTCTAATCTTTTGGAATAGGGCTCTTGTTCTTCCCATTTTGTTGTCCTTTTCAATTTCTATACAATAACTATTGTAATAGTTTTCTTTGTCCCTACCTACTAGTCGTTGTATTGTTGCATTTAGGGTTCTGACCGTGTTTCTATCTCCTTTTGCTTTTGCTTTCCTTCTCTCTTTAACCATTTGAAGAGTTTCTTCAGTCATCCATTGAGGTCTTTCTCTCTTTTTAACAAGAGGTATTGTCTTTTTGCATTCTTCCCTGATAATGTCCCTGACTTCAATCCATTGTTCTTCTGGTTCTCTGTCAACTAAGTTTAAAGCCTCAAACCTGTTCCTTATTTGATCTTTATATGCTTCTGGGATGTTATTTAAATTGTATGTTGGCATTATGAGTGCTTTGTTGTTCTTCTTTAGCTTTACTTTGATTTTCGATACGATTAGTTCATGATCTGTACCACAGTCTGCTCCTGGTCTTGTTTTTGCAGAAAGTATGGAACTTCTCCATCTTGTGTTTCCAAGTATATAATCAATTTGATTCCTATATTGACCATCTGGTGATGTCCACGTGTACAGTCGTCTTTTTGGTTGCTCAATGTGCTGGCAAGAAACAAATCACTGGCTTCACGGAATTCAATAGATTTTTCTCCGGTTTCATTTCTGTCACCTAAGCCCCATTTCCCCACAATTCCTAGCTCTTCTCTGTTCCCTACTTTTGCATTACAGTCCCCCATGATTATCATCATATCTTGTTTTGGTGTGTGATCAACTTCCTCCTGTACGTCTGCATAAAATCTCTCCAGTTCTTCTTCTTCTGCGTTTGATGTTGGAGTGTAGACTTTCATGATGGTTATGTTAATAGGTTTCCCATTTAATCTCATTGATATCACTCGCTCAGACCTTGCGTTGTAGCTCCTAATTGCTTTTGCTACATCACTTCTCACTATTAAAGCAACCCCATTTCTTTTTGATTTCTCATTTCCTGCATAAAATATTTTGTAGTTGCCTGATTGAAAATGTCCCATTCCCGTCCATTTTAATTCACTCACGCCAAGTATTGTAATGTTGATACGCTCCATTTCTTGCTTGACAATTTCTAACTTTCCCTGGTTCATGCTTCTCACATTCCATGTTCCTATTGTGTGCGTCGTACAACTCCGGACTCTCCTTTCGCATCTGTGCGCATCAGCCTCTGGACTTCCTTTCGGCTTTGACCCAGCTGCGTCATCAGTCACAGCGCTACTCGTACTTTGTTCTTCCCCAGTAGCTCATTGAGTGCCTTCTGACCTGGGGGTCTCATCTTCCAGGGTATCTCGTGTTGAATTTTGGATACTCTGTTCATAGGGTTTTCGTGGTAAGAGGTATTCAGAGGTGGTTTACCATTGCCTTCCTGTGAGTTTGAATGCATCTTAGTCTGGTGTCTCAGCTTTGACCATTCTGCCATGGGTGCCCCTGCTAGGAGTCTAGCCTCTTGGTCTAGACCTCTTGGTCTAGACTCCTGACGGCATTCCTCTCAGCTTCTTCAACACTCTCAAACCCCCTCACCACGTTAAGGTGTGCATCCTAAAGGGGGATAAAAAGAATAGCAAAGAAATATGTTGTGAAGACTTTATTAGACAAGATGTCTTTGCCCTTTGGATATTTTTCATTTATTTTTACTCTCATTGTAAGCAGGAGTGGAACTGTGCAGGTAGCCCTAAGTAAAGGAACCAGTGGATGCTCCAAGGCAATACAGTAATACCTCGCATTAACGTACTCAATGGGACCAGAGCGAGTACGTAAACCGAAAATGTCCTTAAAGTGAAGCACTACCTTTTAAAACTTTTTTTACCTCTCCTTCATCCGGAGCCTCAAAGCCCCGCACTAAAGCCTCTGCTGCTGCACTGCCGCACCTCGCAGCTGATCGCGATCGCGCATCCCAACTCATTTGTAGTGGCGCGATCGCGTCTATTTCCACCCCCGCACTCTAAAGCCTCTGCTGCTGCGCTGCCGTGCCTCCCAGCTGATTTGCGGTGGCGCGATCGCGTCTATTTCCACCCCCATGTGCTAAAGCCTCTGCTGCTGCGCTGCATTTCTGGAGAAATACAGGCATATGGAGCATGTATGTTATAGCGAGGCAACGTTAAGTGAAGCGATGTTAAGCGGGGTATGCCTGTACTGGCTTGGTTAACATGTCATTGTAAGCCATAGTCTAAAACAGGAACAACACCTGGTCTAAAACAAACTGTGACTTACTTGTTATGTGCAAATACATCCACCCACAAACAACTCTCCCTCCCCCCACAAACTCTTTTCTCTCTCTCTTACACACACACACATACACCCCTCCCTCCCTCTTGTGCACGCATGCACACCTCCATCCCTCCCTCTCACACATGCACGCACCCCTCCCTCTCACACTTGTGCAGGCACAAGCACACTCCTCCCTCTCACGTGCTCCCTCCCTCTTCCTTACACTCACACTCATGCACACCCCTCCCTCTCTCTTCCTCTCATACACCTCCTTCCCTCACATTCGCACACTCCTCTCTCCCTCTCACGTGCACACCTCCCTCTCTCTCCTGCACCCCCCTCACACACTTCTCCCTCTCCATGTCATACACATCTGTGCACACACCTTTCCCCTCTCTCTCCCTCTACACACATACAACATACAACTCTCTCTCCTGCCCAACTCACACTCTTTCACTCAGCAACCCTACTCTATATGCAGAGGTAGCAGGACTTCAAGTCTTGCATGAATAACATAATTTACAAAGCACATGCCTGTAACCACATCTGGTTACTCAGGATTTTACATTGCAGTGTTCAAAAATGACAGAAGGTGCCCATAGGTCCACCTTTCCTGAGAACTAGAATGAAAGTAAGCACTGCCCACTATGTTATATGTTCTTGTTTTGTCTCCATGAACCTTGAGGAGATTCAGATGTCTCCATACACACCAAGGACTGTAGGAGACTCACTCTGTCTAAAAGTAAAAATTTGTACTTGTGATTTATTTCTTTATTGCATTTTTGATAATCAAACCCACGACTACCAGCAGCATTATTTATGTTTATAACCCACCTTTTAGGGCAAATGTCCTCACAAGGGAGCATCCATTAGAGAGAAAAATATAAAAAAATTAAAAAATACTCAGATAATCATAAAAACAATATACATCTAAAATGATCAACTGTAGCTATAAAAATAACAATAGCAATCAGCGTATCATTATTTAAAACCGGCTAAGCCATAAAACCATTAAAATACCATTTAGACATCAATAAGACCATTTACTTGCAGGATCGCCGTACCCCATGTGTGTGCACTTGTCTACTTCACTCTGCAGAACTGGCACTGTTGCAGGTACTACATAATACTCATTCCGCACTTGTAAGAAATCATTATTTTAGTATGGCAGCACCTACACTTTGCAACTCCCTGCCTATTGACATCAGGCAGGCACCTTCGCTGTATTCTTTTCAGTGCCTGCTGAAAACATTTCTGTTTAAGCAAGCTTATCCAGACACATAGATATTGATTTGTTTTAATCTTTTTAGTTTACTGCTGTTCTAATTGTTTTTTAAATGTTTTAAATTGTTTAACTGTTTTTATTGGTAATTTTAATATTTCTTCTAAACCGCTTAAAGGGTGTTGTTGTCTTAACAATCAAGCAGTATACCGAAGGGGTGACACCAAAGGGGTTGCCCCTTGGGGAGCACCTTGGGCAAGGGCGCTACCCCCCTTCTATTACTTTTTATTGATTTTTTTTTATGTGTTCTCTGTTAAACCAGTCTAGAGGAGACTGGTGGTGGGGAGGGTGTGTGGTGCATGTGTAGTTCCTGCACAGGGTGGGAGCCTGTGCAGTGAACTGAATGAGAGGAGGAAGTTGCCAGATGCCTTCAGAGTGAGAGTCTGTAACTGGCAGAAGGCTGGCCCTCCCGGGGTATGAGACAGGAGGGGAGTAGATGGGCCCGGTGTGAAAAGGTTTGAATGGGTGTGACTGTCCCCAATCCTCGTAGAGGCCTACTGGGATAATTCGCTCTCGCAGGCTTTGTTGGTGGGCTCGAGTTGGGCCCATATTAGGTGTTTAGGAGGACTCTTAGTACAGAGGAACATAGGTGATGCCACCCCAATTTCAGTGGTTACGGGCAGAGGGACGTATAGCCATGGGGATGTGGTGAATCACCACAGAAGGCGAAGGCAAGGCTATCTGCATCTTGTTCCTTTATGCCACTCCTCTCATGGATGGGTTCCTCGTTGCTCATCTGCTGTGCCCACTGGCCTGTGTGTGTTGTTAACGCCAGATCGGTACATAATAAGACCACTCTCATCCATGACTTGATTGTGGATGAAGGTGCCCATTTGGTGTGCATTACTGAGACCTGGGTGGGTGAGCTTGGAGGAGTTGATCTGACCCAACTTTGCCCACCTTGATACTCTGTGCAACACCAGCACAGGCTGCAGGGATGGGGGGGAGGAATTGCAGTGGTCTACAGAACTTCCATTTCTGTCACCAGGAAACCACTCTGTCTTGGAGCTGGCTGCGAGGGCCTGCACCTGGTGTCGGGCCGAGGAGACAGTAAACTAGGGTTGCTGCTGGCGTACCGTCCACCCTACTGCCTGGCAGCTAGAGGTCATCTCGGCTGTGGCATTGGAGGAGCCCAGAACGATAGTGCTGGATGATTTCAATGTCCATCCTGAGGCTGCCTTTAGTGTTCCAGCTCGGGACTTCATGGATTTCATGATGACCATGGGGCTGTCTCAAGTTGTTACTGGCCCAACACATAGGGCAGGGCACACCCTTGACTTGGTTTTTGCTCCAGATGGACAAAGGGGTGGTCTGGAGATGGGGGGTGGATATCACCCCATTTTCATGGTCAGATCACTTCCTGGTGAAGGTTAGACTTATGGCTCCACTCCTTCCCTGCATGGATGGTGGACAGATTAAGATGGTCCATCCCCGGAGACTAATGGAATCCACTGGATTCCTGAATGCCCCGAGGGAGTTCCCAGTACATAGAGCAGGTGACCCTGTTGAAGCCCTTGTCATGCTGTGGAACAGCGAGGAGCATCAGGCTCTTAATACGGTTGCCCCTGAGCACCCTCTCCGGCATTGTGGAGCCCGGCTTGCACCTTGGTACACCAGTGAGCTCAGGGCAATGAAACAGGCTGAACAACGGCTAGAGCGCAAGTGATGAAAGACGTGCTGTGAGGCTGATCGGGCACGAGTAAAACATCATAACTGTGCCTACTGTGTGGCGGTGAGGACAGCAAAGAAGGCCCACTTCTCTGCTTCCATTGCATCCTAAAGTAGCCATCTGGTGGAGCTTTTCCGTGTTGTCAGGGGTCTGTTTACATCAACTCCAGAAAATGGAGTTTTAGACCCTTCGGAGGCCCACTGTGAATTGTTTGCAAGGCACTTTGAGGGTAAAGTTGCTCGCCTCCGTAGCAGTCTTTATGCCCATCTACATCTACTGTAGTCCCCAATGAGGTGTCCAGTGCAACGTCTGCTGCAACTTCTTGGAAACGGTTTCAGTTGATGCGGCCTGATGACGTAGACAAGGTGCTTGCAATGATGCGGCCAGCAACGTGTCCTCTTGCCCTTGCCCTTCTTGGCTTATATGCCCAGTCGATCACTGCACACTGCAGGTGAGGGCCTCCCGCAGATACCATCTTATCAGGAGGTTCATTCTGCACAATATAGGAAACGGATCTTTAGTGTGGCGGCACCTACCCTGTGGAATTCCCTCCCTTTGAATATTAGGCAGGTGCCATCTCTGCTATCTTTTTGGTGCCTTTTGAAGACTTTCCTCTTTCAACAACCTTTTAGGATGAGACCTATCCCAGTCTGCATCTGTGTCAGAATTGTTTAACATGTTTTTAACCCTTTTTTAAGGTTGTTTTTTAAAATGTTTTTAACGCTGTTTTGTTTTAATGTATTTTAAGATCTGTTTTTTTGATGTTTTAAAGTGTCTTAGTGCTTTGTTTGCCGCCCTGGGCTCCTGCTGTGAGGAAGGGCGGGATACTAAATAAATAAATATACACATAAATAGAAATAAATAAATAAATAAATAAATAAATGCGGCAGCGAGACTGCTCACTGGTGCAGGGTATCACCAACATGTCACCCCGCTGCTGAAAGAATTGCACTGGCTGCCCATTTGCTACTGGGCCAAGTTCAAGGTTCTAGTTTTGAGGTACAAAGCCCTAAACAGCTCGGGACCAGGATACCTGAAAGACCATCTTACCCCTTATATACCCAGTTGATCAGTGCACTGTGCAGGTGAGGGCCTCCTGCAGATACCATCTTATCAGGAGGTACGTTCTGCACAATATAGGAAACGGACCTTTAGCGTGGCAGCACCTACCCTGTGAAATTCCCTCCCTTTGAATGTTAGACAGGCGCCATATCTTCTATCTTTTCGGCGCCTTTTGAAGACATTCCTCTTTCAACAAGCCTTTTAGGTTGAGACCTACCTATCCCAGTCTGCATCTGTATTAGAATTGCTTAATATGTTTTTTAATAATGTTTTTAACCCTTTTTAAAAAAATGTTTTTAACGCTGTTTTGTTTTAATGTATTTTAAGATCTATTTTTATGATGTTTTAAAGTGTTTTTAGTGCTTTGTTTGCCACCCTGGGCTCCTGCTGGGAGGAAGGGCGGGATACAAATTAATTAAATAAATAAATAGATAAATAAATAAAAAAATCTGTTAAATAAATAAAACAAATACCAGTTAAAAAAATCAAGAGGGTCACTAACTGTTTTAGAAAAAAACCCCTGAAATAAGTCTTTACTGCCTGACTGAAGGCCTGCAAAGAAGGAGCCTTATATGTTTGTCTGGGAGAGAATTCCATAGCCATGGGTCCACTGTTGAAAGTACAATCTTTCTTATGCCTGCCAACCTAATTGATCTCACTGGTGGACCTCCAAGAAGGGCCTCCAAGGCTGATCATAAAGGGCGGGCAAGGCTGCTACAGGTGAAGGCAGTCTTTCAAATAACCTTGCTCCAAATCATTTAAGAGCTTTAACATAGGTCTGAACTAGCAGCTAAATTTGGCCAAGAAATGCACCAGCGACTAGTGCAATTCATTCAAAATTGGTGATACATTCTCTGACCACCTCACTCCCACCAGTAAATGGGCACCTGCAATCTGTACTACTTGAAGTCTCTGGATCATCTTTTAAGTCAGACCCATCTAGAGCATATTTCTATTTATTGAAAGCATTTTTATCCCAGTCTTCAGCCAAGAAAGTGGTTTAACGTCAAGGCATTATAGTAGCCTAGTCCAGGTGTCACTATTGGATGGATAACCATGATTACAGCTGGTGCACTAGCCTATATTATAAAAGGCATTCCTAGCCATCGCCTGTACTTCCACAGATAGCACTAAGTCCAGGAGAACCCCAGAACTATGGACTTGGTCCTTCAAAGGGAGTGCAACTCCATCCATGACTAGACGTAAACCACCATAAGGCATGTTGAGTTTCTCTACCCAAAGCACCTCCATCTTGTCCAGATTAAGTTTCAGCTTGTTCACCCTCACCCTGCTGCAACCCACCTTAAAACATGGGCTGAAGAGTTTCACAACCTCCTTAGGATAGATTGAAACAAGTATAGTTTATTATTTATTTTATTTACTATTTGCTTTATATCCTGCCCTTCCTCCCAGTAGGGGCCCAGTATAGTTGCCATGTCATCTGCATAATTATGAACCTGCAAGCCCAAACCTCCAGTTCACTTCTCTGAGAGAAGTGCAGAGAAGTGTTTCATGTAGGGACAAAACAACTTGTTATTAAACAGTCTTATATTGGGTCAGCCTTCTCCCTCATGACTGCTGTTATTAAAGGATTCCAGTCCCTTGTACAAACCAACACCCAAATACACAATGTGCTCCACCTGGCTTCATTTCTCTTGCAGACAACGTGGTAAAACCACATTCCCCTGTCACAGCTGCAGTTAAAGAACCCCTTCCCCAATTTCCCAGCATCTTCACTTCCCTGCAGCCATGTAGGCAATTGCACAGCAAAAGGGCTGTATATTACCCACTTTCAATTAGATGCTCAAGTGCTTTATGGCTTCCTGAATTGAAAGCTCCTCCATTGCCACCTCCACCCCCAATTCTGTATTTGAACTGCCTCTACAGTAAAGACAAAAGAATACCAGGATTAGGAGTCCTCTCTCTCTCTCTCTCTCTCTCTCTCTCTCTCTCTCTCTCAGCCAACAGAAACTAAATCGACAGCCCTCTTCACAGACACAGCTTCTTGACACTTCATCCATCTGAATGATTAACTCTGAAGGAGTCAGGCATTGTCCAGAATGCTGCCACTTTTTTACAGAAAAGGGAGAAGAGCTTTAATAACACTTAACATGTCTCAATAGGACCAGATGATGATATCCTGAGCTTGCCCTTTGCACACTTTCCTAGACTCCTAATCTCTTCAACCAAGAGCTAAATATGAGGAAGAAGAGGTCTGCTTCTCTTTGGGTTTGCTCTTAATGACACTGCTATTTCCAGACTTCACAGCTTTGGTCCCTCCCGCAACCTTTTTATAACTTCATATGGGAGGCTGTTTGTAAACCATTAGAACAAGGGGATAATGTTACAATGGAGGCTTAGCAGAGGTGCGAAGTGATAGTTTTATTACAATGAAAGGGTTATAAACTGAAAGCCACAAAAGTAATTGTGACATTTCTTTCACATTGGCTAGGCAAATCCAACAGTCACAGCAAACTCTTTCTGGCAAAAGAAAAAAAAAATGAAAAAGTGAATCTCACAGACTGTCATAAGGGATAGAAAGAACGGGGGAGTCTTGGCTTGCCTCTTTCTCCCAGCATGATTGGCTCAATTTAACTGGAAGTAACTTTTAAAATGGCATTGCAACAGATGAAACAGAGCTTTGCTTATGTAAGCAAATGCCACATTAAATATATTGAGCCAGTCACTGCCTCTCAGCCTCAGCAATGGTAAACCCCCTCTGAATACTGCTTACCATGAAAACCCTATTCATAGGGTCACCATAAGTCGAAATCAACTTGAAGGCAGTCCATTTCCAATTCATGTGCATGAGATACTTTGCTGTTTTAACTCAATACTACAGGCGAGGTATGACCATTTTTTAAACCCAGGGGTGATATTCTTTAACACCCAGCTGAGGACCAGTTCATTAAGAGGAGCACATTCAGAGTCTAGTATTACAGTGATATACAGGCCTGCTTGACACCACAGTTTGTCCATAGCAGCCATCTTGTTGCTGTTGTTGTTGTTATTGTCTTTATTTATACCCCGCCATTTTCCCAAAACTGGAGCTCATGGCGGCTTCCAGATAAAAATACATATAATTAAAAACATACAAAGTCTACATTAAAATAATATCAAACTATTTCCAATATTAAAACCATACACACATATAGCTAAAAGAGTTCAAACTAGTTTAAAAATGATATAATAGACATTAGCAATGCAGCACTCTTCACGCCCTATCCTTAACAGCCTTCAATTCCAAAGGCTTTTTGGAACAAGAAGGTCTTTGCTTGTCGGCGGAAGGACTGCAAGGAGGAGGTCATTTTTACCTCCCTAGGAAGAGAATTCCAAAGCCTAGGGGCAGCCACCGAGAAGGCCCTCTCACGAGTCCCCACTAGTCATACTTGAGAAGGTGTGGGTATTCAGAGAAGGGCCTCTCCTGAGGATCTCAGGGCCTGGGCAGGCTCATACAGGGAGATATGGTCTGATAAATAGCCTGGACCTAAGCCGTATAGGGCTTTATATGTCATCACCAGCACTTTGAATTGTGTCCAGAAACAGACTGGCAACCTTGCATGCTCCCTCCTTTCCTTCTCATCACTTCACATACTCCAATTTCCTCCCTTACTTTATTGGTTTGCAGTAACTGTGGTTTGCTGGGAGAGGTAAAAAGCTGTGTGCAGACCACTTTTGCTCCCCAGATGCTTCATGCTCAACCAGCACCTCTGAGCACCCAGCAACTTGACTAGACAATCTGTCATATCAGGACAGGAAATGTGGTGGCTACTTTTTTGGTGGCTGACACTCTTGGGTAGGCAGGCTGGGGCAAGTGGAAACTGTTGTGGAGGCCAGAGGTTCACTGCTTCTGTTCCTCCTCATGCTGTTGGCACTACATACAGACATCTGACATCTGGGGCTGCACTATCATGGGGAATCAAGCAGTAGCAGGAGTCAGAGCTTGCTCAAGCAGTGAATGCATCTGCTAAAGAGCTAGATAGCTGGCCTATGGGCTCCCTACTCTCCTCTGGCAGCACTACTATATGCTGCTAAGAAGAAAGCAGCAGTGGGTTTCATATTTGAAAAGACCACCTGCCACCATTGTGCCATGTCCCACTATACCATGCCTGTATTAGCAGCCCTAGTTATCACCAGGACAATGGAGCAGCAACAGAACCTGTGGATTTTCCTTTATTAGTATTTATGTATTTCCCCACCCTTCATCTAAGAAGATCAGAGCTGTATACATTTGTTTCCCCCTTTTTATTCTCGTAATAACCCTGTGAGGTAGTTAGACTGTGAGATAACAAGTAGTCTAAAGTCACCTATCAAATTTTGTAGGTTTATATATATATATATATATATATATATATATATATATATATATATATATATATATATATATATATATATAATCTTTATTGGCAAATTAAAATCAGCACAAACTCCATTCAATTTCTTCATTCATTTATCTTAGCAAGAGTATATGAAGTCCAATAAAACAACCCAGTTTTGTAGTTGAGAGGTATTTGATGCTGAATTAAGCACGCCAGTGTCTCTGGTCAGTTCTACAGTGACCCAACCAAAATGCCATGTTTTACTCACGCCTATGATATACCATGTACAATCACCTCAAGGGCTTTCAAACTTTCACAATTACATGAAAAGAGGGGGGGGTTATAAAAAATAGGCAACTATGACTGATCAGCTATCAGGAGAACAGCATACACAGAAAAGGGAAGAAGTGTACCACAAGGACCTGTGGCTTTGAAGAAGGACCTTCAGGAAAGCTTGCTTTCTGCACCATAAATTAATACAATGAGTGGGCCACAGCTGCCAATTTTATTCTGACAGCCCATACATGTTTGGCAAATTAAATATCAAAAGCAGGTTGATTTAGGACCATGCACACAGCCTGCCGCCAGCTGTTCAACATAACAATTATATGCATTTATAAATGAATTTATTTTCATCATTTTTGTATGCTGCCACATAAGATAGTTATCTGGGCTGCTTACAATAGATAGGTTTTTTTTAAAAAAAATTAAAAACAACATATGGCATGCAACCATTTATTTATTTATTTATTTGATTTCTATCTCGCCTTTCCTCCCAGTAGGAGCCCAGGGCAGCATTTAAAAAAGACACAACAAAAACAAAATGTGCTGTACCCCCAAACCTAAAACATAGATTTAATATGCAAGACCTTTACAGACAAACAAATAACACACTTATCAGGTATATGCATGTAGGAACCTAAACGCATGCACTCCATTCAAATCTTATATTGACTATGCGAAGGCATGTAGTTTTGCTTTTACTACACATTCTAGGCTCTGATCAGCCCATTCATTGGAAAAGGTGTGCAATTTCTTACAAAGGTCGCATCATGCTAAAAACTTTGATGATCACACAATCCAGTATTAGTTAGAAAAATTACTTGAAACTTATTCCTCTATAATAGTGGTTTCTAAACTTCTTCATCAAAGACCACTTAATGTGGCAGACCACTTAATGATTTTTCTGCCTATTGTAGCATTGTATGCGATGTGCTAGATGCTGTATGATTTTATTGCTTCTTTTATTTCTTATATATTGTCTTATAATTTGAATTAAAATTGTAATACAACAAAATAGAATATAATACAATGAATGTGCCATCTCCCATCTTTAACCACAAATCCACAGACATGCTGTGAACCACCTAAATGAACCACATGGACCACAATTTGGAAGCTTCTGCTTTACACATTTTAGCATCTGTTCTGTAATCAATAAGCTGTACTAGGGGAAAATAATATGTTTATTTTGTACTGTAATTGTACTTAATACCATCAAGGTTTGGAAAGTGATTTTAAAAACCAGCTCTGTTTCTAACTTTCTTCTGTGTACGAATTCTGTTTCCATACAAAAAAAAAAAAAAGTACTTTTTGGCTCTGCTGCTGCCCCCAGTGTTTTTACATATATTTAAATATACGTCACAACACATATCTCCCTTTTCTTCTAGGCCTTAGAAAAGAGGCATTCATTTAGTAGCAGAGTTAATAAGAGAAGCCATGAACTCAAGATCTCTATATTCTAGTCAGTTTTGTGGCACTGTTGTTAGCAGACAAAGCATCTGGAGATCATGCTGTTCCCTTCCACTACAGCTACTGTAATAGTCCCGCCTTTCTCTTCAAATAATCTCTTTTCCTCCAAAGCAGAGCATATATCCTGCTTATCCATGTGTCTGTTTTGCTGAGTGAAAGGGGTACCAAGCCATGCTGCAAGTTGGAGAGGACAAGAGTGGCATAGATTTCCTGCTGTGCAAACTATGGTGAAGGTAACTATGACATTCCAATAGGAAACTACATGAACTCTGTCAGTAACATATAGGAAGTTTTGCTTTCTACCTCACAGACAAAATGAAAGTGATTTTCCAGAAGAAGAAGAAATAAGATAATTAAGGTTTATAAAATAAACAGCAGATGAATTTACAGTAGATATGAACTAAGCAATATTCAGACACAGTGAATTAACTGTGCAATATCCCCTTCTGCATAGACAAGCCTCTCTCCTACATCTCTCTCTTCTAGAAGAAACCTTACTGCAGACCTGTATTTACAGCTCTGCAGGAGACTTGTATATAGCCCTGTTTAATAAACTTTAAATTGCCAACACTTGTATGGAGCCTGAGTGAGTAAACAAGGTTCAACATACTATACACCCATCACACTTTAAAATTCTACAGTAATTTGGAACATCACTTCCTAGCTCCATCCAATCACTAATCTAAACTAGAACTACTGTCACACCACACTCAAACAGGCAATAGAAGCTACTCTGATAGTGTGCATAAAATGACTATTGGTATGTATATATTAAAGGCTTAATGAAACTGAAGTAGTCTTTAAGTACATGCTGCTAAATACACTGAACAGGTGTTAACAGTGAGAGGTAAATTCTGAATTACCCCTGAAAAAGTAAATAGCTAATATTTTTACCTTCCTACAGTTATTTATGCTTTGGTAACTGCATTGGATTACTGCAATGCGTTATAAACAGAGCTATATTTGGAAATGATCCAGCAACACGAGCTGGTCCAGAATAGGGCTGCAACATTACTAACTAGGACTGGCCTTTCTGATCCTATCATGCCAGTACTTTCCCATCTGCGCTGCCTGCCAATCCATTTCCAGATAGAATTCAAAGTGCTGGTTTTATTCTTTAAAGCCTAAACTGCTGGAGGTCAGGTGACCTGAATAATTGTCTCCTTCCACACTTGTGAACTGGACCCTAAGACCTTCTTCAGAGGCCCTTCTCAAGGTATCTACATCAAATGAGGTACAGCAGGTGGCTACGGTGTTGGACTACGACCTGGGAGACCAGGATTTGAATCCCCACATAGCCATGAAGCTCACTGGGTGACCTTGGGCCAGTCACTGCCTCTCAGCCTCATGAAAACCCTATTCATAGGGTCGCCATAAGTCGGAATCAACTTGAAGGCAGTACATTTACATTTTACTGCCCCATAGCCGAAGCTCTCTGGGCAGTTTACAACAATTAAAAACAAATACACAAATATACAAATTTAAAAACACTTTTAAAAAAAACAATTTAAAAACACATGCCAAAATGCTAAAATAAAATTACTATAATTTCAGCACGAGGTGAAGACCTTTTTATTTTCATTGCCATCTTGAGATTAAGATCTTCAGTGGTTTTAGCTTTGATGTGTTAATATATGTTTTGCAGATACTGGTTTTACTTAGGTAACAGTGTGTTTGGTTTTATTCTGTTTGTTTTATGGTTTTGTTTATTTTCACATTTTATTGTTTTTTTTTTTACAATAATTTTTATTCAAATTTTCATAAAACATAGAAAACAAAATCATAAAACATTCAAAGACAAAAACCAAAACAAAACAAAAATGATTAAACAAAAAATAAATAAAATGTTGACTTCCCATTTGTCACATATCAAATCAGTTATAGGTCTACAATATATAACAATCCTGTCTCTTAAATCATATTATAAAATCACTTTCCTCCAGTAGTTATCTTAATTAATCATCAAATCTCATAAACATTACTTTATTCTTTCCACAAAAAGTCAAAGAGAGGTTTCAATTCTTTAAGAAATATATCTATCAATTTTTCTCCAAATAAACATGTCAATTAATCCATCTCGTTAATAATTATAATAATCTTATTGTCATAATCATAGTCCAAATAAACATTTCGATTAATCCATCTCATCAGAATCTGTTAGGTCCAATAATTTCAATAGCCATTATTCCATTATCCCTATTAGTTCCATCTTCCATCTTCAATAGTCCTGTTAAGTCCAGTAATTTCAGTGTCCAATCTTCCATTATCAGTATTCCATAATAATCTTGCTGTTGTAGCCATAGTCATATAATAAGAGTCTGATGGGAATTTCCTCTATCCCAAATATTTTCTTGCCATCCATTCTGAATAAGTTGCTGAAACATTGTTGTAAATTCATATCTGTGTTCTTCTTTTTTAGAAAATGCACTGGCTCATCTCTTAAGAGTTTTTCCATTGTCACATGACTGCAGTTAATTCCATAGATTTTCTCTATATCAAGCTCCATCACATCATTCCAGTCCAGAAGATTATCCAAGCCATTGATAACTTTATCTCTAATATCTTCATTAATTTCTTCAGAGATAACGTTAAATTCCAAACAGTAGATTTTATTTCTAAAATCCATAAACTCCAGATCTTTTTCCAATTCCACATTTGTTCCAATCTCCAGGGCTTGTATCTTCCCTTTATTTTTTCTTTTCTCATCTCTGATCTCATTCTCCTCTCTCACAGGGTCCCCTATTTCTTTAAACTCCTGCGTCATTTTGCTCAGTTCAATTTTCAGCTCCTTACTACCCTGTCGCAGGGTTTGTTTCGTTATCTCAATCTCATCCATTATTTTCTGAAACATAATTACTTCCAGATTCTCAGCCACTTTCTTGATTGCCATTTTTAAAACCACGAAAACAAAGCAAAACAAAAATAAAGAAGAACCACTTCTTATTTCAGCAACAATTGGGTTAATATTCCAGGCTTGATGACATCACAGTATAAACAGAGCAACCTGCCTTATCTCTCTATGTTCAAGAATGCAAAATAAATTTAGTTCCCAGCATCAAAACAGTTAGTGGCGTCGTGAAGAAGCAGATTCGTCAAAATAAAATAGACCAAAAAGAGAATAGTCCCAGACAATATAATATTCCTCGGAATAGAAATCAGGAATAGAAATCTCTCTTCTGTTTATTATCTTTAGAATGCACTTCCAGGACAGCTTTTTGCGACAGAAACAGAGATAAGCTGTTAATTTCGTGAATAACAGAGAAGAGCTATATCTCACCCAGAAGTTGTCCAAAGCCGATCAATCTGACAAATCTCCTTTTGCTGCAACAATTTAAACCAAGTAAAAAAAATAATAGAAAGAAGGGTGCTTGCCTGTTAGTCCGTTCTCTCTTTCAAGAAAAGATAAACGTATCGCTTAAGCAGATAGAGCTTGTTAGGAAGTCCGTCCGGCATTGTTGGCTGGACCTTATCTCATAAATTAATGAAATCCAGTCCTCCCAACAAAAACAGGCTTTGAGGTTGATCTCTACGTTTCTCCCTGCCCGGGAGAAATTTCATCAGTCAAAAAAAAAAAATGTTCTGACTGATTTATATCTGAATAAGCTTCTTTTGAGGCGGGAGCCCGTCCCAAAAGCAGGCACAAGCGAAGTCACCCTTCCCGGAAGTCCCATTTTCACATTTTATTGTTAACAGTCTAGAGGACATTGTTAATTGGGCAGCATACAAAAGATGCAAAGACATCTGCTTAGACTTAACAAGATCTTCGTTATGTGTTGGCTAATCCTCGTTCATGCAGTCAAACTACAAAGAATGAACTCGCACTCACTCAGTTTATCACACTGCTAAAAGCAACGCCTAGGATTTCAGCTATCAAAAACTGATACTAATTTGTGCATACTTTTTTCTTTTTACAAAGAAAGTCACTGCACACACATACTGAGAATCTGTGGACCCTGCCCGTGAGTAAGTAAACAAGTTTTCTGGGTCACTCTGCTTTGCATAGCCCTAAGTGACTGGAATCAGACTTACAAATAGCGTCAGCATGACTATCTGCTAACAAACCAGTTCTTGATGCTATTCCCAGAAGCATCATGGTTTTAGCTCCCATGCCTGCTCAGGCTATACTGCAGAGAGATAAACACAGAACAGCTGATCCTACAATGCTGCCAATGTCTACATTAAGAGGCTTCCTGGGTACCTAGTGGGAGTTCTCCTAAGCTTTTAAGCCCATTGGCAACATGGTGAACAGGCTGTAGTTCCAAAGCCAGGAACTCAAAGCTATAATTCTATTTCAAAATACTACCACTCTGGCCAACAAGCAAAGAAATAGGATGAGGATACTCGCCATTTTAGGTATGGACTGGTTGTGGCTTCCTTCTCATGAGTATAAGGATGAAAGGACCTACATTAAAAACACCCTCATCTAAATCCAAATGCAGATAATTTATTCTCCAGCAGCCCACTTCCACAGCCTACACCTAGTGCCCTATATTCAACAATCACCCAATGCTGCAGCCTTACTTGAACCTAGGACTGCAATAAATATTCACCTGTGACAAACAAAATACTTTGGGGGACAAGGGATTACAGGAGTATTTCACACATGCAATCTTTAATTCTGAGAATATTAACCATTGTTCAATTCCACTTGTTGCCATTGGTTATACCAGGGTGGCATCAGGGTCCCCAAGCTAATTCCCCCCCCCAAAAAAACACCCTCACTGATTTTGGCAGCAGAAAAAATAAAAAATAAAGGAGACATGACGTTGGGGTAGGTGAAGAGGTTTAACCCACTCTATCAAGCCCAGCAGCCTGATAAGGATGCAAATTGTCCTTTCCTTGGTCATCAGGTCAATTGTTTGATGAGCAGGGACAGAGCAATAACCCCCACTCCATAACTGATCTCCACACCTGGATTATCTGAGGACTGTACACCTCTGTCTGTGTGAGTGCCTGTGATATGTTCCATGCCAGTGTGTATTCTGGGTATGAGTGTTGGTGGCCACACCCATTGCTGACATGCAGTCCAACAAAGGGTTTGCCAAAGGCAAATATGGCCTTCAAGTCAGAAATTATTAGCCACCCCTGGGTTTATACTCTCTGCTGCTGATTTTGTGCAGTTTTTAAATCCAAGTGAGTGTGATCCCAGACAATCAGGAGTCATGTAATTAGGAATGAGAAGCTGTGACCCTCCAGGTGATTTTTGGACTTCAACTATTATCAGCCTCAGCCAGTTCGGCCAATAGTCAGGGCTAATGGGAACTGTAGTCCAACAACACCTAGAGTGCCACAGCATCCCCCAATGGATATGTAGGTCAGTGTAAACAATACTACAGATGGACCAATGGTCTGATTCACTATAAAGGCAGCTTCCTATGTTCCTGATATAATCAATGTGATATGACACAATGCCGTATTAGCCTACTGGATATGGCTACATAATGACATCACCTAGGACAAACAAAGTGAAGCAACAAAGAAGGTAACTGTGGCCTTCACAGATTAGTCACTTGGTTAATCCCAGCCAACTGGAGTTCATGTAGTAAATGAAATATCATGGTACTATGGAGCCATTGAGATTTGGCTATCAATTGAGAAAGACTGCAAGAGTGGGCAATGTAACAGGCATTTGAGGGGGAGATCATATGAAAAGAGAAATACTTTGTGACACTGCTAAAAATGTGCCCTAAATCAGTGAATAGTCTTGACTTAGCCCTATTTGCAATATTTAGTTTTCACAAGTTTTGTATATTCCTGCATATTTTGATTTAAGTGGTTGGTTTGGGCATACAGTTTCTTTTCTGCATAGGTATCATCACTGAGTGTGAGGCCATTTTGATTCAAATGATGCACAAACATAATCTCTCTGAAGTCCACACAATGGGCAGTAATACACCCACCTCTCTCCAAATTTATCTGATTATCAGGCACAGGTATAAGGTGCAAAATTCTTGTATGGAGAGAGAGAGCATAAGATTTATTAACCACCAGCCTCACTTACACAGACTGCACTCATCTCCTTGTTTATATTCAACAATCATTCAATTTCTTTTAAATTTGGAATGAATAAGTGTCTTTGAGAAAATCCAGAGAGAGTAAAAGAAAAGCTTGCAATCTCTATTTTCTGTTGCTCTAGCTTCAGCTGGCAGACATTAGTAGCTGTCACAAATAACTCAGAATCAACAATTTAATGGTTTTGCTCTTTGTACAGAAAGATCATCATTAAAATCAATTTTCCTTCCTGGGTAGATTCAAGAAAGATTTTTTGAAAATTCCTCAAACGAAGCTGCACTGTTATGAAATATAACCACAAGTATTTGCAGTTCTAAACCCATTTTAGTTTAGCCGTTCTTAGAGGAAAACTTCAAAAACACAAATTTAGTAAAAGTTTATGATGTGCTTTTAATCTGTGATTCTACCACTAGGAAAAAACCTACAGCTTGAGAGTAAACTGCCTCTTCTTTCTTGACAAAATGCTTAAGCATTGTGTGCACACTGAGCTACACAGCTGGCAAGTTGTCATGAAGCAGTGGTTCAAGGTGTTCTCACATAACTACTACACATGGTGTGCCAATCTGTTTCTAATAGAGCAATTATGTGAAATGCAATAGATTTTGTACAGACATAAGAATTGTTTTGAAGTCAAAGTATCAGAACTTTAAAGCTCACAATTTAAAATGTCACTATTATTCACTATTTCACAACTATCTGGGCATGTAATTACATTTATTTGTTGCAAAAGCAATCCTAAATTGTCACATGAGTGAACTAAAGGGCAATTCTAACCCCCAAATTGGCAAGCTAGCAAGGAATCAACCAAAATGATAAAGGGGATGGAACAGCCCCCCTATAAGGAAATATTACAACATTTGGGTCTTTTTAGTTTAGAGAAAAGATAAGAGAAGACATGGTAGAGGTGTTTAGAATTATGCATGGTGTGGAGAAAGAAAGTCAATAAAGAAATTATTTCTTCCCTCTCTCATAACACTACAACTCACAGACATCCAATAAAGATTCAGGAGAGAGAAAAGAAAAAACTTCTTCACACAGCGGACAATTAAACTATGGAATTTACTCCCACAAGATGTAGTAACGGCCACAAATTTGGATGATTTCAAAAGATTATTAGTCAAATTCACAGAGAAGAAGGCTATCAATGGCTACTAGCCATGATGGCTATATACTGCCTCCACTGTTGGAGGCAGTATGCTTCTGAATGCCAGTTGGTTTCCACAGGAGGGGAGAGTGCTATTGAACTCAGGTCCTGTTTTCAGTTTTCCCATAGGCATCTGATCGGTCACTGTGAAAACAAGATGCTAGACGAGATCGACCATTGGCCTAATCCAGCAGGCTTATTACAGAGGTGCCTCCCTACTGATGGGGTGGCATGTCAGTGCTCCATGGGCATAGATCTATTGCTGGTGGCAGTAGCTGGTGTTAGGTGTTCTAGGGTGAGGCAGGGATGCCCTTAGTTCCACTGGATCCAAAGCCTTAGTTCCACTGGATCCAAAGCCTTAGTTCCACTAGATCCAAAGTCTGCCCATTCCTCCAAGAGTCCCAAGGATCATGATAATCAACTACACCAACTTAGAGCTAGTGCAGTTAACACACACCTCCTGTTTTTGCAGGGGTAGAGAATTTACAAAATGGAGATCTGCAGGGGCAAAATGCCCCGGCTGGCATTAGCCAGTGAGGCTCTAGTAATGGCAGACAATCCATCAGTTCACTCCTCCCACCACCCCACTTAGGATTGTCTGTAAAGCATTAAATACATTGGTAACCAAAACAGCGCCCCGCTTTTTGGCGTTCCGCTAATACGGCGGCAGCGGGGCAATCAGCTTGAGAGGGGTCTGGAGCTCTCCGGACTCCAGCTGATTGCGCCAGAGAAGGGAAGATCAGCTGTAGTGTGCTACAGCTGATCTTCTCCTCTTCTGGCATGATCAGACTCCCCTGCTCGAACTGATCGCGCCGGAGGAGGGGAAGATCAGCTGTAGTGTGCTACAGCTGATCTTCTCCTCTTCTGGTGTGATCAGACTCCAGCTCGAGCTGATCACGCCCAAGGAGGGGAAGATCTGATCTTCTCTTTCTCTGGTGCGATCAGCGAGTTAGGTTCCAGACCCCCGCGCTACAGCTGATCCGCTTTTCAGCGGTTTTCACTTTCCGGTAGGGGTCTGGAACCTAACCTGCCGTATGAGTGGGGCCCTACTGTATGTTGAAGGAGCAGCTGCTTTTATTCAACAGAGTAGAGTGAATTTAAAAGTAATGTGCTGCTGAATTCACAAGAAATGTACAGGAATAGCAAGAAAAAATTGTATCAAAAATGCCCCAACAGAACATACCCTTCTAATTTATGTTACCTATTAAGGCACACAGCAGAACCTGAGCACTAAAAAACAAAAGTAAAATTAACTTTTTATACATGCAAAGCAGAATGTCCAGCTTCATTCAGTATCTAAATTACCTCAGGAAGATGAACAGCTAAGACTTTCAGACTTTGATAGAAACTATTCAAGCATATTTTTGACAGTTGACTTAGATAGCCAATATTCCCAGGCTGGCCTCTCAATTCCAATTGGAATTCCTCATTTCCTTAGCTTTCCTGATGGCTACACAGTGCCTCCTTTGCTCCACTGAGCCGTCATCTTGCACAGGATGCTAGTAAAATAAAACCAAACAGGACCCAACACTGTTGCTTAGTGACCAGCGCTGCTGCTTTCACAGCAGCTGAGAGAAGAGCCAGGATCCTCACAGGAGTTCACATTCCACTAATCACAGCTGGGGCAAAAAATGCTGGTAAGAAACAACATTACTGTTTGGAAGCTGTGATGTAAAACAAAATCCTGTTGTAGAGTTCAGCACTAAAACTGTATATATAACTTCCATTGTGAACACCTGGACACTATTTCAAATATAAAAATGCATATACTTTTAGAGAGGCGTGATGACAGGGATTTATTTATTTATTTTGAAATGTGGTGTTGGAGGAGAGCTTTGCGCATGCCATGGACTATGAAAAAGACAAATAATTGGGTGTTAGAACAAATTAAACCAGAACTGTCACTAGAAGCTAAAATGACAAAACTGAGGTTATACTTTGGACACATAATGAGAAGACAGGATTCACTAGAAAAGACCATAATGCTGGGAAAAACAGAAGGGAGTAGAAAAAGAGGAAGGCCAGACAAGAGATGGATTGATTCCATAAAGGAAGCCACAGACCTGAATTTACAAGATCTGAACAGGGTGGTCCATGACAGATGCTATTAGAGGTCGCTGATTCATAGGGTCGCCATAAGTCGTAATTGACTTGAAGGCACATAACAGCAACAACAAAATTTATTTGCAGCAAAACTGAAAGAACAAATATGGGCTTGCTGATTTTTCTTTGTAGTCCATCTTTTCCTTACGATTCAGGCTAAATTACAGCAGTTAAGAGAGATTTTAAAATATACAAAACTAAAATAAGATATGCTTAGTCCTTATAGTTAAACAAGCCTAAATGTAAATGTTCACAACAACTCTGGGGTAAAAATATCAGATTGTTCAAATCATCATAGAATAGAGCTGAGTCTACACTTACAGCAGAATCCCTTCCTCTCACAGGAACCTGCCCAAGCACTGTGATCCATTTCTGAGGCTCTCTCCCCCAATCCTTAGATGTAGTGAGTGGGCACAAGTGATATTACCTTCTTTCAGTGGTGGCATTTGGAACCTGGAATAGTCTTCCAAGTGAGTTTTGGTTGGCCCCAGCCCTGCTTGGCTTTGGGTAGACATCAAAAACACTTTTATCTCAGTAGGCAGCTCTGATTGCTGCTTTTAAGATTTACTTCTGTTAGTTTGGCTTTCGCTGTTTTAGCTTTGTATACTGGTGCTTTTCTTGTTATTTTCTTGGAATTTATTAAGGATAGGGGGTTAGCATGGGTGTCCACAGGAATTTTTCAAGGGGGGAATAAATACTACAAACAAACAAACATTATTAGCATTAGCATAGTAGATCTGGTGACCAAATGATGGTGGGGCCTGGTAGATCCATCCGCTGAGAAATCTGTATTCCAAGTCTCTCCCTTCATTGGTCCTCAATAGGTAGACCTGGCATTCAAACACTCCACTTTCCACTCATGGTGGAAACTCTGGTTCTTTTCTTCTCTCTTCTACCTCCTCCAGCCCTTAATTAACTGCATTACTGCTAAAATCAACTTCGCAGCCCCCTCCCACTGCATTTCCCCCCTAATAACGCCAGGTTAACAACACTGGGCTACAGTGTAGGATTATTATATGCTATGTCCTTGCTTCCTTCAGCAAAATTGGGTATGACAATGCTGGGTTACTTTGCAGGGCTGACATAACCCACACTCTCTCATTAACAGCCCTGCCCTCTGCAATATGGGAATAATAATGATGGACTATCTGCATTTGTCATTTTTTGTATGAAATAAGACTCAAGTTAGAAGTCTCATGAGCTGCTATCTTCGCTGCTATCATTTGTTTTTGAGTTGATACACTACTCTCCAATCACAGCTACACTTTAAAAAAGGATTAAAAACAAACCAAGAGTCTAGATATTGGGTGCTCCACTCTTGTCTTCTCTTTGTCTAATTTGCTAGATTTGCTTTTCTAAATGTCAGCATTGCTATGACTTCATTCATTGGCTAAAAACACTGAAAGAAGGGAGCAGGCTAGTTTCTCACAAAACAAATGAGAATAGTGCCTGCACATTTTACCTCATATCTCAAGTTCTATAAATCCTAGAAGCATGCTCCTTTTTAAAATGAAGGTTGGAATGTGTGGATTATGGTTCATTGGGGCTGGGGGAATTGTTCCCCTTCCCCGCCACTGAAGAAAACCATGGTTAGCAGTCTTGATTATTTGTATGTCAGTGGCTACAATAGAAAGGGTGGAGGATTATTGGAACACCTCTATTTTAATTTTAGAAATCTATGCTCTATCATAGTGATATCACACCTATAGCTGGACTATGCAATTATTTCTCAGAGAATTAAACTTGAAGCAATAGACTGAAAGCTTGTTGAGAACTGTGCACACATATACCCATCACTAGGACCCTCAAGCCCATTTGTTTTCTCAACATGCATCACAAAATAATCCATGTTTTGAGCAGTTGTACTCCCACCCGGTGCCTGACCACACAATAGACATGGAACCATAACAAGTTCAAATTTGCTCTTTTAAAATAAAAGGTGGAAATTCTTGAGATGCTGCTGAAAAAAACAGATTCTGTGTTAGGATGCCATAATCAATGCTTTATGGCACAATGTTAGTATGCAGATTATTTAATCCCTTGGCAGTTATCTGTACTACATTCATACACACATGCTGGCTGTCACAAAAATCCACACAGAATCAAAGAATAGTTGGAAGGGGCCATTAAGGCCATCGAGTCCAATCCTCTGCTCAATGCAGGAATCCAAATTAAAGCATTCCCGACCGATGGCTGACAGATGCCACTTGAATGCCTCCAGCATTGAAGAGAACCCACAACCTCCCTAGGTAATTGGTTCCACTGTCATACTGCTCTAATAGTTACAAGGTTTTTCCTGATGTTTAGCCAAAATCTGGCTTCCTGTACCTTGAGCCCATTATTCTGTGTCCTGAACTCTGGGACAATCAAGAAGAGATCCTGGCCCTCCTCTATGTGACAACCATTCAAGTACTTGAAGAGTGCTATCATATCTCCCCTCAGTCTTCTCTTCTCAAGGCTAAACATGCCCAGTTCTTTCAGTCTTTCCCCATAGGGCTTTGTTTCCAGTCGCCTGAACATCCTCGTTGCCATCCTCTGAACCATTTCCAGTTTGTCTGCATCCTTCTTAAAGTGCAGTGTACAGAACTGGATGAAGTACTCAAGATGAAGCCTAACCAAGCCAAATGGAGGGGAATTAGTACCCTACATGATTTGGAAACTTCTGTTAATGCAGCTTAAAATAGCATTTCCCATTTTTGCAGTTGGACTGCACTGCTAGCTCATTTTCAGCTTATGATCAACAACAATTCCAAGATCCTTCTCGCATGTAATATTTCTGAGCCAAGTATCCCCCATCTTATAACTGTGCATTTGGTTTCTTTATCCTAGGTGTAGAACTTTGCACTTATCCTCGTTAAATTTCATTCTGTTGTTTTCAGTTCAGTGTTCCAGACTATCAAGATCATTTTGAATTTTGTTTCTGTCTTTCAGGGTATTACCTATCCCTCCCAATTCTGTATCATCTGCAAATTTGGTAAGCATTCCCTGCACCTCCTCATCCAAGTCATTAATAAAAATGTTGAAGAGCACTGGGTGCAGGACTAAGTCCTGTGATAACCCATTGTTACCTCCCCCCCCTTTAAGAACCATTGAAAAGCACTCTCTGAGTATGATTCTGTAGTCAACTGTGAATCCATCTGATAGTTGTTCCATCCAGCTCATATTTAGCTATCTTGCTAATCAGAATATCATGCAGCACTTTATCAAAAGCTTTGCTGAAGTTGAGATATAATATGTCCACAGCATTCCCACAGTCTACAAAGGAGGTTACCTGATCAAACAATGAGATAAGATTAGTCTGGCAGGATTTGTTCTTGACAAATCCATTTTAGTTTCTAGTAATCACTGCATTGTTTTCAAGTTGCTTACAGATTGACCACTTTATAATCTGCTCCAGAATTTTCCCAGGGATTGATGTCAGACTGACTGGTCTGTAGTGCCCAGGTTCCTCCTTTTTGCCCTTTTTGAAGACAAGGACAACATTAGACTTTCACTGGTTGCATGTGTGTGCCATGTTGCTCTCAGGCAAGAAAAACAACAACATTGCACCCATCTTGCAGGTCATCACCACTAGAGTGCCCTTTCCATCCATAGTCACAATTACCTTTTGTTTCTGTCTTCCTATTTGTATTGGAATGGCCTGTGCTTTGTCCTGTTATCATGTGATCATGTATAAGTGAATCAGAGAAGCAAATATATCCAGTAGTATAAAGCAGGCAGACCAGCAGTTAGGCCAGATTGCACCAAAACATTAGAGTAGCTGTTTTGAAATCTGGTGTTAAATAAGAAAGCAATTTTCTTTTACCCGTGGGAAAGCTATTTCTCACAGCTGTCCATGTTTTGCTAATTGTAATAAGGAACAGTCTACAAAACATTGGGCAAAACAATTAAAATTATATTCATAAATATGTCTTTTCCAACATACTCTAAAATAATAATTTAAATCTGATGTTGTACAGGATATAAACAGTGTGAGTGACATCCAGTTAAGTCCTATTCAGGGCACACCCATTTACTTCAATGGACTTGAAAAGTTATTTAAGTCTGTTGATTCCAGTTGGTCTACTCTAAATAACATTGTAGATCACCCAGTTATTTTTTTTCTTACAAATCAGCACTCTAAAATTTCATTAAAACCAACTTCTAAAAAATAATAATCTGCCTTCAAAAGAAATCCGAATTTAATATAAATATGCCAGAATCTCTTAATACTGGATCACATCCATCTATCAACACATTGCATTAAACAATGGCTTTCTATATTTATGAGAGAACCACAGAGAGAAGTATTTGTCTTCTGTGCTAAAGAATTATAGTTATGCTTTTCCTTTATAATTGCAGGCATCCTACTAGACCCCAGTGGTGATACATTTCATGAGGTATAGCTGTGGAGCTGCGCTCCCAACACCAACATCATCACCTTTTAATCAATTTTTGGAATGAAAAAAATAATGACAACACAGCACCATACAACTCTTTCCCATCAATATGATTTTATATAGATCTTATTCAACTTAACTAAAACAAGGCAAACTAAAGCGCTGAGATAAAACAATCATGCCATCTGAGGCTGCCAATGCAGAAAACCAGATTAACTATTGTTTAATGCAGAAATGGGGGACCTTTTCATCCCGAGGACTGTGTTCCCTATGGACAACCTTCTTGAAGTCACATGCCAGTGGCTGGCAGGGCCATCAACAAATGTGGGCAGAGCAATGAATGTGAATTCATTATACCGTAGGCTAGTTCTTATACACACTCCCATACCACACTATATCTTTCATCCAGGCAACCAAGAAGCATTATCAGAGTTCAAGGACACATTCCAGCCTGGCAAAAACACTCAAGGAGGGTGCAAAGCAGGGCCAGACGAATGTGACTTGGAGAGATGGGTGTGGCCAGGAGGCAGTGTGGCCTGGGGAGAGTTCCAAGGACCAACTAGAGAGGCCTGTAGGATCGCACATGGCCTCTTGGTTTGAGGTTCCCCATCCCTGGTTCAATGTGACATGAGGATTTCTGGAGAATAAGGCTATGAATGGCTACTAGCCATGATGGCTGTGCTCTACCACCATAGTCAGATGCAGTATGCTTCTGAAAACCAGTTGCCACTAGCTGCAGGAGCGGAGCACACTCTTTGCACTCAGGTCCTGCTTGTGGGTTTCCCATGGGCATCTGGCTGGCCACTGTGAGAACAGGATGTTGGACTAGATGGGCCACTGGCCTGATCCAGCAAGCTTTTTTTATGTGAACGTATGTTGATTTCATAACTGAAAAGTTGGTTTAAATTAATTATTTAAATCAGTCTTTAATTTTGTGGATCAAAACAACTATTTAAATCATCTTGATTTAAAATAAATCCATCATGTGATCAAGACAAAACTGTGATTAGCCTTAATGCCAATTTTATATTTAAGGCTAGCAGAGTAAAAAATCTGCAGTCTAGAAAGGATGGGGACTGAATATACAATCCCATACTTCACTCTAGTTCACTTAATATTTGTTAAATTGTGTGTTAATTTTCAGGTTAATAATGGAGAGGAAATTGCATATTTTTAAAAGCTACATAAATACTGGATAGTGAAATCTATCTGCTCACAAACAAGTATTATTGAATAAGACTTAACTTCCAAGTAAGTGGGTATAGGATTGCAACATAGCATGATTTGGCTATTTTAGCGTGTGCGGTTTTAGACCAGGGATGGGGAACCAGTGACCCTGCAGATGTTGCTAGCTACAGCTCTCATCATTCCTGGCCAATGGCCATGCAGGCTGGGCCGATTAGAGTCCAATAGCATTTGGAAGGCCACAAGTTCCCTATCCCTGTTTTAGTCTAACAGTTTGATTAGATATGACTCTCTCCAAATATTTCTGCACATCTAGAGAAGTAAAACCCAGCAAGAACATAGCAGATGTGCATCATTAACTGGTTTTAGGTTCTATTTGACATCTCTGTCATTATTTCCTGCTAAGGAATTGTAAGAACTACAGTTCTATGATGGAAGATAACAGGTCTCTCATGCTGTCCCATCCAGAGCCGGAACCAAGAGACTGAGACACGGGTGCAATTAAATCTCATTTTATTAAAGTAATGGATACCTCAAAGGCATTGCGCTTCATAAGAAACACCTATACTGGCTCACTATAATCCCTAGCTACACTCTACACATGCTCTATGATGTGTGAAGAAAGTTGACTCAGCAACCCCTCCCTCTGTGCGCTGCCAGCTTAAGTAGGGAACGTTTTCGAGCGTAATCTCTGACTCCTTCACGAGTCCTGTCTCTGCCCTGTCCGCACCTCACAGCGGCGGGTGTGAGGCGATGGGGGGCGGATCTCCAACGGTTCATCGGAAGACACCTGCTCCAGAGTAGGCTCGAGGTCAGGAGGCTGCATCACACTGTTGGCTTCCTGAGAACTGCTTGGCTGGGGAGGAGTTGGCAGAGTCTCCCCAGTGGCTCCTCTGCGACAACTGGGGGCGGCGCGCTCTCTGCTTCTGAGATTGCGCTATCAGTGGGAATTGGCTCAAGTTCACGCTCGCTTCCCCTCCCAAGGTCCTGCTCAGACTCAATAATTGCTGGTTCTTCTGCGCCCTCAGACAGCTGAGGCACCTGCAACTCATTCCTCCCCCCTTCCTGCCCCTGAAGGGAGAGCCGAGGCTCAACACATGCAGAAGTTAAACTGATCAAGTAGTTGTAGTCTTAATAGACAAAATAAAAACTTGCCAAGCCCATAGAACATCCACCTGAGAATTCGCAAAGAACTCAAGTGTGAAATTGCTGATCTTCTAACAAAAATTATGTAATTTGTCCCTTAGACCCACCTCTATATCTGAGGCCTGGAAAGTTGCCAATGTAACATCAATCTTTTTAAAAGGGATCCAGGGAAGATCCTGGAAATTGCAGATTGGTTAGCTTAACACCTGTCTTGGGAAAACTGGTGGATAGTATTGTTAGATAAAATAACCAGGCATACAGAAGAATAAGCTTTGCTGAAGCAGAGCCAGGATGGGTTCTGCAAGGGTAAGTATTATCTCACCAGAGCTTGGAAGTAACTTGTTAGAAATAACGAGTTACTTGTAATTTATTACTTTTTGTGTAATGAGTGGGTTGTTACATTTTGCTTGCAACAGAACAAGTGGTAATTTCATTACTTTTCAGTTGCAACTGTAACATTTTCCGTGTTACTTTTGTTTTTTGTTTTTTTCAATTAATTTGTATTCAAATTTTCAAAACCAAAACAATACAAAAAGAAAAAACACAAATCAATAACTAATACAATAAAAAAAGAAAAAAACATATAAAAGTATTGACTTCCGATTTATCATAGTTCAGCTATAAATCTATAATATATAACAAACTTGTCTCTTAATAGATTATAGAATCACCTTCCTCCAACGGTTATCTTAATTGGTTTCAAATCTCATTAACATCATATCATTTTATTCTTCCACAAAAAGTCAAAGAGAAGTTTCCATTCCTTGAGATATATGTCCATCAATTTTTTTTCTAGATAAACCTGTCAATTAATCCAACTCATCAAATCTACTAAGTCCAATAATTTCAAATCGATCTTCTTCCATTATCCGTATTGATTCCATCTTCCATCTTCCATCTTTACGCACCCAATAATCTTGCTGTCATAGTCATATAATAAGAGTCTGATAGGAATTTCCTTTATCAGAGATATTTTCTTGCCATCAATTCCAAACGTATCACTGAAGTATTGTTGCAAAGCCGCATCTCTGTTCCTCTTTTTTACATGATACACTAGCACATCTCTTGAAGATTTTTCCATTGACACAAAGCAGGAATTAATTCTGTTAACTTTCTCCATTTCAAATTCCATCAAAACCTTCCAGTCCAGGAATTTTTTTAAGCCAATAATATCTTTATCTCCAATCTCTTCAATTCCTTCAGAGACAGCGCTGAGTTCCAAAGTGTAATATTTATCTCCAGGATCCATCACAGCCAGGAAATCCAAATCTTTTTCCATGTCCATATTTAATCCAATCTCCATAGTTTGAACCTTGTCTTTAATTTCTCTTTCATCTTTTTTTGGTTTTCCAGATCTATCTTTATTCTCCTTTCTCATAGAATCCTGAATTTCTTTCAGCACCTGTCTCATTTCATCAAATTCAATTCTCAACTCTTGACAATTATTTCTCAGTTCTTGTTTTATTGACTTAATCCCATTCATTATTTTCTGAAACATGTCTAAAGATAAAGTCCCTTTTTGTACATCCATGATCTTCTTAATTGTCATTCTTAAAGCCAAAGGAACAAAACTCTTTCAATTTTCAATGTCCCAAGCAAAGAGCAGTTTATTTCTTTATCCAGTTATAAAGGAGTTAATCTTTCAAACCAACTGGCATCACACACTAGACAGCCCTTATCTCTTATATGCCCAGAAATACAAAAACAGCTTTAGTTCACAGCGTCCAAATGACTAGTAACAGAAAGAATGTGCAGATTCGTCAAAAAGAAAAAAAAACAGAAAAAATAGTCCCAGGCTTCTATTACACAAAAGTCTTATAGATCAAAAAGATTTTTCTTTTCTCTTCCAAAGAAACCCCTCATCTGTTGTAATCTTTAGAATGCTATTTTCCATGTCAGCTTTTTGCAATAAAAAAAAAAAGAAGCTATTTTTATTTTCTTCACCCTTAATTCTGTAAGTAAAGAGAAGGAAAGTTTTGGCTCACCCAGATTTTCTTAATTGCTGATCCTCTGACAAATCTCTTTAGCTGTATAGATAAAAAAATAATGAGCATAGACAGGAGGATATGCCTGTTAGTCCGTTTTCTTCAAAAAAAAAAAAAAAACGGCTCACTTGTTCAGCTGAGCTAGCATAGAAATCCTCGCTCCGTCCGAGTTGCTGGAAGACCTTCTTTCACAGACAATTCTGATGAATTCCACTCTCCAATACTCACAACAAAGCTATGTGGAAAATCTCACGTTTCTTCCTTATCCGGAAGAAATTATCCCCAGTCAAAAAAGACCCTTCTGGCTGGATTTAAAGCTGAAAAAGTTTCATCCAAGACAGGAGCCCGTCTCGGAGGCTGCACAGGCGTAGGGATCCTCCTGGGAAGTCCTCATTTTCCGTGTTACTTTTGGACGTTGCTTCGGGGGAGGGGGAAGCAGGGGAAGTCTTCTGCTGCTGTGATTGGTGGACGGAAGACATGTGCCTTATACTCGGCTTCTGCGCAGCTCTGCTATTCTGTTGTGCTCTGTGTTAGGAGGCACAAGGGAGGAAGTGGAGAGCCAGATGGTGTGGAGTGGAGTGAAAGGGAAAAAAATTGCTTCAAGAATGGATGGTGGTGAAGAAGGGAGTGGAGAAAGCCTGAGGGCAAGGATGGAGGAGGCAGCAGCAGATTGGAGGTGAGGAGCTCTCTCTGTGTGTGTGTGTGTGTGTTAGGGTTACCAGACCTTTCTGGCTTTCAGGGGTGATCTCCGGACTCATTCTGAATGTCACTCACCCTCCCTCCGCCTCCTGCCTGCTAACACACTGGCCCTACCACCACCCCTTGCTCACTCTCTCACTCATCCTAATGTCCCCACCCCTGCTCTCTCCCCTGCCTGTCCCCCCCACTTGCTCACTTGTCCTGCCACTCCCAAGTGGCCAGGACTCAGACGTCTAGCTCAGGTTTCGAAGTCTGGAGGTTGGAAACCGAGTACCAGCTGGGTAGGACAAGCGAGGCCAGTGTACTTGGGTGGGAAAGGAAAAGGTGTCCGAGGGGAAGGAGGAAGGCACTGAGGGGATTTCCCTACCTTGGAGAGAAGATCGAGCCAAGTGGTTTGACTGATGCTGGGTTGGGGCCTTGCCCAGGAGCAGCTCTTTGTTCTTGCCTCTGCCTCTCTGGCGGCTTAGTATGAAAGCAGGTCAAACTTGTATTGCTTTTCCTGGTTGCTTCTCCTGTTCTCCTCTGTCCAAAGGGCCCACCTCGGAACACTGGGGTTGGTAGTTAGCCGCAAACGCCACTATCCTATGCTTTTTTCTTTCTGCCTCAGCACAAGATCCTACTGTACTCTATGAAGCTTACTCCAGAATAAGTTTGCAGGAGGTCACAGTCCTCGATTTGCTGACAAGCCATCACTTAAACAGGAGTTGTGTGAAATAGCGGCATTTGGAGTTCTGCTGACCGAAGTGGGAGAGACTTTAAAATAAAATAAAAACTGTTGGATTAGCTATTGAACCCCATTTTTGTTCACAAGGGATACCTTAAAGATTTATGGCTGGTTTTGTGAGGCTTGATGCAGGGAGCTGGGACAGAAGTGGCTCAAATCATTTTGGTGCTTGGGACAAGTGTGATGATGATGATAATAAATGAAAAAACAGGCAATTTCTTGTCCTTTAACAATAAGGTAGCAGGAGCACCCCTAGAAGGAGAGGCTAAAGCGGGGGTTCCCAAAGTGGTACATGGACCACTGGTGGTCCACAATCTTTATTTAGTTGGTGCGCGGCATGTCTGTAAAAATACACTATCAATCATACAGCATCTAGCACAGCACATTACAGTTGCTACAGTAGACAGTAAGATCATTCAGTGGTCTGCCAAGACCATCCCCAATTTCCAAGTAGTCTGTGGGGGGGGGGGAAGTTTGGGAACCACTGACCTAAAGTATTTGTGGCTTTTAAGTTCAGGAAAAAAGGCAACGTGGTAGTGGAAAAGGGCATTGGTTTAGGTTTATATAAGAGCATGTTATGTGGATTTTTTCTCTCTTTCTTTAGTCCGGTCACCTAGTGGAATTGATTATTGGCAGAAGGGACAGACAAAATATACTACTTTGCACAAGGCATTGCATTAACTTATGGAATTCACTGCCACAAGTTGTGCCAAGCTAGACATGGTGCTAACAGCTATGTCTTTAATTAAAAAAAAAAAGCTGCAGGAGAGGGGATGATGATTTAATCCAAACTGCAGCAAATGGTGAGGTTAGCTTTAAGCATTCCCATATCCATAGTTCCAACAAAAGTCCCCTCTTCACACTGCCATTTATTTCTTTAAAACCTAATTGAGGTTGCTAATTATGAATTTAGTGCCACTTCTAAATTGTCCTTAGATGGCTTTCAAGGGTATTTGAAAAAGTAATAGAGGATGGGGTCTATCAATGGCTAGCAATCATAATAGGTATATGGAACCTCCATGGGTAGATGCAGTATGCCCTGCTTGTTGGCTTCCCGGTGGCATCTGTGTGCATTATAGATCTTTAGTCTCCTCCAACAGAATACTTCTTGTAAATAACCCAAATCTGTTGTCTGACATAGACAATACCTGCCTAATGGTAGGATGGGGTAGCTGGGCATGGGAGCAAGAGACAGCAGTCATTATTACTACCCTTCCTTCCTTCCTTCCTTCCTTCCTTCCTTCCTTCCTTCACTTATGTGTAATTCCATCATCTAGTTTGTCATATTTTCCTGTCATTCTAGGTTACCTTTCCCTTATTCCAGTACACTTTACTCTCATAAAATATAACAAATGATCTGTGTTTTAGACATCACAATAGATAGATAAGAATTCTGTCATCTTACGTCAGATTTGGATCTCAGTTTCTTTTGTTTGACAATTCAAAATATTTCCATGAAAGTAAACAAAACTTTTAAACACTTGCTGATGATCAGAGATATACAGTAGGGCCCCGCTTTACAGAGTTCCGCTTTAAGGCATTCCGCTGATATGGTGGCTTTCATTTTCCATTTTAAAGGGTTTTTCCCCCTTTTGCGCCGTTTTGCGCCGTTTTCGCGTCATTTTCGTGCGACACGGTCCATTAAAGTCAATGGGGTTCCGTTTTATGACATTTTCCACTTTACAGCGGGGGTCTGGAACGGAACCCGCCATATAAGTGGGGCCCTACTGTATAGGCATATGGGTAATTTGGGATATGTCCCCAGGGCTGGGGAAGCCAAAATGTTGCCTGTGATGTTCCTGCTTATATTGTAAATATGGTAAGTGCTGGTTATATAGAAGACATATGGTAAGTGGAGTGAAAGAGGAGGGGGAGTACATGAGCAATAGAATGCTGGATGATTGGCTGAGCATTTGAATGGCTGGGAGTATAAATGGAAGAATGACAGTTGAATCAGGGTGGTGGATGTTTAAAGAGGTGAAAGAGAAGTTTTGGTGGTTTTTGGAGGTTGGTGGTGTTGTTGAGAGTGAGTCGGAGTTCTGAGGCAATTAATGGGAAGTAAAGTACATGTCAGAACATAATATGAAACCATAAGCTTGTCAACAAAGTAATTAAGTAACCTTGTTATTTTTAATGTTCAATAAATATTTCCTGGTTAAACAAAAGCCTGATTCCTTCAGCTGGGAAACACAAACCAGGGGGGATAGCAAGTAACCAAGGCTGAACAGTTGTATCAAATGGTGGCAGCGGAAGAGGAAAAGATATTGTATCCAGTACCACAGAGAAACCCAGGGCTGTAAGCTTCAGTGCAAAAGGCTGCAGGGGGGGTTGGGAATTACCTATACCCATAGACACAAGGTATCGAGATAGCCTGGCAGAGACTAAGGCACAGTCTAAAGGTTATAAGAGATACAGAGTGTTGGGTAGTAAGGCCTAGCAGGGGGATCTTCTGAGAACTGTGCTAGAGCTGTAAAGGGTAAGAAGAAAACCTGACGTTCCTGTCTGCTGGTAGCCACAAGTGACAGCTTCACAGGTGGTGCCGGGGAAGGATGTCACATTGCCCTCCAGAGGTTTTGGACTACAACTCACATCATTGCTCACCATTGACTATGCTAGATGAGGCTGATGGGAGTTGTAGTCCAAAATATCTGGAGAGAACAGTATTGGTTACCCCTGCCCTGGGCCATATAATGATTTTTTATATAAACTGGAAGGAAAATCTTGTTTACTCTGAGGATCACTGTTATAACTAATCAGGGTGTATTCACCTCAGCTCAGAATTAAATTCTGCATTCTCCTCCCTCCAATCTAGCAATTTAGCTGCATCCCAAGCACAAGAAGTCCTGTTAGGCAGCCTGGAAATTGTGTACCAGGCTCCCAAGGTACCTGGAATTCTTCCATGGCAACATTCAATAGTGAGAGAGGTAGAGTGAGATGCAGACCAGCTTGCATTAAGATCTGAACCAGAGAATAACTTTTGAAGAAATAGTCACTCACTTTATATGCCACTGAGTATTGCAAGCAAACAAGAATGTATTAGGAATTAGAATTCATTAGTTTATATTTGGAATTAGAATTCATTAGTTAAAAACTTCATCCTCATCGGTATGAGGGCACTATTTTCCTTAAAAATTTTGTTGTTATGTGCCTTCAAGACGATCATGACTTATGGCGACCCTATGAATCAGTGACCTCCAATAGCATCTGTCGTGAACCACCCTGTTCAGATCTTGTAAGTTCAGGTCTGTGGCTTCCTTTATGGAATCAATCCATCTCTTGTTTGGTCTTCCTCTTTTTCTACTCCCTTCTGTTTTTCCCAGCATTATGGTCTTTTCTAGTGAATCATGTCTTCTCATTATGTGTCCAAAGTATGACAACCTGTTTCACCATCTTAGCTTCTAGTGACAGTTCTGGTTTAATTTGTTTTAACATCCAATTATTTGTCTTTTTTGCAGTCCATGATATGCACAATGCTCTCCTCCAACACCACATTTCAAAGGAGTTGATTTTTCTCTTATCTGTTTTTTTCACTGTCCAACTCTCACATCCATACAATAAGATTGGGAATACCATGGTCTGAATTATCCTGATTTTAGTGTTCAGTGATACATCTTTGCATCTGAGGACCTTTCTAGTTCTCTCACAGCTGCCCTCCCCAATCCTAGGCTTCTTCTGATTTCTTTTTTTTTTTATTAATAATTTTTATTCAAATTTTTCAAAAAACAAACAAAACAAAGTCAAAAAAAATAACAATACCACAACAAAAAATAAAAAATAAAATAGTTGACTTACGATTTGTCGCAGATCAGCTATAAGTATACAATATACATCAAACCTGTCCCTTAATATATACATACAGAATCCCTTTTCTCCATAGGCTGTCTTAATTAATCGTCAAATCCCAATATCATCATTTTATTTTGATCTTTCAACAAAAAGTCTAAGAGAGGCTTCCATTCCTTAAGAAATGTATCTGTCGATTTTTCTCTAAGTAAACATGTCAATTTATCCATTTCTACTAAGTCCATTAATTTCAATAGCCATTCTTCCATTGTTGGTGTTGATTCCATTTTCCACTTTTGTGCATATAATAATCTTGCTGCCGTAATCATATATAATATTATTCTTCCATATTTCTTTTCTATTTGTTTATCCATAAAACCCAATAAAAAAAATTCTGGTTTTGATTGAATATTTATCTTTAGAATTTTTTGCATCTTCCTACCTATCTGTGCCCAAAATAATTTTGCCTTTTTACACAGCCACCACATATGATAAAATGATCCTTCTTGTTGTTTACATTTCCAACAAACATTAGAAACATTACTATACATTTTTGACAACTTTTCTGGAGTCATATACCAACGGTACATCATTTTATAAAAATTTTCTTTAAGATTATAGCATAGTGTAAATTTCAAGCCTTTTTTCCACATATTTTCCCATTGATCCATTTGTATGTTATAACCAAATTTTTTTGCCCACTTTACCATACACTCTTTTACTTGTTCTTCCTCCATATCCATTTTCAATAAGAGTTTATACATTTTCGCAATATTTTCATCATTTGTACACAATCCTATTTCAAAATCAGATTTACTTATTTCAAACCCATACATTTTCTTATCTATTTTATATCTTTCTAACAATTGTAAATAGGCAAACCATTGAAAACTATATCCTTCCTTTGTCAGTTGTTCTCTCTCTTTCATTATATATTCTCCATGTACATTTTCTAATAGTTCTTGATAAGTTAACCATTTCTCTTTTCCAGCCATTTCTCTTCTGTAAAACGCTTCTTGACTTGAGACACATAATGGTATTTTCGAATAAAACCTTGGTTTATATCTATTCCATATTTTCAACAGAGGACGTCTTATAAAATGATTGTTAAAGTCTACATTTACTTTTGCTTTGTCATACCATAGATATCCATGCCATCCCCACTTCAAATTATGGCCCTCCAAATCCAATAGTCTTTTATTCCTCAATAAGATCCATTCCTTTATCCAGACTAGACAGCAGGCAGCAAAATAAAGTCTCAGATTTGGTAATCCCAGTCCTCCTCTTTCTTTGGCATCTTGTAGTAGTTTAAATTTAACTCTTGGTTTTTTTCCTTGCCATACAAATTTAGAGATATCTTTTTGCCATTGTTTAAAAGGTAAATCAGAGGATATTACAGGTATTGTTTGAAACAGAAACATCATTCTCGGTAATACATTCATTTTTATCACAGATATTCTACGCATTAATGACAGTTGTAGTTTATCCCATCTTAGCAAGTCTTTCTTAATCTCTGTCCATAATTTTTCATAATTATTATGAAACAACTTTGAATTTTTGTTTGTCATAATGATACCTAAATATTTCAAGAGGTCCTCTTGTGGATTAGGAAACAGAAACAGGAAACAGAATGCAAAGAGCAGAAATAAATGGACAGTTGTCCCAACAGAGGGATGTAGAAAATGGGAGTCCTCCAAGGATCGGTATCAGGACCTGTGCCTTTTAACCTGTTCATAAACAATCTAGAGTTGGGGCGAGCAGTGAGGTGGCCAAGTTTGCCAATTGTTCAGAGTTGTTAAAACAAAAAGGGATTGCGAAGAGCTCCAAAAGGACCTCTCCAAACTGAGTGAATGGGCAATAAAATGGCATATGCAATTCAATGTGAACAAGTTAGGCATATGGGAGCAAAAAATAATAATTTCACATATACGTTCATGTGGTCTGACCTGGCGGTGACTGACCAGGATCAAGACCTTGGGGTCGTAGTGGATAGCTCGATGAAGATGTCAACCCAGTGTGTGGCACCTGTGAAAAAGGCAAATTCCATGCTAGGGATCACTAGGAAAGGTACAGAAAGCAAAACTGCTGATATAATAATGTTGTTATGTAAATCTACGGTGCTGCCTCATTTGGAATACTCTAAAGTTCTGGCCGCCTCACCTCAAAGAGGATACTGTATAAGGTATAAAATTAGGCATTACATGGAGAAAATTAATAGAGAAAAGTTTTTCTGCTTTTTTCACATTAGAACTCATGGACATCCAACAAAGCTAAATGTTGGAAGATTCAGAACAGACAAAAGAAAGAACTTCTTCACACAGTACATAGTTAAACTATGGTATTCACTCCCACAAGAAGCAGTGATGGCCAGCAACTTGAGTGGCTTTAAAAGAGGATTAGACAAATTCATGGAAGAAAAGGCTATAAATGGTTACTAGCCATGATGGCTATGCTCTGCCTCCATAGTCAGAGGCAGTATGCTTTTGAAAACCACAGGAGAGGAAAGTGCTCTTGCACTCAGGTCCTGCTTGCAGGTTTCCCATGGGCATCTGGTTGGCTACTGTGAGAACCGGATGCTAGACTAGATGAACCACTGCCCTGATCCAGTAGGTTTTTCTTAGGTTCATGAGAAGTCAGTTTTGATTATTTTTCTTCTGAAGCTCCAACATTGGAAAAGAATCCACAGTAATGGAAGGGCAAAATTCAGGGACCTTGTTTACAAATGCATTAAAGCCATCTCTTACCCACAGTGATACCATTCTGATCCCTACTCAAGCACTGGAAATCAAAGACAGCTTGTCTCCACCTACCTCTTAAAGAGCCATGTTTACATATTTCCAATATGCAGTCTGAATTTCAGATGAAAGGAGGTCTACTAGTCATTTCACTACATAAAGGAGGATCTGTCTTTTCTTCCAGAAGGGTTTCTGAAAGGAGCTTGAATATAGTCTGAGTCACAACATTCGTTCTTAATACTTTTATAGTTCTTAAGACTTTCCTCTTCTCCCAGGCATTTCAGCATGTGTTTTTAAATTGTTTTTTAAAAAATTTAAATTGTGTTTTTAAATGGTTTTTTAAGAATTTTAAATTGTGTTTTTAAATTGTTTTTTGTGGTTTTAAATTTGTATATTTGTTTTTACTGTTTTTAATTGCTGTAAATCGCCCAGAGAGCTTTAGCTATGGGGAGGTATATAAATGTAATAAATAATAATAATGTGTGTCAAACATTTTAGACAAAGTATTCACCTGCACAAACATTAATACTCATTGCTGACTACATTGTGGAGCAAGGGTAAAGATTCTAAAAAGACAAGTGTTCACAACAGTAAAGAAGCAAGTTCCACACACTATAATGAGATAATAGTTGGATAGTTGCTTTCTTTTGGAAGAGCATACTGGCATGATTTTACTAAATACAACTAAAAGTGTGCTATGCTATAGAGCACATGAGTATGAGGAAAAGCATGTTAGTTTTTAATTCCAGTTTTTCTGAAAGTTGCTGAATAAAGACAGACAACATGCACACAGACACAAAGAGCATTTTGTGCCAGTGTATTGATAACAGTCATGATTAAGAAACCAGAAGGCTGCAAGCCTTTTGTTCCTCCCATTGCCCAGCTCCACTTACACATACAAACTTCCCCACCTTCCTCAACTGCAGTTTGTCCTCATCATACCCTCTAATAATGAACTTGGTCAATCAGGTTTGGAAGCAAAACAGACTTACCCCAAAATACAGTAATGGCTTCTACATATTTGAGGGGACTCTGTAGGTATGCAGACATATAAAAATAAGCTTTTCTTTTAATTTAAAAGCTTCTAACCCAAACCTGTCTGACAAGAACCTGCAAACTGACAGAATGGACCAGTTTGCAAATAATGCTAAATTGTGACTTACTAGTATGTGGATAAACCTTAGTAAGCCTGAGCTAGGCATCATGTTCACACCTCCCATATCCTCCTCCCACATGGCAGGAGAATTTCTGCTGAGATTATTCTCAGTTTCAAATAATCTCAGCCATCCCAAAAATGGTGTCCTCCAGATGTTTTGGACTACAATTTCCATCAGTCTAAATCAGCCTTTCCCAACCAGTGTGCCTCCAGATGTTGTTGGACCACAACTCCCATCAGCCTCAGCCAGCATTGCCAATGGTCAGGAAAGATGGGAATTGTGGTCCAACAACATCTGGAGGCACACTGGTTGGGAAAGGCTGGTCTAAATCAACATGGCCACTGCTCAGGAACAAACCTCTGGGCACTTATGAATCAGGAATCTGGATTTATAACATTGGTTAGCTAAACTGTTGGAAGTAGGGCAAGAGCAACTCCTGTTTTGTTCTTTTGTTTGTGTTCCAGAAGGGAGATCGAGTTAGGGTCCTCCAGATGGATAGGCTTGATTACCTTTACCTGTGATGCTATGACTTCCTTCTGTTGACTTCCTTCTGTTGTTAGACTGATACTTATTAAGGAAAGCTTATCTGCCCCTCCTCCTTCCGCCCTCCTCTTCTCTGACTGTCCGGGAGAGAGGAGACACCTTTGTCTCTGCTCTCTCTCTCCTAGCCATGAGGGCAATTCCCACGCCTAGGTATTGCACCTCCAACTTAGTTAGCTAGTTAGAACTAGGTATGCCTTTCTATCTACTATGTATTTCTATAAATAAAGTAGCTTTTCTTATTTCACTAAGTCTTAAGACTCAGTGATCCTAATGCAGGGCAAAAGCCTGCTTTCTTACCTAAACGCACGCATACACTGGCACACTCACATTTCAGACTGCTGTTTCTCTCTGCTTAACAAATTTACACCACAACATAAACAAGCCAGCTTCATAACCCATAGTTACCATGGTTTGTTTTAAACCTGAATTCACATAATGCCAATCTAATATTCTTTGAAACGGAAAATAATCTCAGCAGAAGTCCATCTCCTTGCCACAAGGGAGAAGGAGAGGGGAAGGGAAACACACAAGCCTAACATTTTGCTTGGGTTTGCTAAGGTTCATCAAGTAGTGCTAAACCATGCATTAGTTTTGTATTACATGCAAATCAACCCAACTACTGGTGGCAGTTGAGCCTATACAGAGAGAGAGAAAAAGGGTCTAAAGAAACCCGAAGTCAGGCAAAACTATGAGAATCTACCAATTAAAACTATGTCTGAGAAATGCTGAGACATAGAAGGTTAGGGTGTGGGGAGAGTCTACTGGCCTGCTGAAGCCCCTGACAACTTATAGTAACTATTCTGACAAGGGGGATATGGTTGGGGAGATGCATGCCATGAGGGTAAGGAATAATTCGTCTTCAAAACTGTGTCCCATCTCCCCCAGTATACAGCTATAAAATCCTCAGGCTAGAAGGCCTCCAGGGAAAGAAGTATCCATTATTCCTCCCTTACTCCTGACCATTCCTGCTGAGATGCCCAAATAATCCAGACTTGCTGACCCATTAACAGGAACATTCCTTTTAGGATACGTGGCAACATTTTGTTGCAGATCCCACTTATTTTATTTTATTTATTTAATTAAGCTTATATACCGCCCGACTAGCAACAGCTCTCTGGGCGGTGAACATTAAAAATACAATAAAAATAACACAAAACTGTACACAAAACTGTACAGTCTAAAATCAAAATATAATAATTTACAATTAACAGGAATTAAAATGCCTCAGAGAAGAGAAAGGTTTTAACCTGGCGCCGAAAAGATGATAGTGTCGGCGCCAGGCGCACCTCCTCGGGGAGACCATTCCATAGTTCGGGGGCCACCACTGAGAAGGCCCTAGATCTTGTCACCACTCTCCGGGCTTCCCTATGAGTCGGAACCCGGAGGAGGGCCTTTGTAGTAGACCGTAGTGTACGGGCCGGTTCATATCGGGAGAGGCGTTCCGACAGATATCGTGGTCCCGCGCCGTATAAGGCTTTATAGGTAAGTACCAACACTTTGAATCTGGCCCGGAAGCATATTGGAAGCCAGTGCAAACGGGCTAGCACAGGTGTTATATGCTCAGACCGCTTAGTTCTTGTTAGCAGTCTGGCTGCCGCATTTTGCACTAGCTGTAGCTTCCGAATCGTCTTCAAAGGTAGCCCTACGTAAAGCGCATTGCAGTAGTCCAGACGCGAGGTTACCATAGCATGTACCACTGATGAGAGGTCCTCCTTACTCAGATAGGGACGTAGCTGGGCTACCAACCGAAGTTGGTAGAACGCATTCCGGGCCACCGAGGCTACATGAGCCTCAAGTGTGAGGGAAGAGTCTAAGATGACTCCCAGACTACGCACCTGTTCCTTTAGGGGGAGTGTAACCCCATCCAGGACAGGGTATATATCCACCATCCGATCAGAGAAACCATCCACCAACAGCATCTCAGTCTTGTCAGGATTGAGTCTCAGTTTGTTAGTTCTCATCCAGTCCATTGTCGCAGCCAGGCAACGGTTCAGCACGTCGACTGCCTCACCTGAAGAAGATGTAAAGGAGAAGTAGAGCTGCGTGTCATCAGCATACTGATGACAACGCACTCCAAAACTCCTGATGACCGCCCCCAGCGGCTTCATATAAATGTTAAAAAGCATGGGAGACAGAACCGAACCCTGCGGGACCCCACATTGGAGAACCCACGGTGTCGAGCAATGTTCCCCAAGCACTATCTTCTGGAGACGACCCGCTAAGTAGGAGCGGAACCACTGCCAAGCAGTGCCTCCAACTCCCAATTCCGCAAGCCTCTCCAGAAGGATACCATGGTCAATGGTATCAAAAGCCGCTGAGAGGTCAAGGAGAATCAACAGAGTTACACTCCCTCTGTCTCTCTCCCAACATAGGTCATCAAACAGGGCGACCAAGGCAGTCTCAGTGCCAAAACCAGGCCTGAACCCCGATTGAAATGGATCTAGATAATCGGTTTCATCCAATAGCGCCTGGAGCTGGTCAGCAACCACACGTTCCAGGATCTTGCCCAGGAACGGAACATTGGCTACTGGTCTGTAGCTGCTGACATCCTCTGGGTCCAAGGAAGGTTTTTTCAGGAGTGGTCTCACTGCCGCCTCTTTCAGACAGCCAGGGACCACTCCCTCTTGTAAAGAGGCATTAATCACTTCCTTGGCCCAGCCAACTGTTCCTTCCTTGCTAGTTTTAATTAGCCAAGAGGGGCAAGGATCCAGTACCGAAGTGGTCGCACGAACCTGTCCAAGCACCTTGTCCACGTCCTCGAGCTGAACCAACTGAAACTCATCCAACAAAACATGACAAGACTGTGCTCTGGACACCTCAGTAGGATTAACTGCTATTAAATAGGAGTCTAAGTCCCGGCGAATGCATGAGATCTTATGCTGGAAGTGTTCAGCAAATTTATTACATCGAGCTACCGATGTATCTGCCATATCTTGTAGGCCTGGATGAAGTAGGCCACGAACCACTTTAAAAAGCTCCCGTGGGCGTGAGAGAGATGACTGAATAGTGGCGGCGAAATGTTGTTTTTTTGCCGCCCTCACCGCTCCTACATAGAGCTTAGTAGAAGCACGAACCAGCTCATAATTGCATTCGTCGGGAGTTCGTCTCCATCTCCGCTCAAGCCGCCTCCTGTCTTGTTTCATCGCTCTCAGCTCCGGAGTATACCAAGGAGCTGTATGAGCTCTACATAGGAGAGGGCGCGCAGGAGCGATCGTGTCAACAGCCCGGGTCATCTCTGTATTCCACAGATCGACCAGGGCTTCGACAGGAGCGCCAGTCTTATCAGCCGGAAAAAACCCCAGAGCCTTTTGAAAACCTTCAGAATTCATTAGTCTCCGGGGGCGGACCAATTTAATAGGTCCCCCACCCTTGCAGAGGGAAAAGGCTACTGAAAGTCTAAACTTCAGCAAGCAATGATCTGTCCATGACAACGGGAGAGATGTAAAACTCCCCACATCCAGATCACTATCCCCATGTCCAGTAGCAAAGACCAGGTCAAGAGTATGCCCCGATGTATGTGTTGGGCCACTAACATATTGAGACAGCCCCATGGTTGTCATGGTGGCCATGAAGTCCTGAGCTGCCCCAGACAAAGTAGCCTCAGCATGAATGTTGAGATCTCCCAGTACTAATAGTCTGGGGGATCTCAACAGTATCTCCGAGACCACTTCCGTCAGCTCAGTTAGGGAAGCCATTGGGCAGCAAGGTGGGCGGTACACCAAAAGGATTCCCAGTCTGTCCCTCTGGCCCAGCACAAGGTGCAAACACTCCAGACCAGTGATTGCATGGACATGGTGCTTGGAGAGTGAGATGGAACTCTTATAGACCACAGCGACCCCCCCTCCCCGACCCTCAGATCTACCATGATGCTGAACCAGATACCCCGGTGGGCAGAGCTGGGAGAGACTAACTCCTCCCTGTTCGCCCACCCAGGTCTCGGTTATACATGCCAGATCGGCCACCTTGTCCACAATCAAATCATGGACGAGGGAGGTTTTATTATGTACCGATCTGGCATTAAAAAGCAGCAACTGGAGATCTGAGAGTTGGCTGATAGGACAACCAACAACCCTGTGTCTGTACTGATGTTAACTATGATTACCACTAATTGGATGTGCTACTAAGGATGTGAAACCAGTTTATGGATTCTTTAAAATGTAAACAAACATGGTTGTTATATGAATGAGCCAACACAAGACTCAGTTCACATGAAGAAAGATTGAAATACTTCAATTCCTAATTAGAAACCTTTATTTGTTTCTATATGGAATTTAAGGACATAGGAAGCTACCTTATACCAAGTCAGACCATTGGTCCATTAGCTCAGAATTATCTATACCAGTGGTTCCCAACCTTTATGAGCATGGGACCCCCTTTATAAGCTGAATTGTTTTTGTGACCCCTTCCCCGCAGGGAGGCAGGCTGGCTGCCAGGAAGGAAGGGGGAAAGCAGCCTTTCTTTGCAGCCTTGTTTCTTTTTGCTTCACAAAAACCTCTCTCCTCTCATTCTAAGTAAGGGTGTTGTCAGCAGCGGCAGTGCAAGGAGACGGGAATCAGTGATAGTAATCCCCTCTTCTTCCTGGTAGCCCCACCCTCAGCCTCCTTTGGCATTTGCCTTGTATTTTATAGGCAGATGCCTGACCCTAGTGCACCTGAAAGACACTCTGGCGCTTCAGCAAAAGGCCTCCCCTCTCGTTTGGAGCAAGGGGGAGGTGTCATCTGCAGCGCCAGTGGAAAGCAGACAGTGTCGAGGGAGTGAAGACTTTTATAAAAAAATTAATATATAATTCATTTCTTTACTGTTCACGGCCCCCTCTGGATTACTTTGCGGGCCCCCTGGGGGTCCCGGCCCCCAGGTTGGGAACCACTGGTCTATACTGACTGACAGCAGCTCTCCAGGATATCAGACGGGGGTCTCTCTCAGCACTACCTGAAGATGCCAGACCTCAAACTACAGTTTGTTAATAAGCCAAGATATCCAACTAGGATCCTGGTTTCCAAACATCTGCCTAGCATGGCTGACTTCTCTCTGTGGGAAAACCCAGTAACTCTTCTGGAAATTTTTATTTATTTGCACAGGTGTTATATTACACACTACAGTTGAGGACTGTGGTAAGGACTATCAGGAGACATGTGGGACCTGCAACAATATGTTGCAGTGTGAAATGGTCCTATTCAGGATTTCAGCTAGCCATGCCCTCTTCCTGGATGCTCCATTCCATTCCCCTCCCACCCTGTTTTGTGTAACACCCATCCATAACCAATAATCAACCAGCATTTTACTTCTACTGAGCAGTTTTGCAGGGGGTTCCCCCCTAAAGATTTTGTACTTCTACAAATGTTGGGGTCCCCTCAAACCAGCTGATAGCTCCCTTTTGTGCATCATTGGTGCTGTTTTGACCATATCAGGATCAACACTCAGAGAATGAATTTACATATAGGAAGATGAGACTAAACAGAATACACAATGACTGCAGAGTGTTTACACACAGTTCTGCTTGCCTCCTGTGGCAACTTTCCAGTTACTGTGGGGTAAACAATATGCAACTGAATGAGGAGCAGTCATTGTGCAATAGCATAGTGCTCTTTTGAATTCATAGTGGAGTAAGTTACACCAGGGTGCTTTAATTTTCTTAGCTCTTTGAGCAAACCCTTACACAGAGACAAAGAGAAGCTGCTCCATTATAGGGACTGCAAGAAAAAAAGGAGCAGATGTGAGTGAGGCTGAGGCTGAAGGGTCTGACCAAGGGCACAGAAAGATGTGGCAAAGCAGCCACAGCAAGAGCAGGAACAGGAACGGGAAAACTTATTTGATGCCATGCGGACTGGATACACAAACCTTTGAGACAGTTTGAACAACTGCAAAATGAAAATATTTCTGAATGAGTCTTTGGAAAACAAGAACTAATTCTTCACAACATGAGTTAGAAAGGGAAAAACTGTAGATTATTTAGTGCACTACACACAGCACACACAAATCACTCTGCTTTGCTGTGTAGCTGTACAGAAATATTATAAATAAGAAAATACCAGTAAATCGTTGCTTTTCAAAGCATAATGAGGAATCAACCAGTGTAATCAAAATATAAATTAACAGTGAGAGGGATGTATGCTAATGTCTTATTAATTAATAGCTTTCAGAGACCAAAAGGTAAGTAATATTTATAAAAATAAAAAAATAGCTGACTAATGGATACTCAGTGCCATCCCAAACAGTTACCAAAACAACATGTGCTTATGTTGTTAGAACTGAGGCAAAACATTCCCTTATAATGCATGTAAATATGTTTCAGGTTATTGTTACACACACACACACACACACACACAGAGAGAGAGAGAGAGAGAGAGAGATGCAACGGAGATAAAAGCTGGGTTCAGATGTAGCAACCATGGTTTGTTACTACATTTGAACCCAATATTGCACTCAATATCAGATCTACAACCCAAAGTGCATACTGTTAACAATCTACCAGAAATATCAAATAGATCTAACTGGTGGCCTCCAGGGCTTTCTATTGCTGCAACCTAGGACTATGATTTCTGAGAAATTTGGTTTCTTTTAAAATGGTGTTTGTTTCTAACCCTCAAGGATTCAGAAATAAATCTGAATATGTGATGGCAAACATTATGGATAGTTTTCCGTTCAAAACTGAACAGCTCCTCATGACTTTTAAGATCGTCTGATGAAATGCTGCTGATCATTCCACAACCAGTAGGTTGTCATTTGGTGACAACAGGAGATGGTCATTCTTGGTGATCCCACTCTCTGGAATGCCCTTCCTGAGATAATTTGTGAGATGGAGACATCAATGATCTTTATATGTTTACCCAAGCTTTCCTGGACTCTGACTCAATTTTTAGTTCTGTATACTGCTCAAGTTTTATTTGTGATATAAAGTTGTGTTTTATCTTGGAAATGTTATTGTTATGTAAACTGCTTAGAGTTTCTACTATATTAAGTGGCATACAATATTTATAAATAGAATAATAACAAAACAACTTTCCAACCTCATTTTATTTTGTGCACATACTTATTATTTAAATTTATATCCCACACCTTCCTCCAAAGGAGCCCATGGCAGCAATCATGTCAATACAACTAAAATGTCTAAGAACAGTTTAAAAAGTCTTTAAAAACAATCTTCCAAAAACAGTTAAAAACTCCTAAAAGCAATCACCTACTCTCAGCCGACTAATAATTTCAGAGTTGCCAGGGACAGGATTTTCAGCTGTCATCTGTTAGATCCTTTGGACCATCTGCTGCAACTTATTCATTAGTTAATAAGTAGTAACAATGTATGTAATTACTTATTAACTTGAAGGAGATGGTCCAAAGAACCAAACAGACCATAAAAAGGGATGGGGATCTAGAAGCTTCTAGATCAGACAACTGTACATGGGACTGTCTTTGAAGGTTGTTTGGAAAATGTAATTGGATTAAAATGCAGCTACCAGAAACATTAACTAGAGCTGTGTTTCCCAAACTGTGGGTTGGGACCCCCGGGGGGTCACAAAGTCATCCCATGGAAGTCTCAAGGAGTTAGAATTGTTTATTAATTTAAAGAATTGATTAATGGCTCATCTGTGGACCACCAACTTGCAAGCCTGCACTGCATGTGCAAGCATCTGCTTCCACCTCCCCTTCCTTCCTTCCAGCCGGCACAGTCAGTCGAGCTGATTGGCTCTCGCTATAGAGATAAGAGGGATCTCGGGAGGGTGCCGCCTGCCAAAAAGTAACGGGACTGAGTTCCAGAGCGTCTCCCCACAAATGCACACCTGAGCACTCATTAAAAATTCACTGTATAGTTAACTTACAGTACAATGTGTACAAGACTATTCAGAATCTTCATATTTAATGGGGCTTGAAAATGGAAATGGACGGCCTTCAAGTCAATCTTGACTTACGGCGACCCTATGAATAGGGTTTTCATGGAAAGCGGTATTCAGAGGGGGTTTAACATTTCCTCCCTCTGAGGCTAGTCCTCCCCAGCTGGCTAGGGCCTGCTCAGCTTGCAACAGCTGCACAAGCCAGCCCCTTCCTTGTCTGCAACTGCCAGCTGGGGGGCAACTTGGCTCCATGGGACTATGCAGCTTGCCCACAGCTGCACAGGTGGCAGGGCACATAACCACTGAGCCAATCACTGTGGGGCTGACCTTTAGCTGGCCCTTTACACCCAGGAGACACGAGCGGGGATTTGAACTCACAGACTCGGGATTCCCAGCCAGGCGCTCCTCCCCACTGTGCTATACCAGCTTTAATGGGGCTTATTCCCAGGTAAATCTAACTGAATTTGATACTGCTCTGGAACCCCACACTAATCATAAACTCCCAGATACATATGTTGGTGAGGGTCTTTTAAATCTCTCACCAGAAGCTCTAAGGCAATCTCCTGCTATGAATAAAGAGTTTTTTTTGACACTGAAGAGAAAAATTTATTAGATTCCTTCTCCACCTTATCTTTGCAAGCACAAAATGAAACTATAACAAGACTTGAATGCCTTCAGACTCATTTAGTAAACATCCAGCTCAAGCGTAATGGATCCACAATTCAATCAGATCGATATGGACCTACAACTAAATTGGGGAATCATGCAGATCCAGAGTCTTTAGCCCGCTCCCATCTGGAAAATAGTTCAAAGAGGGTTGAGAATTTAGGGCAACTTCTGTTTGTGGCGCAGTAATCCTCCCCCAATTTACCAAGTTAGTATAGAAATTAATTCATTAATAACTAAGAATGACTTAAGATCCCCTAAGAAGGATCTAGTTTATAATACACTCATTGAAAATTTTGTGTCACCAAAGCCCAATGCCTGGCTGAATATGAGATATTTAGAAGAAGAGGAAATTGGTTCCCCAGAGAGGACATCTGTTTCTGCAGTTCTCCCAATAACTATCCCAAGACCAGTCATCTCAAATGTCAGTAGTCTAAGTCCATCGATGGAGGTAATTATACCCTTACAGGAAGAGTCAGATAATCCAAGGAAGGGCATACAAAAAATTATAAGTTATTAGGCCATTGGAGTACTCCTTCAGCTAACTTGATTCAACAAGGTTTATTCTATAAGGAATTGGTAAATATAGGGCAGCCATCCTACCTTATGAAGGATTTGACTGTCTTGCAGAACTCTATCCAGGGAAAGATACCAACTAACTCAGAATGACAAAAATGCTTCCAACCAAATAAGTTATCTCTTCTTTGGAATATCTCTGGATGGTTAAATGAAGCTCCAGAGTCCCATTTTGGGGATTATATTAATAATCAGATTGCCTTTGCTGATTTAGTTTTTCAGTGTCAGGCTTCTTTAACATGCACTGGGGCCAGAGTAAAATATGTAACTTGTCCCTTGGGTACTCCTCCATGCCTGAGGACTGGAAAGTGGCAAAACTCTGGCAAAAGAAATGCAAGAAGACAATAAGGGATGCTAAAAAAGAATTTGAGGAGCACATTGCTAAGAACATAAAAACCAACAACAAAAAATTATATAAATACATTCAAAGCAGGAGACCATCTAGGGAGATGATTGGACCCTTGGATGATAAGGGAGTCAAAGGTGTACTAAAGAACGATAAGGAGATTGCAGAGAAGCTAAATGAATTCTTTGCATCTGTCTTCACAGTGGAAGATATAGGGCAGATCCCTGAACCTGAACTAACATTTGCAGGAAGGGATTCTGAGGAACTGAGACAAATAGTGGTAACGAGAGAGGAAGTTCTAAGCTTAATGGACAATATAAAAACTGACAAATCACCGGGCCCGGATGGCATCCACCCGAGAGTTCTCAAAGAACTCAAAGGTGAAATTGCTGATCTGCTCACTAAAATATGTAACTTGTCCCTTGGGTCCTCCTCCATGCCTGAGGACTGGAAAGTGGCAAATGTAACGCCAATCTTCAAAAAGGGATCCAGAGGGGATCCCGGAAATTACAGGCCAGTTAGCTTAACTTCTGTCCCTGGAAAACTGGTAGAAAGTATTATTAAAGCTAGATTAACTAAGCACATAGAAGAACAAGCCTTGCTGAAGCAGAGCCAGCATGGCTTCTGCAAGGGAAAGTCCTGTCTCAGTAACCTATTAGAATTCTTTGAGAGTGTCAACAAGCATATAGATAGAGGTGATCCAGTGGACATAGTGTACTTAGACTTTCAAAAAGCGTTTGACAAGGTACCTCACCAAAGGCTTCTGAGGAAGCTTAGCAGTCATGGAATAAGAGGAGAGGTCCTCTTGTGGATAAGGAATTGGTTAAGAAGCAGAAAGCAGAGAGTAGGAATAAACGGACAGTTCTCCCAATGGAGGGCTGTAGAAAGTGGAGTCCCTCAAGGATCGGTATTGGGACCTGTACTTTTCAACTTGTTCATTAATGACCTAGAATTAGGAGTGAGCAGTGAAGTGGCCAAGTTTGCTGATGACACTAAATTGTTCAGGGTTGTTAAAACAAAAAGGGATTGCGAAGAGCTCCAAAAAGACCTCTCCAAACTGAGTGAATGGGCAGAAAAATGGCAAATGCAATTCAATATAAACAAGTGTAAAATGATGCATATTGGAGCAAAAAATCTTAATTTCACATATACGCTCATGGGGTCTGAACTGGCGGTGACCGACCAGGAGAGAGACCTCGGGGTTGTAGTGGACAGCACGATGAAAATGTCAACCCAGTGTGCGGCAGCTGTGAAAAAGGCAAATTCCATGCTAGGGATAATTAGGAACGGTATTGAAAATAAAACAGCCGATATCAAAATGCCATTGTATAAATCTATGGTGCGGCCGCATTTGGAATACTGTGTACAGTTCTGGTCGCCTCATCTCAAAAAGGATATTCTAGAGTTGGAAAAGGTTCAGAAGAGGGCAACCAGAATGATCAAGTGGATGGAGCGACTCCCTTACGAGGAAAGGTTGCAGCATTTGGGGCTTTTTAGTTTAGAGAAAAGGCAGGTCAGAGGAGACATGATAGAAGTGTATAAAATTATGCATGACATTGAGAAAGTGGATAGAGAAAAGTTCTTCTCCCTCTCTCATAATACTAGAACTCGTGGACATTCAAAGAAGCTGAATGTTGGAAGATTCAGGACAGACAAAAGGAAGTACTTCTTTACTCAGCGCATAGGTAAACTATGGAATTTGCTCCCACAAGATGCAGTAATGGCCATCAGCTGGATGGCTTTAAAAGAAGATTAGACAAATTCATGGAGGACAGGGCTATCAATGGCTACTAGCCACGATGGCTGTGCTCTTCCACCCTAGTCAGAGGCAGCATGCTTCTGAAAACCAGTTGCCGGAAGCCTCAGGAGGGGAGAGTGTTCTTGCACTCGGGTCCTGCTTGCGGGCTTCCCCCAGGCACCTGGTTGGCCACTGTGAGAACAGGATGCTGGACTAGATGGGCCACTGGCCTGATCCAGCAGGCTCTTCTTATGTTCTTAGTCGAGAATCTGGCATTGAGGTAATTCTGGGTACAGGACGTTACAGTTAGCCATCACAAGGGAAGGGATATAAGACATCTTCGTGCTTGCTTCCCTCCCGATCCCCCTCCCAACCCACGGGACACTGGCAGTCATGCAAGGAACTCCCTGGATTTTACTGTTCTGCTGATGAATGCAAGGTAAGTGGCTAATAAAACCACTTTAATCCAGGATTTAATCCTGGATGAGTGCACTGACATTGTGTGTATTACTGAAACCTGGCTAAATGACCAGGGTGGAGTGGGACTTTCCCAGCTCTGCCCCCCAGGTTTTGTGGCATTCCAGCAGCCCAGATCCAGGGGACGGGGAGGTAGGGTTGCAATTGTCTGTAGGAAATCTATCTCCCCTGTCAGGTATCCTGTCCCTAACTTCTCTGGCTTTGAGTGTGTGTGCATGGCATTAGCTCAAGGTGACAGAGTTGGGACTCTGTTGGTGTACCATCCACCCCGCTGCCCAACAGTCTCCCTCCCTGAGGGAGCTGGTCTCGATGTTGGTGTTGCAGTTTCCCAGGCTGATAGTCCTGGGTGATTTCAACATATATGCTGAGGTTAATCTCACAGGGCTAGCTCAGGACTTCTTGGCTGCAATGACAACCATGGGGCTGTCCTTAATATCTTCTGGACCAACTCATGTGGCAGGACACACGCTCGACCTTGTGTTCTGTTCGGGACAGGAAGCTGGTGATCTGAGGGTGGAGGGGTTCTCAGTGACTCCGTTGTTATGGTCAGGTCACCACCTGATTAGGTTTAGGTTTAGACTTTGTGCCCCGGATAACCCCCGCAGGAATGATGGGCCGATTAAGATGGTCCGCCCCAGGAGACTTATGGATCCTGATTGTTTCCTGAGCGCTCTAGGGGATGTTCCCAGCATGGCTGGCACTACTGCTGAAACCCTGGTCAACTTTTGGAATCACAGCCGCCTCTAGGCACCAGGAAGCGGGGCAGTTGCCCCGGGCCCCGCGCTTTGCAATCTGCTCACCAGCCGGCTCCTCCCTCACTGCCTGCTCGCCTTTGCCACGCCAGGCAGGGCGCAGCGCTTGCTTGCTCTCTTTCTCTCCGCCCAGGACAAGGGCTCGCCCGCTCGCCTGCCCACCCGCCCACCCGCCATGCCGAAGCTACTGCCGCCACCCCTGCTGCGGTCAGCAAGCGGTAGCCGCCCCGGGGACAGCGAGCTGGGCCGGCAGTTCCAGGACTGTGCCTGCGCACCTACGGCGACTCGGCCAAGACCAAGACGGTGACCCGGAGCAAATGTGGGGGGCCCCCAACTATGCTTTTGCCCCGGGCCCCGCACATGCTAAGGGGGGGCCTGTCTGGAATACAGAGGTGACCCGGGCGGTGGACACTATCACTCCAAAGTGAACTCTCCCACCAGGGAAGACCCGTAATACACCTTGGTTTACTCAAACCTTGGGGCTGATGAAATGGCAAGGACAATGGCTAGAACAACAATGGAGAAAAACTTAATCTGTCTTTGACAGAACACTGGTTAGAGCTCATTTTCGAGCCTACCATAAGGTGGTGATGGCGGCGAGAAAAGCTTACTTCTCCGCCACCATTGCGTCTGCCCAGTGCCATCTGGCGATGCTTTTTCGGGTGGTCTGGGGGCTTTTGGGGTCTGGTCTGACAGCAGACTCTGAACCATCAGTTACTCGCTGTGAAATGTTTGCGAGGCACTTCACAGATAAAATTGCTCGCATTCGGAGTGACCTGGACTCCTTGTTAATTACAGTTATGCCAGATGTCCCCTTTGTTCCCTCTGTTCATTTTTCCATGGATACTTTTCAGCTTGTAAAACCTGAGGATGTGGACAGGATTCTGGGAGGAATGAGGGCTACTACCTGCTCGCTTGATCCTTGCCCATCCTGGCTAATTAAATCCACCAGATTGGGAGTAGCTGGTTGGTTGACATATCTGATTAACACCTCCCTAAGGGAAGGCTCTATGCCAACAATGTTGAAGGAGGCTGTGATTAGACCTTTGTTAAAAAAGCCTTCACTAGATCCTGAGGATCTTAATAACTTCCGGCCTGTCTCTAATCTCCCCTTTCTTGGCAAGGTGACTGAGAGGGTGGCGGCGGCTCAACTCCAAGTTTTCCTGGATGAATTGGATTATCTAGACCCTTTTCAATCAGGCTTCAGGCCTGGTCATGGGACAGAGACTGCTCTGGTTGCCCTGCTTGATGACCTACGCCAGGCATCGGACAGAGGGAGCGCATCCCTCTTGGTGCTGCTGGACCACTCGGTGGCTTTTGATACCATCAATCATGGTATCCTTCTGAGCAGTCTTGCTGGGATGGGCCTAGGAGGCACTGTTCTACAGTGGCTCCGTTCCTACCTAATGGACAGGACCCAGAGTGTGGTGCTGGGAGACTACGGCTCAACCCCCTGGCCATTGGCCTATGGGGTACCTGAGGGTTTCATTCTGTCTCCCATGCTCTTTAACATTTATATGAAACCACTGGGAGAAGTCATCCGGAGATTTGGAGTGCAATGTCATCAATATGCTGATGACACTCAACTCTATCTCTCCCTTCCATCTAATGGCAAGGTGGGACTGCTCAGTGGCATCACTAGGGTTGGTGTCACCCAGTGCAGTAACTCCTTGGCGAGCCCCCAGATGTCCTGCTGCGCGCACGCACGCACGCACGGCCAGCCACCCATGCCCCTGGGAGGACGCGCACTGGAGGGGCACCCAGCCAGAGAAGCAGGCCTGGCAATGCCGGTGCACCTCCCTTGCCCCGCCAACGCTACTCCCGGTCTCGCCCGCCCACCCGCCTGCCTCTGAGGAGGAGTTGGCTGCTCCGACGCCGACCCGGAGCGCTTCTTGGCTCCTTTGCCAGGCAACAGCATGGGCACCCTGCCCCGTGACGGCTCTGGGTGTCACCCCCTCATGGTGTCACCTGGGTGCGGTCCGCACTCCCCGCACCCCGCTAGCGACGCCACTGGGACTGCTCATCCTAAACCGGTGCCTGGAGGCTGTGAAGGGCTGGATGTGGGCGAACAAACTGAAACTTAATCCAGACAAGACGGAAGTGTTGCTGGCCAAGGGAAAAACTGCCCAGGGATAGGGTTGCAACCTGTCCTGGATGGGGTTGCACTCCCCGTGAAAGAGCAGGTCCGCAGTCTGGGAGTTCTTCTTGATCCTGCCCTGCTGCTGGAATATCAGGTGGCTGCGGTAGCCAGGGGTGCTTTTGGCCATCTCAAAATGGTCTACCAGCTGCGTCCGTTCCTGGAAGCAGCTGACTTGGCCACGGTGACACATGCATTGGTGACATTGAGGCTCGATTACTGTAACACACTCTACGTGGGGCTGCCTTTGAAAATGATTAGGAAATTACAGTTGGTCCAAAATGCAGCAGCCAGAATGTTAACTGGAGCACGGCGCAGGGAGCATATCACCCCTGTGCTTTATCGACTCCACTGGCTCCCAATTTGTTTCTGAGCCCAATTCAAAGTGCTGATTTTGACCTTTAAAGCCCTAAATGGCCTTGGACCAGTGTACTTAAGGGACCACTTACACCCATATGTTCCTAGCCTGGATTTAAGATCATCTACCTCTTGTTTCCTCTGCGTGCCTGGAATGAAAGAAGTTAGATTGTCAGGCACGCGGGAGAGAGCTTTTTCAAGTGTGGCTCCCAGACTTTGGAATTCCCTGCCCCAAGAAGCCCGCTTTGCACCCTCCTTGATGGTCTTCCAGAAACTTGTAAAAACTATTTTGTTCCGGAGAGCCTTTGGTTGGGACTAATGGGTCAGCCTGACACTGTTTTGTTTTTTATCTTTTATTTTTATCTTTTAAGTTCTTTTATTTTCACCTTCTTATATGTGTATGCACATATATACATGTTTTATATGTATATAAATATTTTAAATAAATAAATAAATCAAATTGCAGTAATCAGACCAGGCTAAGATTCTGTTGAAGCTTTGAAGCTGTACTACTTTGGGGGAGACGGGACATGGGGCTTTATAGTATAAAGATGCATCATTCTGGTTAAAGGAAGCAAAAATTATGTCTATAATATAAGGATTTAGGCTGCAATCCTAACCAGGTCTACTCAAAAGTAACTCCTAAAAAAAATCCAATGGATATGAGGTAGGTTAGGCTGAGAGTTAGTGGCTGACCCAAGACAGAAAGTGAGCAAAAAAGATGGGTAAAGTATGTTTTAAAAATGTGAAATTGCACATGCTCAGTGTATTTTTGTTGCTGTTTATCAAGACTTTGAGTGTGTTTTTATGCAGTTGTATATGTTCATTTTAAATATTTTTAGATATTTTCAAATATGTTAAGTTGCCCAAATTTAGTTGTTTTTACTCTTCACTTGAGTACTTTGCATGGTTTAGGGTTACCACTGGGGGAGAGCAGGGATCTTACATCTTTAACAGCTATGTGGCATACAGAAATTAAACAGAAATTAAATTAAGCCTTTTCCAGTATGGAAATACAATTATGGAGAAAGTTTCTTTCTTTCTTTTTTTTTATCATTAATTTTTATTCAAAGTTTCAAAAAACAACACAGAACAAAACAAAACAAAACAAAACAAAAACAAATTAATAACTAATACAATAAAATAAAATGTTGACTTCAGATTTGTCGCAGATCAGTTATAGATCTATAATATATAACAAACCTGTCTCTTAATATATTACAAAATCACTTTCCTCCAGTAGTTATCTTAATTAATCATCAAATCTCATTAACATTACTTTATTCTTTCCGCAAAAAGTCAAAGAGAGGCTTCCACTCCTTGAGAAATATATCCATCGATTTTTCTCCAAATAAACATGTCAATTAATCCATCTCATCAAGTCTGCTAGGTCCAGTAGTTTCAATAGCCATTCTCAGTGTTAATTCCATCTTCCATCTCCATCCTTGCACCCATAATAATCTTGCTGTCATAGTCATAGTCATATAATAAAAGTCTGATAGGAATTTCTTTCATCACAAATATTTCCTTGCCATCAATTCCGAATGTACCACTGAAATGTTGTTGTAAAGCTGCATCTCTGCTCCTCCTTTCCACAGAATGCACCATCACATCTCCCGAGAGTTTTTCCATTGTCACACATCTGGAATTAATTCTGTAAACTTTCTCCATTTCAAGTTCCATCAAATCCTTCCAATCCAGGAATTTTTTTGAACCGTTGATATCTTTATCTCTAATCTCTTCACCAATTCCTTCAAGGACAGCGCTGAATTCCAAACAGTGATATTTTGTCTCCAGGATCCATCACAGCCATAAAATCCAAATCTTTTTCCAAGTCCATATTTGATATATCTATTCCAATCTCCAGGGCTTGAACCTTTCCTTTAATTTTTCTTTCATCTTCTTTTATTTGTCCAGTCATATCTTTGGTCTCATCCACCTCCCCTCTCACAGCATCCTGAATTTCCTTCAGCTCCTGTCTCATTTTGCCAAATTCACTTTTCATCTCTTGTCTGCTCTGTCTCAGCTCCTGTCTCACCAGCTTAATCTCATTCATTATTTTCTGAAACATATCTAGATAGAGAACCCCTTCCTGTACATCCAGGGTCTCAGCCACCTTCTTGATTGTCATTCTTAACTATTCCCAAGCAAAGAACAGTTTATTTCTTTTTCCAGTCACAAAGTAATTAATCCTCCAAGCCTGCTGACATCACCCTCTAGACAGCACAAACCACCTTATCTCTTATGTGTCCAAAAGTGCAAAACAAATTTTGTTCACAGCATCCAAAAAATTAGTGGCATAAAAAGTAAGCAGATTCGTCAAAAAAAAAAAAGTAGATCAGAGGAAATAGTCTCAAATGTCATAAAATCAGATTTCCTCTTTAGTTGCCCCTCATCCGTTTATATCTTTAAAATGCTCAATTCCATGCCAGCTTTTTGCAATAAAAAACAAAGATAGGCTATTTCGATTTTCTTCCTCCTTAATTCCGTGTATATGAGAGAAAGTTATAACTCACCCAGGGATTCTTTGTTGCTGATCCTTTAACAAATCTCTTTTACTGTAACGATAACAAAATGATAAGAGTAGATAGAAGAATGCTTGCCTGTTAGAATACGTTTTTCTTTAAAGAAAAAAAAACGTCTTGCTTAATCAGTTTGAGCTTGCTTGAAATTCCCTGGCTCCGTCCGACGTTGCTGGCAGGTCCTTCGTTCCTAATGAATTCAAGTCCCCCAACAAACACAACGAAGCTTGTGGATAATCTCTTCGTTTCTCCCTTGCCTGGGAGAAAGTTTTTACCAGTCAAGAAAAACCTTTTGGCTGGTTTTAAAACTGAAAAAGCTTCCTCTGAGACGAGAGCTCGTCTCAGAGGCAGGCACAAGCTAAGCAATCCTTCCCGGAAGTCATGGAGAAAGTTTCACATGTTGGCATTCTGTCTATTAGACACATTATTATTATTTTCATATAGAGCTTCCTAAGCTGTGTGCTGAAGAGAAGGAACACTTAAAACCAGAGTCCAAATATCCTGCCATCAGCCAGGCTCTGTTCTCCACTCTGGGTGGTTTACTTTTATCTCCTTCCTTTCACTTCCTTCAATATTTATTAAAAGTTGTTTATGTCGCTATAACCTGCCCTGTCACCTTCTGGTGAAGGGCAGATAATAAATACCATCATCATCATATTTGTTTTTGTGATGAGTAAAACGTGACATTATTTAAAGCTTCATTATGTAGTTTTTCAATTAACAGAGAGTAAAATTACAACAATTCACATACACACACACACACCGCCCCATAGCCAAAGCTCTCTGGGTGGTTTACAGCAATTAAAAACAATAAAAACAAATGTAGAAATTTTAACACAAAAACAATTTAAAAACACAATTTAAAAATAAATAAAAACCATTTAAAAACACATGCTAAAATGCCTGGGAGAAGAGGAAAGTCTTGACCTGGCGCTGAAAAGATAACTGCGTTGGCGCCAGGCACACCTCATCAACAAAATCATTCCATAATTTGGGGGTCGGTCACCACTGAGAAGGCCCTCTCCCTTGTTGCCAGCCTCCCAGCTTTCCTCCAAGTAGGCACCCGGAGGAGGGCCTTAGATGTTGAGCGTAGTATACAGGTGGGTTCGTGTCGGGAGAGGCGGTTCATCAGGTATTGTGGTCCTAAGCCGTGTAAGGCTTTATAGGTTAAAATCAGCACCTTGAATTGAGCTCGGAAACATACAGGCAGCCAATGCAAGCGGGCCAGAATCGGTTTTATGTGTTCGAACCGTCTGATCCCTGTTACCAACCTGGCCACTGCATTTTGCACAAGCTGTAGCTTCTGAACTGTCTTCAAAGGCAGCCCCACGTAGAGTGCATTGCAGTAATCTAATTTGGAGGTTACCAGAGCATGGACAACTGAAGCCAGGTTATCCCTGTCCAGATAGGGGCATAGCTGGGCCACCAACCGAAGTTGGTAGAAGGCACTCTGTTCCACAGAGGCTACCTGAGCCTCAAGTGACAGAGATGGTTCTAGGAGAACCCCCAAGCTACGAACCTGCTCCTTCAGAGGGAGTGCAACCCCATCCAGGACAGGTTGGACATTCACCATCCGGTCAGAAGAACCACCCACTAGCAGCATCTCAGTCTTGGCTGGATTGAGCCTCAGTTTATTAGCCCTCATCCAGTCCATTGTCGCAGCCAGGCACCGGTTCAGCACATTGACAGCCTCACCTGAAGAAGATGAAAAGGAGAAATAGAGCTGCGTGTCATCAGCATACTGATGGCAACGCACTCCAAAGCTCCGGATGACTGCACCCAACAGTCTCATGTAGATGTTGAACAGCATGGGAGACAGAACTGGCCCGTGGAACCCCATACTGGAGAGTCCAGGATGCCAAGCAATGTTCCCCAAGCACCACTTTCTGGAGCCGACCCACCAAGTAGGAGCGGAACCCCCGCCATGCAGTCCCTCCCACTTCCAACTCAGCCAGTCTTCCCAGAAGGATACCATGGTCGATGGTATCGAAAGCCGCTGAGAGATCAAGGAGAATCAACAGAGTCACACTCCCCCTGTCTCTCTCCTGACAGAGGTCATCATACAGGGCGACCAAGGCTGTTTTCATGCCAAAACTAGGCCTGAAACCCGAGTGAAATGGATCCAGATAATTGGTCTCATCCAAGAGTGTCTGGAGCTGGCCTGCCACCACTCGTTCAAGGACCTTGCCCAGAAATGGAACATTTGCTACAATTAGCATGTAGGGATCACTGAGCTTACAAAGGGGCCCTGTACTCATAAAGGTTTAGAACCACTAGACTAGAGTTCGCCAGATAGAAGCTATAACTTCAATATTTCCAGTTCAGTTGGTGGCCAGTATATCTCCAGGTCTGATTCAAAGTCCTAAACAACTCAGGACCAGGCAACGGGCAGCAGTCTAAAGTGAGCCGGGAACCAGGAGCTGTAAGACAACACCAGAAGACAGGACTGAACTACAAGCATGGAGGCAGGATCAAGAAACAAGCAAGAAGCCAGGACTAAAAAACAACTAACAACTAACAACCACAGGAACACACCAGAATGCAGAAACAACATGTTGCTCAAATAAGGCTCAAGGATTAGGAGTCTGTAGCCCTTCAGATGTTGCTGGACCCTAACTCCTACCAATCCCAGCCAGCATGGCCATGATCAGAGATGGTGGAAGTTGTAATCCAACAAAACCTAGAGGGCATCAGGTTCCCTATTTTTGGCTTAACTGGAATTGAAAAGCCTTTCTGAAGTCTTTCCTATCCAGCAGAATCCAATAGTTAGCCAGGCTAAATGGGGATAAGTCAGGTCTACAGATTTAAGCTGTTTATGCACATACCGAAACATGCAGTTCAGTGGGTCAGGCTCATCACACGGAGGAGCTGCACACCAATCCAAAAGTTCCTAGCAGGAGACTGGAAGCTCCTAACACAAGGACATCTTAAAGAAGAGATAGGCAGAAGTTAGATCAAGATCTACTGGTAGATCTCTGATTGACTTGAAGTAGTTCAGCTAGGATTTCTGACTCCCAATAGCAGGTCCGGTTCTAAAGGGCGGCCAGGTGGGGTACTGGCCCGAGGGCCCCTGGGGCTACAGGGCCCCCTCCACTCCCCTTTTGCAATCCGCAGCAGCAATCCTGCCACGGATAGCAGGGCAGGAGCTTCAGAGCTGCCTGCCATTCCCCCTTTTCACCTACCTTTCTCTCTGTTGTTTCTTGTGGCTGCGCGCACGCGTGCGCTGCATGTGCAGGTTTCCCATCAATCAAGATGGTGGCCAAAGTTTCCCTAAGGGGCTGAAGCCTCTGCCGCCATCTTGGTTGATGGCAGCAATGCGCGTGTGTAACATGCACGCGTCCCATTAACCAAGATGGCAGCAGAGGCTTCAGTCCCTTAGGGAAACCTCGGCCTCCATCTTGATTGATGGCAAACCTGCACATGCAGTGCACACCACCAAAAAAACAGCACAGGGAAAGGTAAGTAGAACGGGGGAATGGTGGGCAGCTTGGGATCTCCCGTCCTGCGATCTGCAGTACCAATCCTGCCGCGAATCGCAGAATGGGAGTGCTGGAGCCCAGGGCAAGCTGGTGCCCAAGGGCCCCAGCATGCCTGGGGCTGGTCCTGCCCAATAGTTTAACAATGGCAACACAAATATTCTCCCCACCCTAAATTCTATTGCTGAAATGAAGGATAGGGTAGGGATCAGGAGTGGATTTGTGTGTGGAAGAACTGTGAGCTTCACTCAGTCCTGATACTCAAAACAAACTCCTGGGCATGTCTTTTAAAACCTGGTTCTAATTAGTGTATCTGAGGACTCTACTAAAAAGATTCCAAAATCCTGAAGTTTGACTTGTGCTGCCTTAAAATAGAGGGAATATGATTGCCCGGCCTCTGGTTTTCGTCTAGAGACTCTGGCTTTTTGGTCTTTTTCCTCTCCAGGTCTCCAGGGGAGTCACCTCAATCACTAGACTCTCAGCTTTCATTTAAAAAAAAGTTTCTAGGTGTTCTGGTTCAAGAGATAATACACCAAAACGTCAGCCACCCCCTGGCAACTTCAATTAAATGAGCTTGTAGCTGGCTGCCCTAACTCTGCCCTTTCAGGTTTGTAGTCAAGTGATGTCAGGGTTGTGATTGACAAGGGATTTGTTGACCTCCAGACAATAGCTAGAACCCACTGCAAGTCCAGAAAACTGTTGTTTTTTCCTACTTGTCTGAAGATCTCATAAACTGAGTAAGCTAAAGTTTCCTTTTCTTGTGTGCAGCAAACCTAAATTCCATTACAATGTGTTATGGTTTTCTAATATCAGGAGTCAAACAAGTTTAAATTTTCCTGGATTGTTGAAGAGGGCAGTTTATTTGTCTAATTCATAGCCTGTTTTGAAAGCTTTGATCCTATACTTGCTTTTCTGACAGTAAAGTTGCAATGCTAATCCCACATACCGGGAGGAAACCCCATTGAATTCAATAAGACTTACTTTTGTGTACATGCTTTGTGCTGTAAATCAATTGAACTTATGAGTGAATACAGCAAAGGATTGTGTTTGTGTTGTAAATCTTTCTCTCCCCCTCCAATCTATTTTTAAAGCAATTAGGGAGGGCTTACCTAGGTGTCACTGATTTTATTTGGTAGGAAACAAATATTGATTTTATTGTTTTAAAAAAATGTTCTGCAATGACCAACAGGTTTTGACAATAAAGTATTATATGGGGTGTATGCATTTTACATCTCCAGTGTGTGTATATGGAGTCTTTCCAACATCCCTGTGTGGTAGGGTTGTCGATTGGAAACCAAGGCATCTCACAAGAAGAAATAAATCCCTTTAAAATCCAATGACCATAAAAACAAGTATAAAACAGTTGCAAAACAACTTATAATGGTATGATTTTGAATTTTGGACTAGGTGAGTGAAATTCCTTATCACTTAAGGTTGCACTTCTGTGCAAACCTACCTGTTTGAGTAAGCCCCATTGAATGCACTGGGACTTGCTTCTAAGTAAACATGCATAGGATTGCACTATACATATCTTTACAGGTTGTGTAAATAATAAACATATTTGACAGTGATGTATATATAAATATTTCTTCATATTATGTTTCGATAATTTCACACTATGATTGTACATTATTATTTCCTCTACACTGTAAGTGTGCCCTTCCTTGGGCGGTCATGGTCCCCCTCTGTTATTTTCACCCACCCTGAGGAGCAGATTAGGCAGAGAGATGGTGAGTAGCCTATGGTCACCCAGAAAACTATGTAGCTGATTTCCATTTTAAAAAATTTATTAAAATGATTAACATGCAGGGAAAGTTTATGAAGTAGATCCACATAATACATTTAAAGCCCATCCAACTCACTTTTAAAGCACATGACTTCCCCAGAGAATCCTGGGAAGTGTATTTTTCCACTCATAGTTCCCATCACCCTTAAATTACAGTTCCCATGATTCTGTGGTGGGATTCATGTGTTTCAAATGTGTGTTGAATGTGCTTTAAATGAATGGTGTGGATCCGCCCTAGGTATGCTGTGCATTCATTAGTGAATTGAAAAGAATAATGTTAAAAGATACTTTTTTAAACAGAGGAAGGGCTGTAGCTCAGTGGTAGGGCATATGCTTTGCATGCAAAGGTCCAAACTTCAATCTCTGGAAAAGACTATTGCCTGGAATCCTGGAGAGCCAATGCTAGTCCATGTCATCAGGACTGAGCTAGATAGTACCAAATGGCTTGAGTTGGCATAAGGCAGATTCCTTTGTTCCTAAAATTGGAAAGAGACCCAAGGGCCACAGTGACTCCAAAATTTATTTATGTGTTTTATTTACATTTATATACCGCCTTATGTAAAAAAAAATCTTAAAGCAGTTTACAGAAGGAATTAAAACAATGCAATTATTGGCAAAAATGGTTAAAGACAGGTTTTCAAAAACATTCAAAAAAATAAAACCAACCATGAGTTAAAAACAGATAAAAAGCGTAATAGCTTCTACATGCCTGAGTAGGCTTGCCTAAACAAAAATGTTTTTAGCAGGTGCCAAATATAGTACAATGAAGGTGCCTGCCTAATGTCAATAGGCAGGGTGTTCCAAAGCACAGGTGCTGCCATACTAAAGGATCAATTTCTTACAAGAGCAGAACAAGTACTATGTAGCACCCTTAACATGGAAAGCAAACCTTGAACCTGAACTTGGTCTAGTAACAAATAAGCAACCATTACAGATTTCTAAGCAGAGATAATATGTCATGCTACATTATTCTGTGCTAACTACAGCCCCTGTGTCTGGTTGTTCTGCATGGGGATTTCTGTGACTTGACTGACTGCCAGGGTTTTTTTAGTTTTGGTTAAGAACCCTGGCTGGTTGTGGGATGCTGAGTTTTCTGCCTTACTCACGGAATCTTGTTGTGGTTGGTATGGTATTGCATTTAGGAAATAATCACTGTCTTTTGTTTTCTTTTTCTATTTGCATTTCATTTACCTCTGATCTCACACCCTTACATCCACAGAAGCAACAACAGTGGTTCCATGTGGTCAGCTCAACCCCCTTAAACCCGCTGATGATGCACCTTGTGGTTTGCATGATGGTTTGGTTCTTACCCAATAGTGTTAAAAGAGATTCACATACTGGGAAGTGTGGCTTCAACTGCTGTTGTTCCCATGCTTCTGCCTGTGAAGGTAGACCAAGCCATGTGTGCTTTCTCTCTGTCAATTATTACTCACTGGAATTGGGTTGGCTGTCAAAATGAGTTTATAGTAGCCCACAGGGTAGGCAGGAAAGGGTAGAGAATCTTCTTAACTCTTACTCACTTCTCAAATCTCTCTGCAGTGAAGAGTCAAGTTTGTAAAGAAGTTTGGAGCAGCCATGTTAAAAGGCTGGGGCAGGGCATTCTAGGTAGGGGGTTGCCAATGCTGCTTGGATATCAGTATCTTTGCAGAGAATGCCTAGTCAAGTCTTAACAACAGCACAATCCTAATAATATCTACTCAGAAGTAAGTCCTGTTGAGTTCTATGGGGTTTAGTTCCTTAGCAGGTGTGCATAGAATTGCAGCCTTCAGGGGCATCCACCTTTACTCCTGAGTGCTCTTATCTATCATCAGCGATATTTCGCTGCCACCATTAAATCATCTCTCAACCGTCCAGCAGAGCTCTTTAGAATTGTCCGAGGGCTTTTACATTCCAGCCCTCACGATATCAGAGAACCATCAGTAACCCGCTGTAATGAGTTCGCTGGGCACTTTCAAGATAAAATCTCATGCATCCGCCAGGACTTAGACTCCAATATTATGGCAGTTGAACTTAATGAGGTATCCGGAGCACGGTCTTGTCCTCATTTATTGGATGAGTTTCAGTTGGTACAGCTTGAGGAAGTTGACAAGGTACTTAGACTGGTGCGTGCAACCCTGTGAACTAAAAGCTGTTTTTGCACTTCTGGACATTTAAGAGATAAGGACTGTCTAGCGTGTGACGTTAGTTGGTTGGAAAGATTAACTCCTTTGTAACTGGATAAAGAAATAAACTGCTCTTTGCTTGGGACATTGAAAATTGAAGGAGTTTTGTTCTTTTGGTTTTAAGAATGGCAATTAAGAAGATCATGGATGTACAAGAAGGGACTTTATTTCTAGACATGCTTCAGAAAATAATGGATGGGATTAACTCAATAAAACAAGAACTGAGAAATAATAGACAAGCGTGGAGAACTGAATTTCATGAAATGAGACAGGAGCTGAAAGAAACTCAGGATTCTATGAGAAAGGAGAATAAAGATAGATCTGGAAAACAAAAAAAGGATGAAAGAGAAATTAAAGGCAAGGTTCAATCTATGGAGATTGGCTTAAATATGGACATGAAAAAAGATTTGGATTTCCTGGTTGTGACGGATCCTGGAGATAAATATTACAGTTTGGAATACAGCGCTGTCTCTGAAGGAATTGAAGAGATTGGAGATAAAGATATTATCGGTTCAAAAAAATTCCTGGACTGGAAGGATTTGATGGAACTTGAAATGGAGAAAGTTAATAGAATTAATCCCTGTTTTGTGTCAATGGAAAAACCTTCAAGAAATGTACTAGTGTATCATGTGGAAAAGAGGAGCAGAGATGCGGCTTTGAAACAATACTTCAGTGTTACGTTTGGATTTGATGGTAAGAAAATATCTGTGATGGAGGAAATTCCTATCAGACTTTTATTATATGACTATGACAGCAAGATTTTTGGGTGCATAAAGATGGAAGATGGACCCAATATGGATAATGTCAGAAGAGCGATTTGAAACTACTGGACTCAGTAGATTTGATGAGTTGGATTAATTGACATGTTTATTTAGAAAAAAAAATTGATTGACATATATCTCAAGGATTGGAAGCTTCTCTTTGACTTTTTGTGGAAGATTAAAATGATATGATGTTAATGAGATTTGAAACAAACTAAGATAACTGCTGGAGGAAGGTGATTTTATAATCTATTGGGAGATAGGTCTGTTATATATTATAGATTTATAGTTGAATTATAGTGTTTTGAAATTACTGGATTTAGTAGATTTGATGAGCTGGATTAATTGGCATGTTTATTTAGAAAAAAAATTGATTGATATATATCTCAAGGATTGGAAACTTCTCTTTGACTTTTTGTGGAATATTAAAATGATATGATGTTAATGAGATTTGAAACCAACTAAGATAACCGCTGGAGGAAGGTGATTTTATAATCTATTAAGAGATAGGTTTGTTATATATTATAGATTTATAGCTGAACTATGACAAATCGGAAGTCAATATTTTTATATATATGTATTTTTTTTGTATTGTATTAGTTATTGATTTGTGTTGTTTTCTTTTTGTATTATTTTGGTTTTGAAAATTAGAATAAAAATTAATTAAAAAAAAAAAAAAGACTGGTGCGTGCAACCACCTCTGTACTTGATCCTTGCCCCTCTTGGCTAGTGAAAGCTGCCAGGGTTGAAACAGCCGGCTGGGCCAGGGAAGTGATAAATGCCTCCTTGAGAGAGGGAGTGGTCCCTAGTTGTTTGAAAGAGGCGGTAGTGAGACCACTCCTGAAGAAACCTTCCTTGGACCCAGATACTTTGAACAACTACAGACCGGTAGCGAACGTTCCATTCTTGGGCAAGGTCTTGGAATGGGTGGTTGCCAGCCAGCTCCAGGTGCTTTTGGATGAAACAGATTATCTTGATCCATTTCAATCTGGTTTTAGGCCCGGTTTCGGCACTGAAACGGCCTTGGTCGCCCTGTATGATGACCTATGTCGGGAGAGAGACAGGGGGAGTGTAACCCTGTTGATTCTCCTTGATCTCTCAGCGGCTTTTGATACCATCGACCATGGTATCCTTCTGGAGAGACTCACGGAGTTGGGAGTTGGAGGTACTGCTTGGCAGTGGCTCCGGTCCTACTTGGTGGACCGTCTCCAGAAGGTAGGGCTTGGGGAGCATTGCTCGATACCCTGGACTCTCCATTGTGGAGTCCCGCAGGGATCGGTTCTGTCCCCCATGCTTTTTAACATCTACATGAAGCCGCTGGGTGCAGTCATCAGGAGTTTTGGAGTGCGTTGTCACCAGTATGCTGATGACACGCAACTCTATTTCTCCTTTTCATCCTCCTCAGGTGAGGCTGTTAATGTGCTGAACCGTTGCCTGGCTGTGATAATGGACTGGATGAGAGCTAATAAACTGAGGCTCAATCCTGACAAGACTGAGACGCTGTTGGTGGGTGCCTTCTCGGCCCAGACGGTGGATGTTCAACCTGTTCTGGATGGGGTTACACTCCCCTTGAAGGAACAGGTTCGTAGCTTGGGGGTTCTTTTCGATCCATTCCTGTCTCTTGAGGCTCAGGTAGCCTCGGTGGCACGGAATGCGTTCTACCACCTTCGGTTGGTAGCCCAGCTACATCCCTATCTGGACAGCGACGACCTCGCCTCAGTTGTGCATCCTCTGGTAACCTCAAGATTGGATTACTGCAATGCGCTCTATGTGGGGCTGCCTCTGAAGACAGTTCGGAAACTACAGCTAGTGCAAAACGCAGCTGCCAGACTGTTGACCAGGACCAGACGGTCCGCACATATAACACCTGTTCTGGCGCGTTTACACTGGCTACCTATTTGTTTCCGGGCCAAATTCTAAGTGCTAGTTTTGACTTATAAAGCCTTACACGGTGCGGGACCACAATACCTGGCGGAACGCCTCTCCCGATATGAACCTACCTGCTCACTACGTTCAACATCAAAGGCCCTCCTCCGAGTTCCGACTCACAGAGAAGCTCGGGTTGTAACGAGATCTAGGGCCTTTTCAGTGGTGGCCCCCGAACTATGGAATAGTCTCTCCGATGAGGTGCGCCTGGCGCCTACACTTCTGTCTTTTCGGCGCCAGGTTAAGACCTTTTTATTTTCCCAGGCATTTTAATATATTTGATTGTTAATATATACCAGGCTGTTAAATATTTAAAATGTATGCTTTTAGTGTTTCTATTGTCATTTTATTGTATTTTATTGTATTGTATTCATTTTATGTTGTGCACCGCCCAGAGAGCCTTTGGCTTTGGGCGGTATAAAAATTGAATAAATAATAATAAATAATAATAATCATCTCCACAACACTAGGCTCCCTTCTTCCTACAATGGCCTTCTAGTGACTAGCCTGGCCGGAGGGCACTTAAACCCTTCTTGCCAGAAGCAAGTAGGCTAGATTAAATGTTCCCTATCCACGATCCCTAAGCAAGTGAGAAGGAATGATCCCATCACTTCAGCTGGACCTGGGAACACCCTAATTTATCTAAGATTTCTATCTTAATTTCCGATCAGAGAATTATTTTTGTTTGAGTAGTATGCTCCAAACCACTGTAGTTAATGCTTAATGTACCATGTTTAATAACATCACTAGGGCCCATCCCTGAAATCTCAAGGTTTGTGATGCTTCCGACCTGGCAATCCTAGTGGGGAACCCCTTTTATGCCAAGGGATGCATTCCCTAAGGGATAATCTGTTGGGGGCTACATATCAGTGGTTGTTTGGGCCAGGACCAAAAGTAGGCAGAGCACTTCCATTTCTTTCTCTATGTCTGACTTCTGTGCTGAGGGGGAGTTTCTCTTTCTTCCCAACCAGAACAAAAATGTAATGGTCTGCCAAAGGAGGGACAGATCACTCCGTTCCTCCTTTGGCAATATGCTTGGCTCTGACAGGAACAGCGGGGGGTAGGGGGGGGCAGACAGCTCAGACAAGAATGCTTTGTAGGCTGAATCCAGCCCAAGAGCCAGTAATTCCCCATCCCTGCCTTAAAGGTTTATCTACCTATATGTATCTACTTCTCACTTGAATCAACACAGGCCCTGTTCTTTGCTATCTAAGAATAGGCAGGTGAATATGCAAGCAGGCCTTTTCTGTCATGGTCTTATCTGTGGAACGTCGGGGGGGGGGGCTGCCTGGCTTCATCACTACTTGTCTTCTATTGAATAGTGAAACCATGGCTTTTTCACAGGGCTTTTGAGGACAACACAAATTATTTGTTGTGATGATTTTCTGGCTGCTTTAGTTATTTTGTTTTGTCTCTTTGAGTTGGTCTGTATTTTTCTGGTTTTATGCTGTTGTGATTATTGTTAGATACACACAGTGATAGAAAGGTGGAATTTTAGTAACTAAGGCTGCAATCCAATACACTCTTGCATGAGAGTAAGTCTAGGGCTGCCAGGTCAGAAGCACCCCAAAGCCTGAGATTTCAGGGGCGGGCTCTAGTGATATCATGTGGGCAGGTCATAGTGATGTCATGGGGATGGGCCCTAGTGATGTCACAGGGGCAGGGGCAAGTGATGTCATTAAGCATGATACATTAAGCATCAACCACAGTTGCTTGGAGCATACAATTCAAACAAAAACATTTCTCTGATTGGAAATTAAGATAGAAATCTTAATTTAGATAGAGCCTGGGTAGGGAACATTTAATCTAGCCTACTTGATTCTGGCAAGAAGGATTTAAATGCCCTCAGGCAAGCCCAGTCACCAGAAGGCCATTGTAGGAAGAAAGGAGCCTAGTGTTGTGGAGATGTTGGATAGGAGCACTCAGGAGTAAAGATGGATGTCCCTGAAGGCTGCGGTTCTAAACACACCTACTAAGGAACTGAACCCCATGGAACTCAACAGGACTTACTTCTGAGTAAATATGTTTAGGACTGTGCTGTTAGTCAAGTCTTAACATCTGCCTACCAAGAGTTCTAAACAAACTTACTAAGCCCCATAGCAATCAATAGGACTTTCTTCTGAGTAGATATGGTTTGGATTGTGCTATTGGTAAAGCTTGACTAAGGATCCTCTGCAAAGATATCCATCACGCAGGGTTGGCAACCCCCTGCCTGCAATGCCCTGCCCGTACCTTTCAACATGGCTGCTCCAAACCTCTTTACAGATTTGACCCTTCACTTCAGAAAGGGGTCTGAGAAATGAATAAGAGTAAGAAGATTCTCTACCCTTTTCTGTCTACCTTGTGGGCTACTATAAACTGACTTTGACAGCCAATCCAATTCCAGTGAGTAATAACTGACAGAGAGAAAAAACACATGGTTTGATCTACCTTCACAGACAGCAGCTGGGGAACAATTGCAGCCACACTTCCCAGTATGTGAATTCTCTTTTACCACTATTGGGCAAGAAACAAACCATCATGCAACCAACAAGGTGCATCATCAGTGGGTTTAAGGGGGTTGAGCTGAGCGCATGGAACCACTGTTGCTGCTTCTATGGATGTAAGGGAGTAAGGGGAAAGGTAAATGAAACGAAAACAGAAAAATAAAAAACAATCATAGTGTGAAATCAGATACTTATTGAAACATAACATGAAGAAATATTTACATAAGCATCACTGTCAAATATGTTCATTATTTACACAACCTGTAAAGATATGTATAGTGCAATCCTATGCATGTTTACTTAGAAGCAAGTCCCAGTGTATTCAATAGGGCTTACTCAAACAGGGAGGTTTGCACAGAAGTGCAACCACAGGTGATAAGGAATTTCACTCACCCAGTCCAAAATTCAAAATCATACAATTTTAAGCTGTTTTGCAACTGTTTTATACTTGTTTTTATGGTTACTGGATTTTAAAGGGATTCCCATGCAAGTAAAGTAATGCTCAAGATTCTACAACAAAGACTCTTACCATATAGGGAGTGAGAAATGCCAGACGTCCAAGCTGGATTTAGAAAGGGAAGAGATACCAGAGATCATATCGCAAACATACGTTGGATAATGGAACGAAGCAAGGAATTTCAGAAGAAAATCACCCTGTGCTTTATAGACTACAGCAAAGCCTTTGACCATGTAGATCATGAAAAACTATGGAATGCTTTAAAAAAAATGGGGGTGCCACAGCATCCGATTGTTCTGATACGCAACCTATACTCTGCACAAGAGGCTACTGTAAGGACAGAATATGGAGAAAACAATTGGTTCCCCATCGGAAAGGGTGTGAGACAGGGGTGTATTTTATCACCCTGTTTATTTAATCTGTACGCAGAACATATCATACAGAAAGCAGGATTGGACCAAGTTGAAGGAGGTGTGAACATTGGAGGGAGAAATATCAATAATTTAAGATATGCAGATGATACCACACTACTAGCAGAAACCAGTAATGATTTGAAATGAATGCTGATGAAAGTTCAAGAGGAAAGCGCAAAAGCAGGACTGCAGCTGAACGTCAAAAAGACTAAAGTAATGACAACAGAAGATTTATGTAACTTTACAGTTGACAATGAGGACATTGAACTTGTCAAGGATTACCTTGGCACAGTCATTAACCAAAATGGAGACAATAGTCAAGAAATCAGAAGAAGGCTAGGACTGAGGAGGGCAGCTATGACAGAACTAGAAAAAGTCCTCAAATGTAAAGATGTATCACTGAACACTAAAGTCAGGATCATTCAGACCATGGTATTTCCGATTTCTATGTATGGATGTGAACGTTGGACGGTGAAAAAAGCGGGTAAGAGAAAAATCAACTCATTTGAAGTGTGGTGTCGGAGAAGAGCTTTGCAGATACCACTGCGAAAAAGACAAATAATTGGGTGTTGGAACAAATTAAACCAGAACTATCACTAGAAGCTAAAATGATGAACAGAGGTTATCATACTTTGGACACATAATGAGAAGACATGATTCATTAGAAAAGATAATGATGCTGGGAAAAGCAGAAGGGAGTAGAAAAAGAGGAAGGCTGAACAAGAGATGGATTGATTCCATAAAGGACGCCACAGACCTGAACTTACAAGATCTGAACAGGGTGGTTCATGACAGATGCTCTTGGAGGTCACTGATTCATAGGGTTGCCATAAGTCGTAGTTGACTTGGAGGCACATAACAACAACAACATTTCTTGTTGTGAGATGCCTTGGTTTCCAATCGGCAATCCTACCTCACAGGGTTGTTGGGAAGACTCCATATGCACACACACACTGGAGATGTTAAAATACATAGACCCCATATAATAGTTTGTTGTACAAATGAGTTGGACACTGCAGAACCTTTTTTTAAAAAAAAAAATAGAATCAATATTAGTTTCCTACATAATAAAAGCAGTGATATCTATGTAAACCCTGCCTAACTGCTTTAAAAAACAGGATCAGAGGGGGAGAGAAAGATTTACAACACAAACACAGTTCTTTACTATGTTCACTCAAAAGTCCCATTAATTTACAGCACAATCCATGTCTACTCAAAAGTAAGTCCTATTGAATTCAATGGGGTTTCCTCCAGGTATGTGGGACCAGCACTGCAGTTTTACTCCCAGAAAAGCAACTATTGGATTAAAGCTTTATATTTGAAAGGTTTTCAGAACACTGCCATCTTCAACAGCCCAGAAAAATTTAAAGTTGTTTGACTCATGAACAGAAGAGAAAAAAAAATACTTTTGGTACTGCTCAAAGCTACATACTTACTCAGTTTATGAGATTTTCACATAAACAGGAAAAAAACACTCATTTTCTACCATTGCAATGGAGTTTAAGGACTGCCTGGATGCTCAGAAATCCCTTGTCAATCACAACACTTACTGGCCACAAACCTGAAAGGGCGGGGTTAGAGCAGCCAGCTAAGAGATCATTTCACGGAAGTTGCATGGGGGGGCTGACGTTTTGGTGTATATCTCGAAAACCAGACCACCTAGAAACTTTTTTTTAAAAAAAAAGAAAACTGAGTCTGGAGATTAAGCTGACCCACCTGGAGAAGAACCCCAAAAGCTGGAGTATCCGCCAAAAACTGGACATCTGGTAACCCTACGTAAGTCCATTGACCCCAATAGAACTTACCTCTGAGTAGACATGTACTGGGTTGCAGAGCTTGGAAGATTACTTTTAAAAAGTAATAAATTACAGTTACAATTACTTGGCCAAAAAAAAATAATAGTTACAATTACAATTGCTCTGAAAGTAACTGATTACTTTACTTTTTCTCAAAAGTAATCACTACAATTACATTTCAGTTACTTTTTTTAAAAAATGCCTACAAGATGCTGGCCTTGGCTGCTTCACATCTAAGTAGGCTAAAACAATATTAAAACTAAATACACACACACAGGGGGTAGTAGAAGGGTTCGAATCCCCACATAGCCATGAAGCTCACTGGGTGACCTTGGGCCAGTCACTGCCTCTCATGAAAACCCTATTCATAGGGTCACCATAAGTCGGAATCAACTTGAAGGCAGTACATTTATTTTTTTATTTTGAAGAAGATGATTATGATAATGCAGCATTTCAAATTAATTCTGTATGACAAGCATTCCATGCCAAGCTTGGAAAACCAAGGAGGAGGTATAAAATGTAGGCAAAAATACTTTTGACAAAATGCCATTTATCCTTTATATCTATATCTATAATTAACAATACAGCTGAATGATGTATGTAAAGTATTTTTCTCTTTCCCTTTTTTATTAGTATTTTAGTACTACTGCTAAAGTTCTGATGAAAGAATAAAGCATTCATTAGCCAAATTCAAATGGTTAGAACACATCACATAAATTCCACTGAAGTTGGAGTTTTTGCCATAGAAAAGGCAAAAAATGCATACCCTATGATGGCCCAATAGACAATCAGAACTAATATAAAACCCTATTGCTTCTCATTTGCAAATGTTGCAAGATCTAAGGTAACTCTAGATCATGTGAGTTCAGGTGATGCATGTTATGTAAATTTGTATAGATATTAGCAGAGATTGTCAACAGTCTGAGATGTGTGTGTGCCAATGTGTGCGTTTACCTAAGTGGCAGGCTTTTACCCTGCACTGAGATCACTGAGACTTAAGACTTAGTAAAATAAGAAAAGCTATTTTATTTATAGAAATACATAGTAGATAGGAAAGGCATACCTAGTTCTAACTAACTTGGAGGCGCAACACTCAGGTTTGGGAGCTGCCCTCCTGGCTCAGGAGGGAGAGAGCAGAGACAAAGGCGTCTCCTCTCTCTTGGATTACTTTATTGCTTAACTGCATTCTGTGTTTGCCTCTGTAATTCTCACTTTTTTTTACCCACTGTTTGAATGTCTTTTGGGAATGCCTACTGATTATTTGTTATCATTTTGGGCTGATTACCTTCAGCTATTATCTCACCAAAGTTGCATACACATGACAGATTTAAAGCACATTTCCACCACCACCCCAAAAAAGAATCCTGGGAACTGTAGTTTGTTACGGGTGCTGGGAATTGTAGCTCTGTGAGGAGTAAACTACAGTCCCCAAGATTCTTGGGGAAAAGCCATGTGCTTACATGTATGGTGTCTACTGGGAGACTCTTACGGATTGATTCTATACTCCCAGAAGTAAATCCTATTTACTGCTATGGGAATTACTTCCAAGTAAGTATGCTTGGAATTGCAGCTTTTAGGTCATGCTTAATAGCCACCTTGTATCAAACTGAACAGTTTCCAATCATATTTAAATACTAACCACTTAAACTGGTCAGAGTGTCATTCCCTCTATTTCTGAAGCTCAGGCTGGAAGTGTTGTTGCTTATGTAGCCATGGTATCACCATCCATACCACACATAATAAGGAGTATTAGTGGGCAAGAGGGAACCCCAAGTGTTGCAGTATACAAAAAAGTGAGAGAGAAAACAGAAAGGGGATGACTCCCAAAACAGCCCAAATGAGTACTGAGAATGCTCTGTTATGAAATGCTCAGCGGCTGTGTGAGTGAGTGAGTGAGCGAGCGAGCGAGCGAGCGTGCGTGCGTGCGCGCACGCGTGAGAGAGAGAGAGAGAGGTCTCAGCTAACAGAAAATTATAGAATAGTAGAGTTGGAAGGAACCTTTAAGGTCGAGTCCACACCCCTGCTCAATGCAGGAATCCAAGTTAAAGCACACCTGACAGGCCAATTCCCCCCACAGAACTCCAGTCACAGAATTGTCTGAGAAGAGGGGCTGACTGTTAAACCACTCTGGACATTGGAGCTCTGTCGGGAGAATAGGAGTCTCCTAATAACACTCAGCACCCGTCACAAACTACACTTGCCAGGATTCTTTGGGGGAAGTCATGACTGTTTAAAGTGGCATAAATGTCTGGCATGGGTGTGGCCAGAAGGTCATCCAGCGAGTTCATGGCTGTGGTAAGATATGAACTCAGAACGTCCCAGCTGCACCCAGCATGGAACTACACTTTCAGCAGCAAATACCAGAAAACCAACTAAATGTGTGCTGTCAATGTACAAAGCATTTGCTGGGGTGCATTTGGGTAGGTGAAGCAGGAGATAGATGGAAGGGGCTGTTTTCCATGCCTGCCACTTTACCAGTGCAATGCCCCATGTTTTTCCTTATTGACCTCCATCAGCTAGGGAAAAGTGGCCAGGGAAGGGGTTGAAGATAAAAAGTTTCAGCAGCAAATTACCCCCTCTCATCACTTCTCCCTAACAAAATGCCCCCCACATCAGTAGCAGACACCAGCAGAAAAGTTCTTTTTTGAGTTGTAATTCAGCTCTCATTCTGTTAATTCCCAAACTACACCAGTTGTCATTTTGACCTACATGCATAGGGAGAAAGACAGTGTAAAGGGTGTGCACAAGGGGGAGGGGATGACAAAGGATTTAGGACTTAAAGATTTAATATTCCATGAGTAGAAAAAAATACCCTATGCAAATGTCTATATTATTGCAGAAAAGTTCAGTTCTACATATGTTTGCCATCTTTTCCTCAAGCACAACTGTTTTTGAGATAACAGTCTTATTCTCTCTTGCCCTTCACCAAAAAGCCATGTTAGTTGTCCAGTATGTGAAATGACTGCAAGCAGGTGCAGCCCAAGACATTTTGCTACTTATTTATTTATTTATTTATTTACTTGAAGCAGAAGAGCAAATGGTGCCCTGCCCCCAAGTCAAGGTCATAGTACCATAGCTTGAAAAGTTATGTTGGCATTTGAGGCAGAAAATCTCACAAGCACCTCTTCCTGACAGTAAATATACAACAACCAAAAATTAAAATAGCTAATAATTTGTTGCATGGTGCCCCAAATTAGTTGCTTGGGGTAGTCATCTCTTGCTGCCTAGTGAGAGTCGCTCTATGAGAGGCACATAACTGAAGCAAAACACACAAACAGAAGTATGAGACTGCACCTACCTCCTAGTCTCTTGCCAGTTCCCAATTTTCACCCTCTCTGGAGGGGTGCAAGGACAAGCGGAGGGGATGCAGAGAGGGTGCAAGGACAAGCGGAGGGGATGCAGAGAGGGTGCAAGGACAAGCGGAGGGGATGCAGAGAGGGTGCAAGGACAAGCGGAGGGGATGCAGAGAGGGTGCAAGGACAAGCGGAGGGGATGCAGAGAGGGTGCAAGGACAAGCGGAGGGGATGCAGAGAGGGTGCAAGGACAAGCGGAGGGGATGCAGAGAGGGTGCAAGGACAAGCGGAGGGGATGCAGAGAGGGTGCAAGGACAAGCGGAGGGGATGCAGAGAGGGTGCAAGGACAAGCAGAGGGGATGCAGAGAAGGTGCAAGGACAAGCGGAGGGGATGCAGAGAAGGTGCAAGGACAAGCAGAGGGGATGCAGAGAGGGTGCAAGGACAAGCAGAGGGGATGCAAAGAGGGTGCAAGGACAAGCAGAGGGGATGCAAAGAGGGTGCAAGGACAAGCAGAGGGGATGCAAAGAGGGTGCAAGGACAAGCGGAGGAGATGCAAAGAGGGTGCAAGGACAAGCGGAGGAGATGCAAAGAGGGTGCAAGGACAAGCGGAGGGGGTGCAGAGAAGGTGCAAGAACAAGCGGAGGGGGTGCAGAGAAGGTGCAAGGACAAGCGGACGGGATGCAAGCAGAGGGGATGCAAGGACAAGCAGGGGGTGCCAGGAAGAGCAGATGGGGCGGGCAAGCAGGGGGTGCCAGGAAGAGCAGATGGGGCGGGCGAGCAGGCTGAGGGAGGCAGGATGAGCGGGGGGGCAGGGAGAGTAGGCTGGAAAGGGTAACACATACACTCACCTCCACAGCTCTTCACTTCCATTCTGCTGCTTCTGCCTTCTACTCCTCCTTGCCCTCCAGCTCTGTCTGACTCTCCACTTCCTCCCTTGTGCCTCCATAGAGCACGAGGGAAGAGCTAAACAGCGCAGAAGCCCAGTTTGAGGCACATATCTTTCCTCCACCATTCCACCAATCACAGCAGCAGATGATTTCCCCTGCTTTCCCCCCCAGTAACGTCCAAATGTAACGCAAAAAAGTTACATTTGCAGCTCAAAAGTAATGATATTACCACTCGTTCTGTTACATACAAAATGTAACGAAGTTACCCACTCGTTATGCAAAATAGTAACAAATTACAAGTAACTCGTTATTTCTAACGAGTTACTTCCAAGCTCTGCTGGGTTGTAGCCTAAGTAAATATAAAAATCTCAACAAAGTGAAAAACCACTTCTGAGGGGAAATTGTGGACATATACTCAGGAAAATTTATTCTAAAGGGAGAACTGAGTAGCATTCACTCTCCCCTTTCCCTTTCTATGTGGGGGAAAAGGCAGAGAAACTCAAAGCTCTGTGGACGGTCTACACATACATGGTTCCTAATGTGGGACCTCACAAAGGCCATAAAGGTGAAAGGTAACAGAAGCTGACATAATTATGCCATCAGTTACATTCAGAACTCTCTGTACATCACTCATTCATACACATACATCATGTCAGTACAGTAGGGCCCAACTCATACGGTGGATTACATTCTAGACCCCCGCCTAAAAGTGAAACCCGCCGAAAAGTGGAACTCCGTCAATAAAATGGTGCCTGATGCCCGAAAAACACAGTAAAAGTGGAACAAGCACCGTATGAGTGGGGCTTTACTGTAATTGAAAGCCACCGTATTAGCAGAATGCCAAAAAGCGGGTTGCCAAAAAGAGGGGCCCTACTGTATATATTTTGAGTCTTGGTTGTCTTATGTTGCATTCTGTGAATCTTCATTTTCCGAAACTACAACTATAAGAATCAGAAACGTGTGTGTTTGGCCAGTGTCTGTACACCAGCAGGTACAGCATTAGTGTAACTATACTTGTAGCAGTAAATTCCAACTTCTTTCCTAGCTCTCACATTACAGCGCCTTCTCTAACCATTCAGATTTCTACTAAAAAGTAATGTGTAAATACTAATTTGCCAAGTGTTTTATACTCATTCTTGAAGTCACCCTGACAAAAGCTCTGTAAAGTAGGCTAATAATGTTTCCAGTCCACAATGGGAAAAACCACTGCAGATTTGAGACTTGAAATCAGGAAACATGAGTTTAAGTTCAATTCTGCATATACATAATGATATTGACCTCTTCCTTGCCAGGTATCCACAGCCCTGCAATATAATTCTACATTTTGTAAAACCTGGATTTTGCTAGACATGCAGTACAACCAATACGTATTTACTTGAGAATAATGTATTTTATGCATTTTTATATGTTTTAATGTTTTTGTGATTTTATTGTGTATGATTTTATTGTGCACTGCCCTGAGTGCCTTACTGTAGTGTAGAAGGGTGGTATAGAAATATTTTAAATAAATAAAATAAAATAAATCCCTCTATGTTCAACAGGGATTACTTCTTTGTATGTGTGCTTTTGGCTTCAATTCTGCATACACTTACTATACCTGAGAATTCACTTACTATACCAGCCTTTCCCAACTAGTGGGTCACCAGATGTTGTTGGACCACAACTCTCATCAGCCTCAGCCAGCATTGCCAATGGTCAGGAAATATGGGAATTGTGGTTCAACAACATCTGGTGGCCCACTAGTTGGGAAAGGCTGTACTATACCTTAGAACTTACTGGGACTGACTTGAGTATACATTAATAGGATTGTGCTATAAGGTACACATTTCTTCTCCTCAAGCACAAGATTTATCTCCTGCCAACCCAGACATGCTGAACATAACCAGTCTATACCTGAATCTTAATGTCCAATCCTATTTGGACAAGAATCCCTTTTATTCAGCACTGGTTAGGCCTCATCTTGAATACTGCATCCAGTTCTGGTCTCCGCACTTCAAGAAGGATGCAGACAAGCTGGAACAGGTTCAGAGGAGGGCAACAAGGATGATCAGGGGACTGGAAACAAAGCCCTATGAGGAGAGACTGAAAGAACTGGGTATATTTAGCCTGGAGAACAGAAGACTGAGGGGAGATACGATAGCACTCTTCAAGTACATGAAAGGATGTCACATAGGGGAGGGCAGCAATCTCTTCTCGATCGTCCCAGGGTGCAGGACACAGAATAATAGGCTCAAGTTGCAGGAAGCCAGATTTTGACTGGACATCAGGAAAAACTTCCTAACTGTTAGAGCCATATGACAATGGAATCAATTACCTAGAGAGGTAGTGGGCTCTCTGACACTGGAGGCATTCAAGAGGCAGCTGGACAGCCATCTGTCAGGAATGCTTTGATTTGGATTCCTGCATTGAGCAGGGGGTTGGACTTGATGGCCTTATATGCCCCTTCCAACTCTACTATTCTATGATTCTATTATAAGAAACAGAGGTCCACAAATTTTGGTGGTAACTAGACCTCTGCCTCTCTGACAAGGTGATCTGTTGCCAACTGACTACATGACCCATTTTTAAAACACACCCAAACCCTTTCCTCTGAAACACAATAAATTCAATAAGCAATTGAGGCAAAGAAATTCAGGAGTGCACTAAAATTATTTATTTTTCTTTATTTAAAAAATTAAAAGCCACCCTTCATCCAAAATAGGATGAAGGGCACAATGCAAAGGTATTAAATGTACAGCTATATTATAAAATAAATCCACAGTACAATGAAATTAATAGGAATAAAACAATTCAACCAGATTAAAAAATCGTAATCTAAAATGCCTGGACTAATAAAAGCTTTAATCTGAGGCTAAAAGTAATATTTATTTATTGCATTTATATCTCACCTTTTTCTCCAAGGAATCCAAGGTGTTGCATGTGGTTCTCCCCCTCCTCATTTAATCCCAACAACGACTCTATGAGGTAGGTTAGGCTGAGAGGCAATGACTGGCCCAAGGTCACCCAGTGAGCTTCATGGCTAAGTGGAGATTTGAACCCTGGTCTCCCAGGTTCTAGTCCAACACCCTAAACACTATACCACACTGGCTCCCAGTCTTAGAAGAACACTGCTAGATCAGACTAAAGGCCTATTTAGTCCAGCATCCTTATTCTCACAACCAGATACCTATGGGAAGCCTACAAGCAGGTCATGAGCACAATAGCAGTCTCCCATCTTGTTTCACAGTGACTGGTATTCAGAAACATACTGATTTGGATACTGAAGGTAGTATATAGCCACCTTGATGAGAAGCAGTGACAGCCTTATCCTCCACGTCCTTTCCTCTCTATAGTCTTGCATTTTTATTTATGTATTTCATTTATATCCCACTTTTTCTCCAAGGAGCCCAAGGTGCCATACATGGTTCTCCCACTCCTCATTTAATCCCTGCAACAACCCTGTGAAGTAGGTTAGACTGAGAGGCAGTGACTGGCCCAAGGTCACCCAGTAAGCTTCATGGCTGAGTGGGGATTTATACCTTGGTCTCCCAGGTCCTTACACTAACCACTATACGACACTGGCTCTCCAAAGTGGAAATTCCAAAGTAGGGGCACCTCCACAAAAAAGGCCCTCTCTCTTGTACATGCATAATATACATCTAAAGATGGAACACGGAGAAGGGCCTCAGTGCATGGGGAGGTCCAGTATGGGAGGAGAAACTCATTCACCTATTTAGGCTTTAAAGGTAGGCACCAGCACCTTGAATTGTACTTGGTAGCAAATAGGGAGCCAATCTAGTTCCTTTAGAACTGACAACACGGCTCCATCTCATGGCAGAATTTTGGAGCTGAATTCTGTGCTAGTTACAAGCTTTCAAACCGTTTTCAAGGGCAGCACCGTGTACAACACATTACAGAAATACAAACAGGAGGTATTAAAAATACATTTCAAGCTTGAATTCTTCTTATTAAATCTAATTTAAAACAAGAGTTAATGTAATCTCAGCCACCTGAAAAAGCTCAATAAAAGTTTTTCTTTATATACTTGTTAGAAAACAGATTAGGTTTCTTTTTTTCCACTGTATATGTGACAATAAAATTATCCCTATCTTCCCCTGCAGACACAGGGAAAGATTTGGAGCCTTCCAGCGTGCATATCACATGGAATAGTAGCAAATCCCTATGGGTCTAGACAATGCCCTGTGTGAACTGGGTGTATATCCTTTACTGTTTGCAGAAGGCACAGGGGTTCCATTGCACATGTTTCTGAGCAGACAGGTCAATATGAAAAGGGTTCCCAGAAGGTAGAGTTTAAAAACCGCTCCCATATACCTAAAGTTATCTATTGTCTTGAAAATATCCGAAAACAAGACTCTGCATCCCCAGGTTAATCTGGAGTAACTATCAACCCCAGTTCTGAACTAACCACTCATTAATGGGGAATAGAACAGCAACTAAAGAAATAAAACATGTGCTGAAGCAATGAGGCCAAGTCCAACTATTGCTTTTAACCACCTTAATGCTGTGACCAAAAGATTGAGAATGATACAACAACCTCCTATAAATCTGTGACACTAGCATATTCCATTCATTCTACTGGTTCAAAAATTGAACTTGGTTTCAGTCTACCTTGCAAAATTGCCAGCCTATCAAAATAGAATTTTAAGAGAGCATTTTGAGAATAAGCACCAAATACTCCTTTTGGTGCCATCCAATAAAGCAAATATTACATCCAGAAGGGGAAGCCAACTCAAACCCTAGCCAGTGAGCCACAACTGTATAAAACTAGGTCCAGCTAGCCTGTTAAAAAGTGATCACCAGAGCCTTCTTTTGCAGAAACCCACTAGTGAAGTAGACTAAAGGAAGTTTTGTGTGCATCCTAATTGGTACTGTTCCCTGCAACTGCTACACAGTAAATCAGAGTATTGGGGTTTTTGTTGTGCAGAACGTTCAGCCTTTGGAAACCTTCCATGCCTGCTTTGAAATGCCTGAAACTCAGAGTTAGCAACATCATCCTGTAAAACCCTATTTGAGGGTGGGAGGGATGTCCAAGTGTCCTGTGAGTCCAAGAGCAATTGGCTACAAGGAGAGATTTCATGAAGAGCTGGTGTGTTCACGCTAGAGAGGCAGTGGAAAAGAGAGAAAGGGGAATTTTCAGTGTTGGGCCCCAGCTGCAAACTCCTCGTTTTTGTTTTAGGCTAATTAATGTTCCATTGAATACAGCCTGGCTGCAGACTCCATTTCTGTAGCTTTTTTATTCTGAATCAGCAGCCTTAGTGGCTGGGCTGAAAGCTGTAGTAAGAGAGAGATGTGCACTGCCTGCCATGGTGAGAGTTATGCTAGTCTGCTTGTTCTGCTATATCCAGACAGGAGGTGAGAAAAGTGGGTTGATGGAGTGCAAATATTCCAAAGCCCTCCCCCCCCCATACTGGGAAATGAAGCTTCAAATACATTCAGTGGAACAGGGAGAAGAATACAGAGTTTATGAAGCTGTGTACATACTTCTATTTTGTTCTCAGACTACCAAGTTTCTGTTTACTTTTGGATGTGGGAAAAATATTGATGGGCTAGCACTCATTTGCATATCCTTGTATGGCTGCTTCTGTGTGACAACACAACCATCTTGAACTCCCATCACTATCGGCTCTCAGCCCCTCAACTTGCCACAATCCTCAGATTAGATACGTTTCCCACTTGTGCTCTCAGACATCTCCATCTCCACCATTCCTTCACAGAACAATCATTTATCAAGTTGTTTCATGCATTGTCGGGGCGGGGGATCTGGGGGGGGGGGAGTTCGCTTCATCCCTTTGTTGGAACTCCGCAGGATCATCCCGAATAGTCTCCAGCTAACTGCTGAGAATTGCTGGACTTTGAGAGCAAATGTTAAAGGGGCTGCCTTTCATCTACTTGCTGATCCTGCTGCCTTTTTATTTTATTCTCCAGTGATAAAAAAACGAATCTACACACACACACACATCCCATCACCATTCTGCATGCATGGTTTTGAAGGAGTTACTATTATTTCCTCTCCCATTATTGCCTTTCCTCCATCAAACTTCCAATTCAGGCTTTAGGAATGAAAGTTGCCACTAGCAATTTTCGCCTGCTCAAATTTCAGATATGGGCCCCTGGGAGGTCCTGCACCAGCAACTCAGGGTGAGTGCATATAAGCTTTTATTCAAATAAGCCCCAGAGGTTTTCATATATTATCTACATAAAACGTCAGAACATATTTTTCATTTTCAGAGAGAGAGAGAGAGAGAGAGAGAAAGAGAGTTGACTTTGACCTGGATTCAAATTACAGCTCTGCCTCATTGGTTGGCTTTGGACAGGTCACCATTTCTCACCCTTGGTTACCCAACAGTAAAATGAAAATCATGACAAACAGCAGCTTTCTTCACAACATTGTTGGGGATAAGGAATTTTATTTAGTACAAAAGTTTTGGGTTCTTTTTAGTGCTGTGAAGGATAACATACAAAAATGAACAATTATTTGCAACAGAATGAAGGTAGGAAAAGCAGGTAGTCCTGCTGCACGTTCCATCTACATATTTGGAAGGCATTTCATGGTGAGTGGCAACTTACACTATAAACATCTATTTATCCATTTAGAAAATGCATTTTGTGGTTGCTTTAGCAGGATCTTCTTGGTTGTTTCATAGTCAGGAATACTCTCCCCCCCCCCGGAACTCTGCCTGTGTCTACAAGGCAAGCTGATTCTTTTTTTTATTAGTATCACCAATGATATCTCTACTTAAAGTGCATTGTGTGTACTTTCTACAACTATTTATTTATTTAATTAATTTTTATCCTGCCCTTCCTTCCAGAAGGAGCCCAGGGCAGCAAACAAAGCACTAAAAGAGCACTTTAGAACATCTTAAAAACATTTTTTTAAACTTTAAAAAAATATTAATACAAAACATCTTCAAAAATGTATTTTTAAAAAAACTTTTAAAAAATCTTAAAAAGCAATTTCAGCACAGACACAGACTGGAATAAGGTCTCTACTTAAAAGGCTTGTTGGAAGAGGAAGGTCTTCAGTAGGCACCAAAAAGATAGCAAAAGTCTAACATTTGAGGGGAATGAATTCCAAAGTGTCAGTTCCACAACACAAAAGTTCTGCTTCCTATGTTGTGCAGAATGGACCTCCTGATAAGATGGCATTTGAGGAAGGCCCCACCTGCAGAGCAGAGTGAATGACTGGGTGGTATATAAGGGGCAAGACTATCTTTCTGGTATCCTGGTCCCAAGCTTCATAGGGCTTTGTACACCAAAACTAGAACCTTGAACTAGAACCTTGACTGCTAATGGGCAGTCAATGCAGTTCTTTCCGCAGAGGGGGAACATGCTGGCAATACTCTGTCCCAATAAGCCACTGCATTTTTCACCAGCTGCAGCTTCCAGACCAATCTTAAGGGCAGCCCAACATAAAGTACATTACAGTAATCCAGCCTGGAGGTTACCAGTGCATGGACAACAGTGATCAGGCAAGCCTGGTCTAAAAATGATCGCACCTCTCTTACCAGCCAAAGCTGTGAGAAGGCACTCCTGACCTCTAGCAACAAAGAGGGATCCAGGAGCACCCCAAGACTACAAACCTTCTCTTTCAGAGGGAGTACGTCTCCATCTAAAGCAGGCAATTGACCAATTATCTGAACTCAGGAACCACCAACCTACAGTGCCTCCGTCTTGGTAGGATTCAGACTCAGTTTACTGGCCATCATCCAGCCCACCACCAAGTCCAGGCACTGGTCCAGGGCTTGCACAGCTTCTTCTGATTCAGATGTTTCAGAGAAATAGAGGTCGGTATCATCAGCATACTAGAGACACTGCCCCAAATCTCCTGATGACCACTCCCAAGGTCATCATGTAGTTATTAAACAGCACTGGGGACAAGATGATACCCTGCGACACTCCACAGCACAACTGCCAAGGGGCCAAAAGACAATCATCCCCCAATGTTGTTCTCTAAAAACAACCCTGGAGATAGGATCAGAACCACTTTAAAACAGTGCCTCCGATGCCCATCTCACCAAGTTGGCTCAGACGGATACCATGGTCAATGGTATAAAAAGCCGCTAAGAGATCAAGTAAGAATAACCGGGTCACACTTCCCCGTCCCTCCCCCAATAAAGGTCAAACATCAGAGTGACTAAGGCTGATTCAGTCCCATAACCAGGCCTGAATCCAGTTGGGAATGGGTCAAGATAATCTGTTTCATCTAAGAGTACTTGCAATTGCTGTGTCGCAGCCCTCTCAATAACCATCCCAAAAAAGGGGGTATTTGCAACCAGACAGTAGTTGTCACAAACCAATGCATTCAGGGTCAGCTTTTACAGGAGCAATCGGATCACTGCCTCTTTCAGGGTGGCTGGGACCACACCCTCCCACAAAGACATGTTGATCGCACCCTAGATCCACTTGGTCAGACCCTCTCGGCAAGCTTTAATAAGCCAACAAGGACCAGCGTCAAGAGGACACGTTGCTGACCGCATCATCGCAAGCACCTTGTCCCCATCAGGCCACATCAACCGAAACCAATCCCAAGAAGTTGCAGCAGACGTTGCATTGGACACCTTATTGGGGACTGCAGTAGATGTGGATGGGGCATCAAGATTGCTACAGGGATGAGCAGCTTTACCCTTGAAGTGCCTTGCAAACAATTCACAGTGGGCTTCCAAAGGGTCTAAAACTCCATTTCCTGGAGCCAATGTTAACAGACCCCAGACAATATGAAAAAGCTCCACTGGATGGCTACTTGTGGATGCAATGGAAGCAGAGAAGTGGGCCTTCTTTGCTGCCCTCACCACCACACAATAGGCAGTTATGCTGTTTTACTCATGCCCAATCAGTCTTGCAGCATGTCTTTTGCCACTTGCACTCTAGCCGTCTTCCGACCTGTTTCATTGCCCTTAGTACACTGGTGTACCAAGGTGCACACCAGGTTTCTCAACTATCAAACTAAAACCTGACTAATGGGATTAACATTATGTCCAATAAAAGGTACACAAGTAATACATATAGCAGTTTTCAATGATTCTTCAGTAGATATTTTTAATTAAATTCTCAGTAAAACCTAAATTCAAGGAACATTCACTATAATTAAAAAAAATAGTACTCCTGACTAATTTTTAATTGGACGCAAATCATTCTGAACAATTTGGTATGCAATAGTCTGGCTGATAATGGAAAGGACATTCATTTCTACATAAAGCTTTATCCATAGTTGCTTCTTTACAGAGGAACTAGGTTTATCTGCAATCAGTGCTAAGAAGCCAGGCTTCCAGGCCAGCTAAAAGAATGATAAGAAGCAAAACAATACTCTCCAGCCCTTAAGAACTAATTAAATGGTCTCAAACTTTAACAGGCTGAAAATAAATCTTGTAACACCACCCAGTCAGAAGCAGTGTGGTCAGTTTGAGCCATGCTGAAAGCTTGTAGTACATTTAGGCTTCCTATCTGATCAGGAGGGCATGTTAACTGGGTAGGACACTAATTGATTAAAAATTTTATTTATTTATTTGTTTGTTTGTTTATTTGATTTATATCCCACGCTTCCTCCCAGCAGGAGTCCAGGGCAGCAAACACTAAAAACATTTTAAAACATCATAAAAACAGACCTTAAAATACATTAATACAAAACAACTTTAAAAACATTTTTTAAAAAGCTTTAAAAACATCTTAAATAAAAAGGGTTAAAAAAACCATATTGTTTAGAAAAAATAAAGTTTTTTTAAAAAAATAATAATTAAAAAGCAATTCCAACACAGACTCAGACTGGGATAGGTCTCAGCTTAAACTTTTGACACCAATTTTGACACCAATTGACAAACATACATACTCCCAGAGCTGTTTTGCAACTTTTGTTTTAAGTTTACATTTTTAAGTTAAGATAAAAGGTGGACATACAAATAAATAAATTAAATTTTAAAAGGCAGACTGCTTTTCAGCATGAGAAGTCAAACACTAATGACTCAATCAGTGTTAACTGCTAGCGTGTGTGTATGCGTGCACACACACACACGTATGTCTGTTATGCAAACTATGAGTGATATCCAACTTTAGTCAATTGGTTTACTCTGAGCATTACTAATGCTAGATATCACCCAGTGAAGTCCAGCCAGCTTCACCTCAAAGGAAGATCTCATTATAACTGCTTCTTAAATTCTACATCTGTTTTCACCTAGAATACAGCTGGCTAACTACAGCATTCCTAACACAATTTAAAAGCGCTAGGCTTTGCTTACAAAATCTTAAATGTTCAGTATCATTAAGAGAGCATGAACTATGAAACCCTTTTGTCACTCATCATCTGATATGTAATCCATTTATAGTTTTAGGGTACTCCCCCCCCACATCCTCCTCTAGGATGCACACCTTAACGTGGGGGGGTGTTGAGAGTGTCGAAGAAGCTGAGAGCAATGCCATCAGGAGTCTAGACCAAGAGGCTAGACTCCTAGCAGGGTCACCCAAGGAGGAATGGTCAAAGCTGAGACATTAGACTAAGATGCATCCAAACTCAGACGAAGGCAATGGTAAACCACCTCTGAATACCTCTTACCATGAAAACCCTATGAATAGAGTATTCAAAATGCAACACGAGATAGTGCTGGAAGATGAGACCCCCAGGTCAGAAGGCACTCACCGACATACTGGGGAAGAACAACGGACAAGTACGAGTAGCGCTGTGACTAATGACGCCACTGGGTCAAAGCCAAACGGAAGTCCACAGGCTGATGCACACAGATTCAAAAGGAGAGTCTGGAGTTGTATGATGTACACAATAGGAACATGGAATGTAAGAAGCATGAACCAAGGAAAGCTACAAATTGTCAAGCAAGAAATTGAACGCATCAACATTACAATACTTGGCGTGAGTGAATTAAAATGGACAAATATGGGACATTTTCAGTCAGGCAACTACAAAATATTTTATGCAGGAAATGAGAAATTAAGAAGAAATGGGGTTGCTTTAATACTGAGAAGTGATATCAATGAGATTTAAAGGGAAAACAGTTAACATAACCATCATCCAAGTCTACGCTCCAAGGGCTCCAAGAAAGACCTCAATGGATGACTGATAAACCTCTTAAAATGGTTAAAGAGAGAAGGAAAGCAAAAGCAAAAGGAGAGAGAAGCACAGTCAGAACCCTAAATGCAGTAATACAGCAACTAGTACGTAGAGACAAAGAGAACTATTACTATAGTTATTGTAAAGAAATAGAAGGGGACAACAAAAAAGGTAGAACAAGAGCCCTATTCCAAAAGATTAAAGAAATTAAAAAGGAAATTTAAACCAAGAGTAGGGATGTTGAATAATCAATAGGGGAACACGATGACTGACCGAGATGAAATAAAACAAAGATGGAAGCAATACACTGAAGAACTATATAAAAGAGATGCAAGGATGACAGATTCATTTGCAGAGGAACTGTGTTGTTGTGAGTTTGGGGGTTGGAATGGATGATTCCTGTGGGTTCACTTCCAGCCTCTGATTTGTTATCCTATGCCTTGGGGTGAGGGGCTGGCTCTACTGGCCAGAGCAGTTTCTTTTGTTAAACTAATAGAGTGACCAGTTTGCTAATGGGTCTGGTGAATGGGCCAGGAAGACCCTTTTGTCATTGAAACTCTTCAGGAGAGCCTCCCCCCCTCCGCTGCTAGGAGAGGCTTGTGTTTTTAGTTGTAGAGAAGAAAGGCTGGGAACTGGAGGCAGGCAGAGAGGCTGTTGCTCTGCACCGTGGCTTTAGGATGCCTCCTGTAACACTGATGGGAAAGCTGGATATTGGACTGCTGATGCCTTGAACCCCTCCATCCTAAGCTCAGGTTGGAATGTGTGTAAATAAATAAACCATATTTCATAAAGACACAACAGTCTCCGCTGACCTTCTTCCCAAAGGAATCCAAACCCTGCACAAGCGCAGGAACCCCTGAAATCTCACCACTTGGAGATTGAGGAGCAGCGCAACAGTATGATGAAGAACCAAAATTGTAGAATGTGAGGTGAAAGCTGGTCTTAAAATACTTGGAAGAAAAAAATCACCAGGAACAGATGGCATACCAATAGAGTTGCTACAAGTTACTGATACTGAACCTGTCCAAATTTTGACAAAAATTTGTCAACAAATATGGAAAACTAAACAATGGCCCACAGATTGGAAACGTTCAATATACATCCCAATTCCAAAGAAAGGGGATCCCAGGGAATGGTAATTATTGAACTATTCATATCCCATGCAAGTAAAGTAATCCTCAAGATTCTGTAGCAAAGGCTCTTACCATATATGGAATGAGAAATGCCAGATGTCCAAGCTGGATTTAGAAAAGGAAGAAGCATCAGAAATCATATCAGAAAAGATACGTTGGATAATGGAACGGACCAAGGAATTTCAGAAGAAAATCACCCTGTGCTTTATGGATTACAGCAAACCCTTTGATTGTGTAGATCATGAAAAACTATGGAATGCATTAAAAGAAATGGGGGTGCCACAGTATTTGACTGTCCTGATGCACAACCTATACTCTAGACAAGAGCCTACTGTAAGGACAGAATATGGAGAAACCAATTGGTTCCCAATCGGAAAGGGTGTGAGACAGGGGTATATTTTATCACCCTACTTGTTTAATCTATACGCAGAATATATCATAATAACGTAAACACTTCATCAAATAATATGGTGCTTTCTGTATTTTAAGCACTCGTGCTTCAAAAGGAAAGTGTGGAGATTTTTTTATTAAAAGCTTTCTCATCAATGTGACATGGGACACACCAAATTCAATACAGGCCCAAATCCCTAATTCCAAGGCTTTCCAAACCTACTGCAAACCAAAATCCATGATAAAAAACATGAATAAACATTGGAACACTATTGAAGGGGAAGGGGATCCTCACATTTTTAAAAGCAAACAAATATTCGTATTATTTGTCTAATTTACTCCAGTCATAGAACTGAGATTTTCTAGTTTCAGAACTATAGCCTACTTTTGTTCCTTCCTCTTCTACATATCATAATTCCCCATCCTAGGTATAGCCAGTGGAGAAGCCTATTAAGTATATGGGGCATGACTGCCACCCATGTCGGAAAGGAGTTACACGAAGCCATTAAAGCACTCAGAAGGAAGCCAGAAAACCTCCCCCTCCCCACCTTGCATGCAGTTCTCTCCCCATATCATACAGTTATTTCCAGCCTAAGGGAAAGTGCAAACTGGCAGCTGTCACACTGAGGCAGGGTCTCGGTATGCCCTCCACCTATGTCTTACCAGGGATTTTGGATTTAAATGACCCATTACAATTTCACACAGCTGCAAGAAGTGGGACACTTCTATACAGCATGACTGGATGGTTGGGGGTGGGGAGGAAGGTGGGGAGGAAAAGGCTATTCTGGGGCTAAGAGCACCAGAATGTGGAAGCGGAGTCTTTTGGTCTTCTGCTGAGGCACTAGCTCAATTCATTTCATCTTGCTGGACTGCTCCTTCCTAGCCTTATCCTTAACATTTACATCAGAATACTAAGTGCAATCCATCCAGATAAACAACTTAGGCTTTTAGTAATCCTAGGTTAGCAATCTATTTTCAAATACTGTCCTGTTCAGAGTGGGAGCCACGAGGCTGAGACGCAGGTGTAAACAATTCTTGTTTTATTAAAGTAATGGATACATCGAAGGCAGCGCGCTTCATAGGATCCCTTATGCCAGCTCACTATAATTCCCCAACTAAACTCTACACATACTCTGCAACGTATGAAGGAAGTTGACTCAGCGCCCTAATCAGGGAGCTGCAGTCTTAAATAGGAAAAGTCTTGGATCGTAATCTCTGACTCCTGCGCACGCTCTCCCTCTGCCCTGTCCGTTTCTCACGGCGTCAAGAGCAAGGTGAAGGGGGGGGCGAGCTTCCAACGGCTTGTCTGAAAGAACCAGTTCCTTAGCGACAGTCTCGAGGTCACTGGGAGGAGAAGCGTTTGACGCATATCCTGAAAGCCGCTTGGTAAAAGGGGGATTACCGCACGCTCCGAAGCATTGCCCAATGGCTCTACTGGCATGTCCGGGGGCTGCGCATTGTCCTGTTAAAAGGCAGCATCGTTTGTGGGAACTGGCACGACATCAAACTCACTCCCTTCCCCAAGGTCTTGAGAAGACTCAACAACTACTGGATCCTCCATGCCTTCTAACTGCTGGGGAACCTGAAACTCATGCCTTCCCCCTCCCTGGGCCTTGTGAGAGAGCTGGGGCTCAACAAACACACAGTATTTCTAAATGATGCCCTGTCAACATCTTATTCCAAAGACTTGGGCCTAAGTTCTAAAAACACTGACCCACAAGTCAGTCTCATCAAAATTAATAGCTTGGATCCAAAGATCTCACTGCAGGGACAGAAAACACTTCTGCTCAAGAATCAGAGGCAATGACTTACTAATTTTCCCCATCTATAACATCCCTCAATATCCACTCCCAAGGATTCCTCAAACTTTAGGAAGTTGTCAGGGTGCATGAGAGGGATAGATGGGGGCAATTGATGACATACCTCACTTCAGCAGAAGCACCTTCTGCTCATGCTACAGGAACTTTGGTGTTTGGATCCAAGCCATTGGAATTTATATGCATACCAGTATTAATCTCTCCCCTACACCACTGCTCAAAAATGTAGGATGCCAAGAGCAATTAACTATGGGCTTAACTGCATGGCACGTAACCCCTGAACCACTCACTGTGGGGGTGATCTTTAGCTGGGCCTTGACACCCAGGAGACACAAGCGGGGACGGTGGTGTCACTAGGGTTGGTGTCACCCCCATGGACCTCCTCCCATATCAGACCTTACAGAATCCTTAATGTTTTTTGTACTAATGTTACTCATAAATCGTAATTCCCGTATATCACTGGATGTAATGGCAATAGTAGTGACATAAACAACTAGCAAAATTAAAATTACACCTTTAAATTACAATATCATACGCACAGCCTAAATGTATTTACATTTATACATAGTTTCATGTAGTTAAAGTGAAAATTCTGTAAGAAAACAATAGAATTCGAAGTAAAAACGTTTAAGAACTACATCAAAATTATGTTCATTTTAACATTAAACTTTACCGTTACATGAGATACATCAACGGATTAGGTTTGCATAATCAGTCCTTGTTTCTTCTTGCGTGTCTAAAATGTAGCCTGCAGTACAAAGGGAACAGTGACATTTGTTTTTACCTATGCAGTGGTTTTAATTATTTTTATATGTTAAATAACTGGAATTTTTTTACTGTTGATGTTATTGTTGAATTGCTATGAGATATCTTATAGGAAGCAATTTATAAATGGAAGTAAATAAACAGAGTCATCGTTGTTGCTCCACCCACTTTTGCTTCTGCTCCCACCCACCACAGATTTATAGCCCCTGGAAGGTTGCCCATGAAGGAATGCAATCTTTGGGTCGAAAAAGTTTCTCCACTCCTGCTCTGTTTCATTAACTCTATTCATTTACTTTGCAACAGGCTGTCTTGCTGTATTTTAAAAGCAGGAAGATATTAAAAACTGATTAAAAATTGTAATTTTCCCCCTTGTCCTTTCAGTGCATGCTTTCTGAAGGTAAAGCGGAGATTCCAGTTTATGTTATTAATTGTGAAGTGGTTTCTTTTGTTGTTGTTATTAATCATATTCATATATTTTATTCATTTCTATACTGAAAACTTATGTGTGTGTGTGTTGCACAAAATCTGAGTTAAAACTAAATCAACAATGAAATCAAAGCAAAATGTATTAGAGAAACAGAAGTACAGCTCCTCTGACAAGAAGGTTATAAAAACAGTGTATCATTTTCGTAAGACAATTTGATTAAACACTGAACATGGAGGCTGCGTTCTACTGTATAGCTTCCAGAGTGTAAACAACAAAGAGGCTTATTGCACCTTAAAGATGACCAAATTTATTATGGCACAAACTTTTGGGGACCACTGTCTGCTTAATCAGATGCATGAAATTTTCTCCTGAGTGGCAGGTACCTGTGTACATGGATGGGGAGGGGAAGCTTTTATATGTACCTGCAACTCAGGAGAACACCTCCTGCATCTGATCAAGTGGACTGTTGCTAACGAAAACTGATGCCACAGTAAAATGTGTTAAGTCTTCAAGGTGCCAGAAAACTCTTTGCTGTTTTTGCTGCAAGAGATTACTACAAGGTGTGGCTATGCTCCATACATACCATGGTCTTATGCTAGTTTAGCTGACACGGTTTCTTTCAAAATCTGGGGGCTGAAGTTTGGGGGGGGTGCTGAGGGCCAAATCAGACAGATGGGACCATCATTCACCTATCCTCCTTGTTCACATTATAAAGTATGCAAGTATATCATATTTCAACTGTAAAAGCTTGAAGAGAGGCACCAAACTGTCTCCCCAACCTTGTGTCTTATTCATTCATATTGTGCCTTTCCTCCAAGGAGTTCTAGGCAACAAACCCGATTCCCGCACCCCATTTTATCCTCAAAACAACTCAGTGAGGTAGATTAAGCTGAGAGATGATGACTAGCCCAAGATCACCCAGCGAGCTTTGTTGATGAGCAGAGATTTGAACTCATCTCCCCCTGTTTAGGGCAGGGGTAGCTAACTCCCAGCCTGGAGGCCTGATGTGGACTCCCAAGCATATTTTTCTCCTTCTCTGAAAGATTTTGGCAGTGCCAGCAATTATTAAATAAAAAAATAAGCAGACAGTACTTTAAGGCTCTCCACCCAGTCCAGTGCCCTAATGGGGATGGAAATCTGCACAGATCAGCGGAGGGTGCTATGTGCCTGTAGGTGTGCTTGTCCTGTGGGTCTGCATGGGAGTATGGGGTGGCCACACACACCTGTGGCACACAGCCCCTGGAGCATTGGTCACGGATGAAAGAAACCCTAGGGCCCCCCAAAGGCTCACCACTCCTGGCTTAGGGCTTTAAAAGCCAAACACCGGGATCCTGATTTTGTATTATTACATTTATATCCCACCCACCCCTCCAAGGAGCTCAAGGTGGCATACAAACATGGTTCTCTTGATTTTATCCTGACAACAACCCCGTGAGGGAGGTTAGGCTGAGAGAGACTGACTAGCCCAAGGTCATCCAGTAAGTTTAACAGCCAAGTGGGGATTTGAACCATGGTCTCCCAGGTAGCAGTTCTACACTCTAACCACTACACCACACTGGCTCATGTTTGAGGAATTGTGTCAGACAAGAGACTAGCCCAGTTGATTTAAGTTTGTTCCCAGTGCCCTGGCCAAGTCAGAAGCCTAGGGGGTGGTGTGTCTTGGGCTAACAGCCTTTCCCAAGCAGTCTCCAAAGCTAGCCCCCAGGCCCACCCCATCATCATTCTGTATTGGAATTGTTTTTTATTGTTTTATCGCTCTGGGAGGAAGGACGGGATATAGATTTAATATAATAAAATAAAGGAAACCCAGAAGTTACCAGAGCATGGGAAACAGGCTCTCTCTATCCAGGACAAGGGAAGGTCACAACGGACGTACCAGCTGCGGCTGGGCAAGACCTAATTTAAGCAAACACCCCGACGCCTGCTTCTGAAGTTGCCTGGTGGCTGATTTTAAAGGAGCCTTAAACACGCCACCCTTGACCATGTTGCTGTTTAAAACGTGCCTTGGATGCAACATGGGGAAGCGATGTCAGGGCTTGTTCTCTCCCTTCGCCCCGAGAGGAAGCCGCTTCTGTCTGCCTGCCTGCCTGCCTCCCGCACCTGCCCCTGCGCAGCTTCGCTCTCTCCTCCCCTACTGTCCCCGTCACCACCCTCTTCCCGCCAGGCGGCGGGGCGTGTTGGCTGAGCCGGCGGCCTCTCCGCCTCCCCCCCTCCGTTTTTCTCTCTCTATTGATTGCTATTTTTAGTAAATCCTCTTCGAGTCGCCACAGGCGGGGTGCAAGAGCAGAGCTCAGCCCTTCGTCATTGCTGCTGCTGCTTCCCTGGGTCCCTGCAACTGCCCCACTTCCCGGTGCCTAGGGGCGGCTCTGGGTGTCACCCCCTCTGATGGTGTCACCCGGTGCAGTCCGCACCCCCCGCACTTCCCTAGTGACGCCGCTGACTCACAGACTCTGGACTCCTAGCCAGGCTCTCCTCCCCACTGTGCTATACCAGTGTAGCCGTGGGCAAGCTGCACAGTCCCAAGGAGCCCAGTTGCCCCCCAGCTGGCACTTGCGGACAAGGAAGGGGCAGGCTTGTGCAGCTGTGGCAAGCTGACCAGGCCCTAGCCAGCTGGGCAGGACTAGCCTCAGGGGAAGGCAATGGTAAACCACCTCTGAGAACCACTTACCATGAGCACCCTACTCACAGGGTCTCCATACGTTGGGATCGAGCAATCCAATTCCATTTTTTTAACTGCATTGTTAGAGGCTACAAATATCTGACTGCCCTTACAGTCTCATCAAGTAAACCTGACTGCCCTTACAGTCTCATCATGTAAACCTTTTAAGCAGCTAGCTATCACATACCTCCTACTGGGAGGAAGGGTGGGATATAAATTTAAGAAATGAAAATATAGCTGTCAGTCATTTGAATCCATATACATATTAAACAAGATTGAATGAGATCTTGGGTAACATTCTCATTAATTCAGTAAAATAAACATACATCCTAATCCTTTCACACTAACTCTTTATCCCTTAAACTGTGTTATCAAAGTAAATGTTATTAAATACATGGACTGACTTGGCCATACTACTGATGTCTACAAAAAATAATGTATTAAAAAAACATCCATATTAGGACAGCACCATAAAACCCAGCATTTATATACTAGCTCAATATTAGTAAATTAATCCTACTAAATTGTCAAAGCATGTCATTTTCACATGACTATTATGCAAACAATGAGGATTAATCTACATAATTCTGTCACTGATGTACTTCACACATGACGCTGGTGTAGGGGTTTGTGGGTTACAAACATGACAGGAGTGAACTACAGGCAGGTGTGCCACACACAGAACCTTCAATGGCATGAATCGCACATAACACTAAGCCAAGGTTTCTTTAAGTCATTTTTTTAAAACAAATCCCAAGTTAACCAGGAATTGTCCCACATATGATCAAAGAAACCATGGCTTGTTGTCTTTGTTTTCCAGCTACACTTGCCTTGGGCCTTTGATAGCAGTGAGTGTCTGGGGTGGGGTGGCCAAACAAGCCATAGGTGAGGAATGATGTTGCGTTCTAATGTAATGCCAAGCCATAGGTAAAACAAACTAAGATTCATAAACCAACAACAAACTGTGGCTTCAGATCATGGTTTGCTAGCAGTAAACAAACCAGAGTTAAGTTGCTATGTAGTGTTTGCATATAACACTAAGCCATAGTTTAATAAACCATAATTTAATAAGCCATGCCATAGTGTTGTATGTGAACCAAGCCAATGTGAAGTGGGGCCTATGTATATATTGACTACATGAGTAAGCCCTAATGCACAATCCACCCACCATAGAAAAGAAGTGATGGACCTTGTTTTATGCTGAAAACTTATGTGTAGAGAGAGGGAGCACCAGCATTACACACCTGGCCTCTGTGTAGACTGGTCCTCTCTGCATAGCAAGTTTACAATAGTGTCGCTTCCCTTGTAAAATGACAACAAATACCATGAAACAAGATTCACAGTCAGTTTACACGCACCTATGTATTGCTCTTGATAGGTGGCAATGTGGTTTTCTTCTTGGTTATGAAATTCCATTAGGATTCTTTCTAGTTTGCACATCATTATCAGCTTACCCTGTTCTCTATTGTGTGCATATGCTAGAAGGCTAATTTACCAGACTTATTGCTGAAAACTTTTCAAGTCAGGATAGTCCAGAACCAGAGATAGTGATCCTGGTGCCCCTCCAGTTGTTGTTGGATTCCAACTCCCGTCAGCCATATCCAGTATGGCTAATGATCAGGGATGATGGGAATTGTATTCCACAACATCTGGAGGGCACCATGTTGGTTAGTCATTGTCCAGAGAATATAGTGTTAGATCTGGACCCAGGGGATATTCTTCAACTACAGTCCCATTGCCTACTCCTGAGTCAGTCTCTCTCTCTCTCTCTCTCTCTCTCTCTCTCTGTCATACCCAAAGTAGCACTAAGTCTCTCATTCTGTTAGCTCAAGGATTTATGCTTGCACAATGGAACTTTTCCCCTCTCCCCCATGTGTCTAACAGGTCTGTTCTGGGTTTCCCCACAACCTTCTACAGCAGATCTGGGAAGGACACAGGGGGTTCTGCTGAGCAAGTGTAAAGATTTGCACTAATAGAACAGGGGCATTTATACTGCCCACTGTTTTGATTCTCCATTTGTAAAATGGAAACAGGAGTATTATTTATTTATTTATTATTTTATTACACTTTTAAACCGCCCTATAGCAACATGCTCTCAGGGCGGTGTACAATATGATAAAACCACATGTAGAACCAACAAATGTGGATAAAACATGTAAGTACAAAAACACATTAAAACAGATTAAGACAAAAATAGCGGGCTTCCTGCTATTGTTGGGATAATGAGCTAGATAAAAATAGTGAAGCGCATTTCACATTCACAGTTCTCTGCTTGCAGGTTAATGCTTCATGAGAATATGGTGCAACTGCAAAGCAGTGCTTACATGGAGCTGCTGTTTGTGCAAACTACCACATCTTCATAGGGATTTTCTGTGTAGCTGCCATGATGATTGCTCTGCCTCTTTCTTTCAAGCCACACAAATTATAGTGGGTATGCAGAGTCACTATATTCAGACAAACTGCCAACTACCAGCTAGTATGAATAGATCCAAAGTCAATTTGACATAGTGGGACTAGTTAGCATATTGATTTGGATCATGGAAGCACATACAAGTCCCTGGCTCAGCTACAAAGCCCATTGGGTGACGCTGTACACACACTCCCAGCTTAATCTACCTCACTAGGCTACTGTGAAGCAAAACACCACTCTGAGCTCCTTGGGACGGTAAGTAGGAAATAAATGTAACAAATATGTAAGTTACACATAACAAAACACTGTTTAGAGTGGAAACAGTTCCCATGAATTCCTCAGCTACCTTTTAACAATACTGACATTAGGAGGTAATGGGGAAACTACTATAGATTATCACTACTCAGACAGTAGGCACAAAGAAATGTGATACACGAATAAAGCGGGGTGGGGGGAAAGACAGCATTTCTTGTGCAGTACAAACTGATAAATAAGATAAATAACAATTACCCTCTTATTGACACATTTTGTGGATCTGCCATTTGATTCAGGACTACTTTACCATTATTTTTTTATTGTTATGAGCTTGCACTCCAATTCTCCAAGCAGTGAGAACTCCAGAGGTGCAAGAGCTTACCCAGGGTTTGGGGTTCTTTGAATGAGGTCACTGAAGACTAATTGGTGTTTTATGATATACAGTTTATTCACACGCATATACATGTTGATCATAAGTGGAGGTTTCACAGCTTAAACCCATTCCAACAGAAACTCTCCCCAATCAGGTTTCACAAGGGAGGAGGGGAAAACCAGCTCCCAATAAATCCTTCAGCTCTGACCTTTTTCTCAAATTGTCTCAGTCTAACCTTCAGCTTCTTCACAAACAACTGGATCATATCTCCCTGTGCAAGGAAGGGGAAAGATATACCCTTCCTTCCAGAAGTCTCTGGCCATTTTCTTAGCAAAGGCCAATCATTCAGGCCCATCAGTATCGATCGTCCCATTTCATTAAAATATTGCCTTACATTTTCCCATTATTTCACCAGTATGTATTAGTTTACTCTCTTAGTGGCCACATTCAGACATAGCATTATTGTGCTACATGAACAAGTCTTGCAATCTCTGCTCCTCTAGAGCATTTTTTCCATTTTCAACTACCTGTAATTTGTTTTTATGTCTGCACTGGGGCAAACTGTGGTTAGTTTTAGCTGTGTCTTGTCCAAGCAAGCCAAATTCAAACTGTGTTTACAATCCTGGGTTGTTTGGGGAAACCACTGTTAAAACTAACCACAATCCCCATTTTGGACAAATTCATTGCAGCTGTGCCAGAGGAGGAGGGGAGGAGGCTTGTGCACATAAAACTAAACTTACTTACACCCAAGTACATCCTTCTGCTTAATCAAATATGAATGATCAGATTTACAAAACGTTGCTATTTCACAAAGTATCCTCAATTAGGTAGCATGATCAGTAACAACCATTACTACATTGATCTTCAAGGTTCAACAGCCAGAGCTAGTATTACCAACAGTCAGAATAAAGCAGCCAACTTCAGGCAGTGTATTTGGGGATGTACCACTAGAAGTCAGCAAATTGCCAAATGATTTTAACTTCAAGATGGACCACATTTTAGATTTTCTGCCTCACCAAACTGTCTGAAGGCTGCATTTGTGGGCAATGAGTTTCCAACTTGGTAACTGTAGATAACTTAAATAATTCTACTCTTCATTCTCATTTATTAACAACTTCACCTAACACTTATGAACTACTGGGTAGAATTAATGTCAAACTCCAGCTGCAGCAAACTATCAATAAAATAATATTTTCAATTCATTTTCTTTCTGTAACATTTACTTATCTGTTCTGTCATACCTCCCCAAGGAACCCAGTATGACAAAAAAAAAATATTTTAGGAAATGAAATGGAGCTAAGGCTCTTGGACAAAAAATAATTCTAAAGATTCCCCAAAGCATAATTTACCCAACAGGTAAATGAAAAGATAATATGACACCAATGCATTGTTGCAGGTATCTAAGAAGAAAATACATTTGAAAATAAAAGATTCCCAAGCTCCTTTGATATTTTCCAAATGCCAATTATTTTAAAGGTAAAACAACCTGCAATGTCGCAGTGCTACAATGAAAGAATACACATACAGATCATTATCTCAAGCTTTATTCTGAATCAGTTTCCCTGTTAATTTAACTAATATTCAGGAGCACAAGCATAAACTGTAATTTCTGACTGATGTATGGGATTCCATCCTATCCAATTACTTAATTCTGTAGCATAACTAGGAAGCACCTATATAGCACAGTAGTACCCTGTTTAATAAAAAAGGAATTGCTGCATTCTAGCTTTGGGAAGACTGGGTAATACATACAACAATTACATGTCAAGTTAAAAATACGTGTTTGACTATTGTCAAGATGCTACTTTATTCCTTCCTTTGAGTAAACACACATTTCCCCATATGACTACATACTGTAGGGAGCTGCAGCCAGTAGGATGTTCCTGAGGTTTGTACCTACATGTTGCACACATTTCAATACTCATTTTAGAACACATTACTTTTTGATACACAAAGCAGAGGTACACAGAAAATATATGAAGTAGTTATGTATCACACACATACACTTTCACACACAAAATAACAGATACACTAAAAATATAGCATATGTGAAGTAGCATTATATATAGGCACATGTGTACATATTCCGTTCCTCCACCACAGCATACAGTGCTACTATTAATACATGTATTAACTCCTACACAAAGGATGAGCAAGTGGCAGACCAGTGTATAGATCTGGACTACCAATACAGCAATTAAATAATCAGAGGTGAGGGAAGACCTTTCATTTCCAGACTCCCTAACCACTGTTGTCATGACTTTTTAGCTCAACATTAAGTGTTAACTGCCTGCCAGCATTCTCATATTTAAAATTTCCCTCACAATTTGAATTGGAATAAATTGGGGGGAAAACAAAGAAAAAATTATGCAAGCATGCAGAATTGCCAGAGTGTTCAGAACCATCTTGGCCTTGACTTTGATTCCCATGCTTATACATCCAAACCAGTCTCGATCAGAGCTCCAGCTTAGAATTGCCAATACTTTTGCCTCTCCAGAGCAAATGCGTTAATTTTTACAGTACAGCAGTGAGCTCCTCAACAAATATATATCCCACTGAAGCTTCTGAAGCTATAGAATCTAAGAAAAATCTTTACTACAGTTACGTTTTTATGAACTATTATAAGAAAAACAATATTTTCTCCCCTTATGCAACTGTTATACAAAGGAGTGTCAGGTTCAGATCATTTTTACAATTAGAAAATAAAATCAATTCCTCAGTAAAGTTTTATTATTTTATTAGATTTATATCCCGCCCTTCCTCCCAGTAGGAGTCCAGAGTGGTGAGTTCTAACTCTTCTAAAATCCACATTTGTTCCAAAGTGGAATTTCTAGCATATCTCATTATATTAACTCTACTTTTAAAAAGTAAAATGGAATGAAAAATGCACAACTTGAGAGAAATGTTTGTATTCTGGCAAAGCTGGGTAACAAACAAGGTCCACTAATAATCTTCAATTTGCTTAGCCAGTGTTCTGGCTTTTTAAACAAGGGACTTAAGGAGAGCTACTAATTACAGAGGTACCCCACCTTGCATAATCTGCTAATTTACCCGCTTTGCAAGGACCAAAAGTGAACTGGCCATAATAGAAAGGAGACTTGCTACAGTGAATAGATCTGTTAAATTAACACATTTTCTGTCATCCAAATCAGCTGCCTCTAGTGCCATTGTTGTTGAAACAATGAAGACCCCAGGAATGGGCAGCCATTAAAAGGAACAAGTCTACTGAAAAGGATACACTCTGAGGCAAAGAGCTTGTATGCTTAACTGGATTCTGTACTGTAGGGAAGAAAACTAGGCTGCATTTGCATTGTTCTCACACTCAAAAGCAGATGCAAGTGATGTTGCTGTTAATGGAGAAATTAAAAAATTCTACCTTTCAAATGTATTTTTATAATAAAACTTTAATTCTGTATGTCTAATACAGTTATTTCTAGTTCTTTGGCATATATTATTATTTTCTGCAAAATTATTTCCTCTGAAAACATCTGTGACAGCATCTATAGATATCATGAAGGGTAGATTCCCCACTCCTCTATACCCACCACTTAACAGATGCCAGGCGTGGAGTGGCACCATTACACAATGCCATGTATGGAAGAAGAGAAGCCTAGTATTAGGCTTGCTTGGTATACAAAGTTGGACTGCTTTAACCTAAGACATTATTTTTGCACTGAATCAGGGCATGCTGTGGCAGTTGCTTAACTGATAGAGCTTTACTATGGCACCTCAGAAAACATGTAGTTCTGCTCAAAAATATTTCCATAAGTGCTACTGGGAGTGAACTTTTACCAACAAGAGTGAAGCTCCTGTCCTGTATGAAACAATATTGAAGTATCTGCTCCAGCAAGATCTAGTGGGTCAGATTGTATGTTTTACTGAGACACCATTTGTTGGCTGAGGATACAAACTTTCAAGCTTCATCTGATTGAGGGTTACAAGTGAAAGGCGTACTTTTTCCACCCAATTCCACGAATCCCTCTCAGCCATTACAGCTACTACCCTACCATTAAATTAAGACTCTGCTTGACAGGCATACTTGCATCTCACAACAGTGAAGTGTACAACTCAGATATCATCATCAACAACAACAATTTATGACACACCCTTCACTGTAAGATCCCAGGACGTGTCACAATTTAAAATACAATATTAAAAACAGTTTAAAACAAATTACAATCACAAGAATAAGTGGGCCCTAAAAATGTGTATCTCAAGTGTCTCAAGTATCTCAGGACCAGATAAGGTGGCACATCCTCAGCATAAAACAAAAACTGCATAATGAAGGTGTCAAGTGAATCTCTGTGGGGAGGGAATGCCCTCTTCCAGGCTACCATCATGCCTGAACTTCTGAGGGCAGTGGAACTACCAAGAGAGCCCCCTCTGCTGATCTTAATAGCTAAGAGGGTCTGTAGGGAATGAAGTGGTCTTTAAGATATTTGGCTCCTAAGTATTCTTGAGCTCTAAACACTAACGTGAGCATCTTGAATTCGGCCCAGAAATGAACTGGCAACCAATGCAGTGGTTTAAAACAGGGGATATACGAGTTCTAACTGGAACCCCCTGATCTGTCTGTTGCATTTTGGATCTGTTGAAGTTCCAAGTTCTCTTCAAGGGCAGACCCATGTAGAGTGCATTGCAATAGTCCAGTCTGGAGTTAGCAGAGCATTGTGTACTGTGGCCAAGCCATTTAAATCCAAAGGATGTTTTTAGCTAGTGAACCAACTGAAGCTGGAAAAGGGCACCCTAGCTACTGAGGCCAGCTGAACCTCCAGTTATAGTGTTGTATCCAAGAGCACCCCCAAGCTACAGAACCGCTCCTTCCAGGGGAGTGCAACTCTGTCCATCTCCCCATATGCTAAGACAGGAACTTCCCAGAGTAATGGGGGGGGCACTGGAGCAAACCTGTATGGCCCCTCATTGCCTTCATCTCCCCCTGCCTCTACTCCTCCTCCTCTTCATGGCAGTGATGGCAGCCCCTTCTCCTTCCTATGTTACTTTTGTTGGGATTTAGCGGTGGCAGCCTCTCCCCCTATCCTTATGCTTTTTCTTTTGCTGCTGCCTTGCTCTAGGAAGAGAGAAGGAGAGTGTTGCTGGATGAGTGGGCAGCAACAGGGCTATTGGCCATAGACACTGGCACCAAGCATAGAGCCCCCGAAAGTGTGGGACCCAGGGTGATTTCCTCTATCTCTCCCTGCCCTCTTCAGAGATGGCCATGTGGTTAGGTCCTTACATTAAGGCTGCACACAATCTACACAGTCCAAGTTGCCATATGGGGTAGAATAGAATCCAGAATTGAGGCTATATTGTTTTGTTTTATTTATATTATTAAATATATCCCACCCTTCCCCCCAAAAGAATCCCAGGGTGGCAAACAATAAATGATAAAAAAAACCTTAAAAAACATATTAAAAACAAAGAGTCTTTAAAAACCATCTTAAAAACAGTTCCAATATAGATGCAGACTGAGATAAAGGTATTTACTTAAAAGACTGGATGAAAGAGTAAGGTTTCAATAGGCCCTGAAAAAATCACAGAGATGGCACTTATCTAATATTTAAGGACAGTGAATTTCAAAGGGTAGATGCTACAACACTAAAGGCCAGATTTCTATGCTGTGCGGAACGAGCTTCCTGATTGGCAGGAGGCCGTCACCACAACCTAAAAAGTTATAGCTACCATTATTAGCCACTTCCTGGCCCACCATGAGCATGACTCAATCAAAATTAAACGTTTTAACAGCTATGGGCCAGTTTACTTGCAAGACCGCCTTACCCCAAATGCACCCAATTGAGCACTTCACTCTGCAGAACAGGCACTGTTACAAGTGCCACATGACACTCTTTCTGCACTTGTAAAAAATTGTTCTTTTAGTGTGGCAACACCTACTCTTTGGAACTCCCTACCTACTGATATCAGGCAAGCGCCTTTGCTGTATACCTTTCAGTGTCTGTTTAAAATGTTTAGGTTTAGGCAAGCCTTTCCAGACACATAGATGTTGATCTGTTTTAATCTTTTTCATTAGTAGCTATTTTGTTTTAAGTCTGTTTTGAATTACTTGTTTTTAAATGTTTTTATTGATAATTTTAATGTTTTTTGTAAACCACTTAGAGGTCTTTACATTCAAGTGGTATATACCTGTAACTCTTCTGATGAAGTGAATTGTGGTGCATAAAAGCTTATGCCAAATTAAATGTTATTATTTAAGGATAACCAGATGGATAACCTAAGTCTGCTGCAGCAAAAACTATTTCCAGTCTATTTCCACTACTGGAAAGTATACCAGCATACTACCATCCTCTGAACACTACAGAAAAAAGATTTCTCCATGTCCCTCTCTTGATATAAAAATCTGGTATTGCAGCTAATTGCAGGGGTAGCAGTGGAAAAATTCAGGGGCAAGGGATGAAATATAAAGGGCAAAATTCATCATTTGCCACATATATCTTTCCAGCAGATGTCACCACTATCTAAACCCCTAGAACACCACAACAGGCTGATGGAATGTAATTGACAGCATGATAGCTCCCACTTCCCCCACCCTGAAGCTTCCACCAGAGTGCTATATTATCACATAGGAGAACTTGGGGTGCTACAAGTTTTGAAGGTCTCTGAAACTAAAAGTCCCGAGGAACAGATTTACTCAGATTGAAGAGAAAGTTTCCAATCCTAATTAACAACCACTCCAAGCACTTCCAGGATACGAAGACAATGGAGAGCCCCTAAAAGTGGGCAGCATCATGGAAGTGAAATTAGTTGCTGGAATGTGCATATTCCCTGATCCCAATTACCCCCACAACCTCTTTCATGCATCAAGGCGATAAAATGGTAAATACCCATCCACAAAACTGTGCCACACAGGTTTATGGCTAGATAAGCAGCTTCCTGCTCACTTAGGCCCAAACCTCAGCAATCTAATCCCATTATAGGGTGAAGAAAATTTCTACACATCTTGTTATATGATATGCATGGGCAACTTAGAACAGTGCTATTGATATTCCTGTCCCCAAGGAAGAATTTCCATCAGACATTCTTAAAAGTACAGTCCTCATCCATATAATAGCATGACAAAATAGACTGGCAAAACCAGACTGATACCCAGGAATCATTGGCTACAGGTCAGTCCCAGGAGAGATAGAAATCACTTGCTGTTACCTACAGCTCCCAGTTAAAAACAATGTCAGCATATCATCAGTAACCTACAGTCCATCTTAGGCAATGATACTTCCCTCATACAAGCTTTGGGTAAGAACATAAGAAGAGCCTGCTGGATCAGGCCAGTGGCCCAGCTAGTCCAGCATCCTGTTCTCACAGTGGCCAACCAGGTGCCTGGGGGAAGCCCGCAAGCAGGACCCGAGTGCAAGAACACTCTCCCCTCCTGAGGCTTCCAGCAAGTGGTTTTCAGAAGCATGCTGCCTCTGACTAAGGTGGCAGAGCACAGCCATCACAGCTAGTAGCCATTGATAGCCCTGTCCTCCATGAATTTGTCGAATCTTCTTTTAAAGCCATCCAAGCTGGTGGCCATTACTGCATCTTGTGGGAGCAAATTCCATAGTTTAACTATGCGCTGAGTAAAGAAGTACTTCCTTTTGTCTGTCCTGAATCTTCCAACATTCAGCTTCTTTGAATGTCCACGAGTTCTAGTATTATGAGAGAGGGAGAAGAACTTTTCTCTATCCACTTTCTCAATGCCATGCATAATTTTATACACTTCTATCATGTCTCCTCGGACCCGCCTTTTCTCTAAACTAAAAAGCCCCAAATGCTGCAACCTTTCCTCGTAAGGGAGTCGCTCCATCCCCTTGATCATTCTGGTTGCCCTCTTCTGAACCTTTTCCAACTCTATAATATCCTTTTTTGAGATGAGGCGACCAGAACTGTACACAGTATTCCAAATGCGGCCGCACCATAGATTTATACAACGGCATGATGATATCGGCTGTTTTATTTTCAATACCTTTCCTAATTATCGCTAGCATGGAATTTGCCTTTTTCACAGCTGCCGCACACTGGGTCGACATTTTCATCGTGCTGTCCACTACAACCCCGAGGTCTCTCTCCTGGTCGGTCACCGCCAGTTCAGACCCCATGAGCGTATATGTGAAATTAAGATTTTTTGCTCCAATATGCATCATTTTACACTTGTTTATATTGAATTGCATTTGCCATTTTTCTGCCCATTCACTCAGTTTGGAGAGGTCTTTTTGGAGCTCTTCGCAATCCCTTTTTGTTTTAACAACCCTGAACAATTTAGTGCCATCAGCAAACTTGGCCACTTCACTGCTCACTCCTAATTCTAGGTCATTAATGAACAAGTTGAAAAGTACAGGTCCCAATACCGATCCTTGAGGGACTCCAATTTCTACAGCCCTCCATTGGGAGAACTGTCCGTTTATTCCTACTCTCTGCTTTCTGCTTCTTAACCAATTCCTTATCCACAAGAGGACCTCTCCTCTTATTCCATGACTGCTAAGCTTCCTCAGAAGCCTTTGGTGAGGTACCTTGTCAAACGCTTTTTGAAAGTCTAAGTACACTATGTCCACTGGATCACCTCTATCTATATGCTTGTTGACACTCTCAAAGAATTCTAATAGGTTACTGAGACAGGACTTTCCCTTGCAGAAGCCATGCTGGCTCTGCTTCAGCAAGGCTTGTTCTTCTATGTGCTTAGTTAATCTAGCTTTAATAATACTTTCTACCAGTTTTCCAGGGACAGAAGTTAAGCTAACTGGCCTGTAATTTCCGGGATCCCCTCTGGATCCCTTTTTGAAGATTGGCGTTACATTTGCCACTTTCCAGTCCTCAGGCACGGAGGAAGACCCGAGGGACAAGTTACATATTTTAGTTAGCAGATCAGCAATTTCACCTTTGAGTTCTTTGAGAACTCTCGGGTGGATGCCATCCGGGCCCGGTGATTTGTCAGTTTTTATATTGTCCATTAAGCTTAGAACTTCCTCTCTCGTTACCACTATTTGTCTCAGTTCCTCAGAATCCCTTCCTGCAAATGTTAGTTCAGGTTCAGGGATCTGCCCTATATCTTCCACTGTGAAGACAGATGCAAAGAATTCATTTAGCTTCTCTGCAATCTCCTTATCGTTCTTTAGTACACCTTTGACTCCCTTATCATCCAAGGGTCCAATCGTCTCCCTAGATGGTCTCCTGCTTTGAATGTATTTATAGAATTTTTTGTTGTTGGTTTTTATGTTCTTAGCAATGTGCTCCTCAAATTCTTTTTTAGCATCCCTTATTGTCTTCTTGCATTTCTTTTGCCAGAGTTTGTGTTCTTTTTTATTTTCTTCATTCGCACAAGACTTCCATTTTTTGAAGGAAGACTTTTTGCCTCTAAGAGCTTCCTTGATTTTGCTCGTTAACCATGCTGGCATCTTCTTGGCCCTGGCGGTACCTTTTCTGATCTGCGGTATGCACTCCAGTTGAACTTCTAATATAGTGTTTTTAAACAACTTCCAAGCATTTTTGAGTGATGTGACCCTCTGGACTTTGTTTTTCAGCTTTCTTTTTACCAATCCCCTCATTTTTGTGAAGTTTCCTCTTTTGAAGTCAAATGTGACCATGTTGGATTTTCTTGGCAATTGGCCAGTTACATGTATGTTTAATTTCATAGCACTGTGGTCACTGCTCCCAATCGGTTCAACAACACTTACATCTTGCACCAGGTCCCGGTCCCCACTGAGGATTAAGTCCAGGGTTGCCATCCCTCTGGTCGGTTCCATGACCAACTGGTCTAGGGAATAGTCATTTAGAATATCTAGAATATCTCAACTCCAGTTGAGCTTCTAATATAGTGTTAGGGTAGTAGGAATGTATGCTGTCTCTTACAGACAGCCTCTACATATAAAGATTATTTACTAGCAACAAGTCTAACATCAACATAGACCCACGAATTATGCCCTGCAGCAAATGTAAGAACACAGGAAGAGCCTGCTGGATCAGGCCATGGCCTATCCAGTCCAACATCCTGTTCTTACAGTGACCAACCAAATGTCTATGGAGGAGCCCACAAGCATGTTCTGTTCATAATAGCTTTCTCCCCTCCTGCAGTTTCCAGTAACTGGTATTTAGAAGCACATTGCCTTCAACTGTGGAGGTTGAACATATCCAAACACAAATGTCAGCTCTGTCCCTGTCAGGCAATACTCTCTAAGACAGCCTTTCCCAACTAGTGTGCCTCCAGATGTTGTTGGACGACAACTCTCATCAGCCTCAGCCAGCATTGCCAATGGTCAGCAAGATGGGAGTTGTGGTCCAACAACATCTGGAGGCACACTAGTTGGGAAAGGCTGCTCTAAGACCTAATAATATCAGAGGTTTGTTCACTTTCAGTGTGATACATGCCATCGCCAACAGTTTGTCTGCTACCAACATTGGTCAGTTTCTGCACAAGAGAACATACATAGACAAGCCAGACATTGTTTAAAGTATTACCAGAAATCAGTGGGAAAACATTTAATTCTCCAGGCAAGGCCAGTACCAGGCATGACTGGGCCCGAGCACCATCCTGCCCCAGGCCCACAGCACTCTAGCTAAATCCCCCTATGCAGGCTGCGCGGGACTAATAAGCCCGCCCACATATCCCACTTACTTCTGTCCCTGTGAATGACATGCACATTGCATGCACATGCCTGCCATAAATGGAGATGGCAGCAGGAGCCTCAGTCCCTTAGGGAAGCCCCCGTTGCCATCTTGGTTGATGGCAGGCATGTGCGCACAGCATGCACATCATTTACAGGGATGGGAGAAGTAGGTGGGGCATGCATTTGTACTTACTGAAGCCTTCACTGACTGCATTGGGGGGTGCCTGGGAGCTCCCTTTCTGCAATCCGCAGCAGTGCTGGGAATTGATGCTGCTGCAGATTATAGAACAAGAGCACTACCCTCCTATCCTAAGGAGGGGCCCTTCAGGGGCCCCTCTGGGCCACAGGGGCCCTCAGCCAGGGCCAGACCTGGCCACCTTCTGTTGCCAGCCACATCTCCTGGACGCACTGCTGCTGACCTCAAAGTTGCTGCAATTAAACAAAATGACGTTAGGTGAAGCACTGGTGTGAAGCCGCTGAACTAGACTTTATAATCAAATTTGATTTTATTCAATTTGAACTTTATCAGAATTCTGGGCTTCTTTCCAACTACAAACATTAAATTAGCATAGCTAAGAATGCATAACTATTCCATTAGGCTATAGGAGAGCGATGGAACTGCAGGGCCTCTCCATAAACGTTGTTGAAAAACCAGCAACCTATGGGCCATCTTCTTCAAGTCTTTCAGTTCCAGCTGGTTATTACAAGAATTCTGTTACTAAGAAAGACTAAAAAGTGCCTGAGTTTGCTTTTCTTCCCTCCTCCTTCTCAAACCCATTTCCTTTTGAGTAGTGTCTCTTAGATTGTAAACTTGAGGGCCAAGATTAATTTACAAATGTCAGTGATAAGACACTCTGGGAGCCATTTTTGGCTGAAGAGAGGGATAAAAATAAATAGATACTATTATCACAGTGACTGCTATTGTGTATGAACCACTCTGTTACCTTCCACACATTTGGGCTCTGCATAGAAATGTCACAGACATTTATTTCAAGGCCTTTCCACCCATTGTTTACATTTCCCCCACTGTCGAGCCCCAGCTCTCTCAGGAGGATCAAGGAGGGGGGCTGGATGAGCATCAGTTCTGGCCGCTAGGAAAGGGGAAGAATCAGAGGGTGTTGAGACTTTCGAGGACGAGGCGGGAAGGGGTGTGGTTGACACTGTGCCAGTTCCCACGGACAGTTCTGCCGCCGAAGAAGACCATGCTAAACTTCCAGACGCCCCCATAGAGCCGTTGGGGGATGTCTTGGCGCGTGCGCCAACTCCACCTCCCCTGAGCTCCCCTCTTGGGACTTCAAGCGCTTCCCCACCTCCTGAATTCGGGTTGGCACCTATCGAGACTGTATTGTAAGATGAGCCAGCGGAGGCACGCCCCTTTTTGCCCCGTGCCAGATGCTGGGAGAAGCGCTTCGGTCAGAGGGAGAGTCTTCGAAGGAGTCAGAGATTAAGGGCGAAGACCTTTCCTACTTAAGCCTGCTCCCCCGACCGGGGTGCTGAGTCAACTTTCTTCTTCACGCTGCAGAGTGTACTTAGGTAGCCTAGTTAGGGATTGCAGTGAGTTAGCATGGTGTGCCTATGAAACATATTGCATTTGATGTTACTTTAATAAAACAGGAATTAATTCCATCCTCATCTCTGTCTCGTGAGTCTCACTTTGGGCAGGACACCCACCCTCTGTATTCGTGAGTGTATCTCTACATATCTGCCAACCAATGATAGCACTTTATGCTTCTGGTAGACTCTATACCAGGGGTTCCCAAACTGTAATCTGTTGACCACCGGTGGCCTGTAAACTTCATTCAGGTGGTTCACAGCATGTCTGTGGATTTATAGTTGAAGATAGGTGATGGCACATCCAGCACACTAAATATTCATATTTATTTTTAATTGTATTTTATTGATTTTATTTCTAATATTGGGTGGTATTCAATGCTAGTCTTAGTCGGCGTAAACCCGTTGACAATAATAGGCATGACTAAATTAGGTTCATTAATTACAATAGGTCTACTCTGAGTAGGACTTAGCTGAATATAACCCATTGTATTACAATTAGAATTCTATGGAACACCATAAAATACAATATATTTGAAATAAAAGAAGCAATAAAAAAACCAATTAAACATCATCAAGCAGTCTGCCACAACCCACAGCAATTTTCAAGTGGTCCATGGGGGAAAACATTTGAGGACCACTGCTACAGTCCACAAACACTTATGTCAAAATAAGTCTGTTCATAGTGAAGGTGCTACAGCTCTGTTTTTTATACTGACATAAGAAGCACTGAAATTGAGGGTTGAACTGTTACAGTCTAGAGAAAGAGTAGTATAGGTAAGAGCAACAAGTCAGCAAAGCTATAAGATTAAAAACATGGTGTGTTTCATTAATGATACTGTTCCATGGGAGGGCAAAGAAAAAACAGGTAGAAGGAACTAGTTGGGAAGGAGTATCCTTTTAAAGCCAAACATTAGCTCCAGATGCAATCCACCAGTGAGACTGTTCCCAAAAAGGGTGATTGGTGATACAGTCTTGGATAACATTTCCAGTTCCTCAACTAGATTAATGGGCTGTTCATATATTTTAAATATCCTGGTACTTTGAAGTATTCAGTTGCTGGAACTGCCTCTGAGATATACTCTGCCACATCTATTTTTTTGTAAATGTGTAGTATCTTTCTTGCACATGCATCTCCCTCATGTCCCACTGAACTTTTGACCTGGTCAATGCTGAGCCACCTCCTCCCCTCCAAACCCACAGCTGCAAAGTCTTGAAAAGAGGAACCCTGAGCCTTGTCAGGCAGCTGTCTCTGCTGAAGCCAGCATGGGGGCTTGGCTGTTCAACACTCTCTTCCCATAACAATACCCAGAGCCTGGTCTGATAGATGCACTGCTTTATCTGAGTCAACCAGCTCTGTAAATCCACTCCCCTTCTTCAGCCTCTCATTACGCAATGGTCCAGGAAAAAGAAAATGAAACATCTGCTTCCCAGATACTGAGATATACAGCTGCTGATGGCAGCCCACATCTGGAAGCATAATTTTCTTCCAGTCTAGTAAGCACAAGGTTTCGGACCGACAATGAAAAAGAAGAGATCTCAGGTTGCAGTGCTGAAAACCAAAGTCTTTTTCAAGTATCTTCTGTAAAGAGATCTATAAAAGGTCAGGCCACAGTAAAGTTACCTTCTGTACTTTATATCACCACTGATCACCCCAACCGAGACAGAGCTAATAGGCCTGCCAAAATTCAGGTCTGGAACAATGTCCAAGTGCCCTAGCTATCTAGGCACCTAAAAAACTGAAATATTTATTCAGTGCTATCAGACCTTGGAAGTAACTAGTTACAAGTAACGAATTACTTGTAATTCATTACTTTTCTGAGTAACGAGTGGGTAATTCCTTTACATTTTGATTGTAATACAACTAGGAGTAATTTTACTACATTTGTGGAGTAATTGTAACGTTTCCAGAATTACTTTTGAGCATTACTTGGGGGGGAGCAGGGGAAGTCTTCTGCTCCTCTGATTTGTGGATGAAAATCATGTGCCTCAAACTAGGCTTCTGTGCAGTGTCGCTCTTTCCTCATGCTCTGTGGATGGGTAGGAGGCAATGAGGGAGGAGATGGAGAGTGAGACAGGGTGGAGTGGAGAAAACAATTATTTTAAAAAATGGATAGTGGTGGTGAAGAATGGAGTGGAGGGAAAAAGGATCTGGAGGTCAAGAACATGGATAAAGGAGAAGGAGGCAGCAGCAGAATGGAGATAAAGAACTGTGGAGGTGAAAGATGACAATGTGTGTGTGTGAGAGAGAGAGACAGAATACTGTGTTTGCACTTGGCACACAAAGTGGCCGCCACCACCCTCTCTGGCTACTGTGCTGCATTTGCAGTATTTAACTTTTTTGCATCTTGGGAAAATGTTTGCTTGGGTGAGTGTCCCTTAGTTGGTGGCATGGCAGGGTCCGGGAGGTGGTTAAGTGAGAGATATTATGCTGGCTGACTGGGGGGGGGGGCTGCACTTGGTTTGACGTGCCAAGGTCTGAGTAGTGGCTTCTGCCTCCCTCCCCACCACCCCTACCCAGAGCTTGGAAAAGTTACTTTTTTGAACTACAACTCCCATCAGCGCAATCCAGTGGCCATGCGGGAGTTGTAGTTCAAAAAAGTAACTTTTCCAAGCTCTGCCCCTACCAGCGGAGAGACCACCACTGCTATCTTATGAATAAAAATAATTATTCTACTACCTCTGTATGTGTTTGTTTATTGTTAATGTTGTTTTAGGCTACTTAGTTGTGCAGCAGCCAAGACCAGCACCTTGTAGGCTTTTTTGAAAAGTAATTGAAATGTAATCGTAGTGATTACTTTGGAGGAAAAGTAAAGTAATCAGTTACTTTCAGAGCAATTGTAATTGTAACGGTAATTATTACTTTTTTGGGCCATGTAACTGTAATTTATTACTTTTTAAAAGTAATCTTCCAAGCTCTGAGTGCTATGCATGGCTATACATGTCCTGAACACTTAATGCTGGCATTTAGGAATTTGAAATATTTTACTAACTACGTTACGTAGTTGCATTATTCTGGCACATACAGACTTTAAAAATTCACAAGGAAAATTTTCACATCAAATTCCAATTGTTTGTGTGCAACAAGGATCTCTAGTTGGTGTGAAATATATAATTAGAGTTCCATTTCCTCCTTTTCAGTACCTGTTTTCTGAAGGGCAAACACCAGGTATATGAGTCACTCAATATTTAGGATGGTGGCATTTCCCATACCTTCACGTCTTTGTTTATAAATAGCACGGGAAGACCTAATGTTGTTTTTGCACCACTGTGCACTAGCCTAGTTCTTCTCAATTCCCTTAGCAGCTGTTCCACTTGACTGCAGCAGAGGGAGAGATAAGACAACAAGGCCCACTCTGTAGGTCTGACTGAGATCAGTGCCATTTGGCTCCTCCTCTCCCAGAACTGACTCCCTCAATGATAGTTGAAACATTTTTGAAACTATGAAGAATCTGTACTTTTTCCCTTTCGTATCTTGTCTATTAGATAGAAAACCTGAGGGCAGAGGCTCTGTTGTTTTCTTAAATTTGTACAGCACCTGGTAAACTTTTAGGGCACTGATTTGAAATCTCTCTATTATGCATTTGTTATGTTCTTGGGCACTTTATAAATAGCAATACTGTCTTCTTTCTTTTCTGACAGTATTCTGTTCATTGGATTTATCATCATCATCATAATTTATTGCTTTTTTTTTACTCTACAATGCTTAATTTGATGGATGCATTATAAATACATTTTATTATTCCTGGATCTGGATGTGACCCAATGCCAGAGTGAAATAACATACATGGCAACTCTCACTATGAAGAGTGAACCTGGGAAATCATTAGCCAACTGTCTTGTGACCACATCAAAACCCATGCATGCCTGGAAAAAGAAATGTGCATTAGGGGCCAGAAAAGGATTACATAAAACAGACATAGAACAGACCCACTGAAGTAATGCACTAGCTTAGGTTCATTAATTTCAGTAGGTCTACTCTGAGTAGGAGTTTAATACAACCCAATGTCAGGTTCTTTCTTCTCTTCCTACTGAAGCTCACAGAACACAGGAAACTTGCCCAATGTAGACAGCTGGGAACTTGCAAGGCCATTAACCAAATTAGGTTTGTGATGAGTCAGATATTGTCCATATTTGTTTTGTTTATAAAAGTATTTATATACCGCCATCTCACAAAATTTTAGAGCAGTGTACAATAATATGTAGACAATAAAACATGAAAAACCATTGAAACAGTAAAAAATAATCATTAAACTGCCTGACTAAGGTGTAAAATGCCTGTCGGCATAAAAGTCTCCAAGAAACACCTTAAAGTCGGAAGTGAGGATCCCTGCCAAATCTCTGCTGAAAGGACGTTCCACAATATGGGACTGGTGATGCTAAATGGATAAGGCCAGTCGGGCGTCTATAACATGGGGGGCAACTAACAACATTCCTCTGAACAATCTCAATGATCAAACTGGGAGATAAGAGCTCAAACAGCTCAAACAGCTCTTAAGGTAGTTGTTCAGGACTTTGCCTATTAACACAAGAGCATTGAACCTGGCCCAGTAGCATATGAGCATCCAGTGCACGTATTTTAGCATAGGTGTCACATACCATTGGCTGTCTGCCTCCATCAGCAATCTAGCCACCGTATCATGCACTAGCTATAGATTCCAGACCAGGCCCAAAGACAGGCCCACATACAGCAAATTACAATAATCCAGTTTTGAGGTTACCAACGCATGGACTACAGTGGCCAAGTAATCCCAATTCAGATACGGCCATAGCTGGCATAATGAACTCCTTATTCCTGCATTAAGCAGGGGGTTGGACTTGACAGCTCTATAGGCCCCTTCCAACCCTACTATTCTATGATTCCACCCACAGAGGTCACTTGGGCATTTACAGACAAAGATGTACCCAGGAGTACCCCCAAGCTATGTACCTGCTCCTTTAGAGGGAGTGCAGTCCCATCCAGAACAGGCAGCTGGCCTATCTTTGGGGCATAGGAACTACAGAGCCTCCATCTTCCCAGGATTCAAACTCAGTTTATCAGCCCTCAACCAGTCCACCACTGCATTAAGGCACTGGTACAAACCTTGAACAGCCTCTCCTGATACAGATGTTACACAGAAAGAGAGCTGCGGGTCATCAACATACTGATGCAACCATACTCCAAATGACTGCTCCCAATGGTTTCATGTAGATGTTAAACAACATTTAATGGTGCCCTACAAAACCCCATAACGCAAGTGCCAGAGTGTCAAAAAGCATTTCCCCAGTGCTACTGTCTGGCCTTGACTATACAAGTAAGAACAGTACCACTGTAGTATGGTGTATTCAATGCCCATCCCACACAGGAAAATGCCATGGTCATTAGTATCAAAGGCCACTGAGAGATCAAGTTAGAGTAACAAAACACTCAGGGTGACCAAGACCATATCCATCCTTCCCAGTCCAGGCATACTGGTGATGCACAGAGACCATCCTCGAAGCCTATGTAAGGAGATTATTTGAGTGATGCCAGTTTCTGCTATTGAATCAACCAATTTACAGATGGGTAAACAACAACAAATTTATGAGTTGAAAAATCAACTCAATTGAAATGTGGTGATGGAGGAGAGCTCTGCAGATACCATGGACCGCGAAAGAGACAAATAATTGGGTGTTAGAACAAATTAAACCAGAATTATCATTAGAAGTTAAAATGATAAAACTGAGGTTATCATACTTTGGACACATAGTGAGAAGACATGATTCACTGGAAAAGACAATAATGGTGGGAAAAGCAGATGGGAGTAGAAAAAGAAGAAGACCAAACAAGAGATGGATTGATTCCATAAAGGAAGCCACAGACCTGAACAGGGTGGTTTACAACAGTTGCTAATGTAGTTTGCTGATTCATAGGGTCTCCATAAGTCGTAATCGACTTGAAGGCACATAACAACAAAATAACAACAGCATATTTGCTTCACAAAACTGAAACAATAGGCAATGAGAAAAGGCTGAAACCCAAGTTATGGAAAAGAGAAAAACACGGCAGACATTATTAACATTTTAGGGTTTTTTTTGTTAAATGTGGTTCTCTCCCCCTTCAACTGTCCATATTAAACAGCCCTCCACTTCTCCTGCTTCCCCCCCCTGCCACACACACATGCCCTCCTCTATTTCTGAAAGTACAATTTGAGCTTAAGCATGTCAAGCTTGGGGCAGAATGGGTATATATATCTTGGACCCTCAGCCTTGGTGAGGCAGTTGGGACTGGCACTTTGATGGAGGCATAACTGCTCAACTGGATACTGAAGGAGTGGCATTCAATGGAAAATCCATGACACCAGGGTGGACCATCTAGAAAAAATGTGCACACCAGAAGGAAGTCTGAAGCAGAGGGGAACACTAAAACAACTGAAAACACCACTCAGGAAAGCTCATAGATGCTTTTGCATCTCTGAGCCTCGAGGTGAAAAGGTATGATGTTGAAGATACGGCTCCTAGGCGGGGCAAGGAAAGCAATACCTGCATTTTAGGCCTGCACAAACCCCATTACTATCATGTTACTCTTTAGTGCTCATCATCCCAAACCACCAAGAACCTACTATTAAGGATGTGAATGGTTGAGTTATCACCCATACATTGGTTGGTCATTCTAACTTTTTAACTCTGCTTCTGTCTTCCAAATGTTAATATGTTAAACACCATAAACATCTCTAAGGACCAATTCACATAACTGTGGCAGCACAACATATAGAACAGCCACTGAAGTCAGTTATAACCACTGAAAAGAAATGGAAATAAAAAGGACAGGTTCTCTTGTTTCAAAAATACAGTGAATGAATCCACTATCAGCTTCACTACAGTCAAACTGTTGGGGCTTAAACCCTTGTAAAGTGATAAATACTTGAGTATATAATCAATAAAATCACTGTCAATGTCTTTCAGTAATACTAAGCACCACCATATTTAATAAGAATATTCCTAAGAGACAAAATGGTTGATACAGATGTTACTTAACACAAAAGGGGGCACATTTAAGGAAAAAGAGCTGTTTCTTATTGGCAGCATTCATCCCATGATACAAACTGCTCAGTGCAGAATGCTTCTCTCCTGACACCTGTAGCTGTAGTAGAAGGGTTGTAAAAGGGAAACGTGTTTTCCACAGCTGCAGTCCCGGTGATAGATTAAAACAATGTTGAAGGATATTCAGGTCTTTTTATCACTTTACTGGCCCTTTGTTCCTATCCTACTGGAGCACACAAGTAGAAATTGTTTCACAACATGGACTGCTGAGGGTGCATGATCACAGGAAGAGATTCAATGTACAAGCAATGGTGTAAAGTAGCAACTTTTACATTTACTTTGTTAACCTCCTTTCTGAAGGTTGTACCCATATGGACTCCATATCCACAGGGAAAATGGGAGCCATCAACCCACCCTGATGTGTCCCATCTTTATGTTTTTACCATCTGTCCCCTCTATAGATTTTTCAGGAAAGATTAGCAGCTGCACATATCCTGCATCCTCTTCTCACCCTGTCATACACTTCCACTTCCCCCAGAGGTGCCACCTTTGGAAGTCTTTGCATAAAGTTTCTGCAACTGTGCTTCTGCATTAACTTCTTTTGAGTGATAGCAAGCTTCTGTTTCATGTCCTATCAAAAAGTAGGCTCTTATATCTAATATATTTCCTGCCAAATTATAGTCTACTCTAAATAAGCATGTTGAAAATATAGGGGAAGGAGTTTGGAAAAAGCAAACACAACATGCAAGGACATAATCACAAAGCCTCCTTCCCCATCCCCCAAGAGAGGAGACAGTTGCTCCAGACCATATTAAATATTTCCATTTGGCAAGCACCTTCTAGAAACTGGAGTCTAAACTCAGTTGTGAAGCAAACCAGATGCTAATTCAGGCTTCCAAAGGTGAAAGCAATTGCCCTTTATCATTGTAAATTCAAGATCTTTTTCCCTGCTTCACATGCTTGTCCAGAGAAACTCCTTTTAAGAGTCAACATCAATAGGTGGGGGAGGGGCTCTCTTTGACAAGGAACTTCATTGCTGGGAAATCCTTCTCCTTTTTAAAAATTTAGCACTGCATAAGGGATTCTTCCCTCCTTCGAAATTCACATCCCTCTAGGAGTTTTAAGAATTCTCACATCCTGATGAACTGAACATCTTGAGAAAGGGGGCCTGCTCACCTTTGAAAAATCACAGCTATCATATTGCTATTAACCCTCTGAGAGCGACTCTAGCTAAGAGTAAAGTTTAAAGACAGAAACAGAATCTTGACATGCCACTCCTGTTTGTAACATTCATTTCCAAAATATTCAGCAATGTACTGTGGTGATAATCTAAAAGAGTAGTATTCTACTTAAGCACATCCAAATCAAAGGCTTAGCCATGTATGACTGTTGGATGTGGCTAATGGCCAATCACACCTACTAAAAGTATTAGATCCAAAGATGGACTGCATCTGTGAAAATTAGCCACACTTACCAATAATGAAGAGAAAAGGCATACTTGTGACAGTGCAAATTCATTCAATATTTATATTTTGTTCCCTACAAAAATATTTAGAAACTGGATTACTAATGGTGTATATCTCTTAATGGGTTGTTCATACCCAACAATTCTCAACAGTTGGGTACAGAGCTATGACTACATGCATGCTTCCATTGTTAAGTTGCAGGATAACATCCCCTTTCTAATAAATGGAAAATGCCCAACAAGACACAGTAGTTAACAACCTGAGGGCAAGTGACATTTTAAAAGGGAAAAAACTGAACAGATTCATTATTATGCCTTTGAGGAGCAATGTAACCTATACGAATTTCTGTCTAGCTAGCTCCCACACTGCTTTCCTCATGTCTTCAGTCAAGGATGATACTTGTATAGGTTGCAGAAGGCCAAACTGCTCCTAGCATTGCTACCATTATGAGCAGCCTTTAGGGAAGGGAATGTGTTTTCTATCATTCCAAAGCGCTGTCCATGACATACTTATTTTATAATACTGTGCTGGATAGTAAATGCTTCAGCTGATATATGACAGCTCACAATGTTAAAGTAGTAATAAATCATCAAGAACCTAGCCTCTAATGGGCTTCCAAAAATCTTTACATGTCAACACACAGCCCTTTCATTTGTCGTCCAAATCATACAAGACGGTAATAGTTGAACACCAGTCCCAACCCACCCTTTTACCCATCACAACCCAACTACTTAACATTTTACTTCTACAATTTCCCTTAGAGTCTCTAGAAATCAACCTGTGCTTCTTGGCAAGCATTGCCTTTGATGTACACTTTAAAGTTTGAAAGAGCATCAGAGATATCAAAGTTGTTACATCTGCTATAAACAGATAGCAAACCCCAGGTTTAATCACATTGGCTTACGCTACTTAGATCTTGGAGTATGAGCCAGAGTCTCTGGGAGGTCTGTTGGAGACACAGTAACACATACATCATGCTCTTCCATCTGATCTTATTATCCATATTTCTCAAATTCTGAAATTCTGCAACATGCCACATTCATGAGTAAGGTCAATGCTTCAAGTTCGTGCACTTTTATCTATAACATACAACATTAACAAAGTACATACTATTGCATTTTTGAAGATATGCAATAGAACAAACAAATGAGCAACCATTTCAAGAAAACCTCTACAAACCCTGAAATTGTAATACTGAATTGATGGACAGAACACCCAAGGTTCCAAAAAAGGCCACTAAAACTATAAAACTGAAGACAAGTGTAGGCTTCTGATTTTAGCATTATAGTCATATAAATGTATTTTTCTGGCATTTGAGTGATTATTGGTTTACTGAACCTGAGCCCTAGCAAGGAAATAGATTTCTGAACTTCGTTTGGATGAATTTAAATCTGCTGCCATCCTGCAAAAAGGGCAAGCCCAAACTCTTGAAAATAGCAGAAAGGAACAGGGGGAGGTGAAAACACACACATGTATATCCTGCTGGATTGTCACAAAGCTCAGAGCTTGAGTGCCACAAAGCCCTGGGGCAGCATGAGGCACCTTCATCTCAGGAAGGCAGAAGAGAAACTCCCTTCTCTCCTACCCATCTTTCCCCTGTAGAGATAATGGCAGCAAAACAACAAACTGTTCCAAGCCATCACACTGGGCCACCAAAGAGGCGGGGGAAGGGGACGACGAAGGACAGATATAAAGTCTATCCTTTCCAATGGGGAGAGGGAGATCCAACTGTCTCTGTTTCCCTGACCGATGTGGGAGCTTTGAGAAAAGGGAAGGACAACAAAATGGGTGTCTTCAGAATTAAGCACACACAGACTGAGGGGCCCCATTTCGGTTTAGAAGAATTTGATGTAATTCAGATATGTCTCGATTCGGACCTCTACCGCTCTCACACACTTCGGATCGGTGGAGTCCGCCCACCCACCCCTTATTCCTTGGGGTTGTAAAAATCCTCCTAACCTAGACTTATTATCTTTCCTGGGGGAAGGATTGTGGAGAGCGGTGCGGGCGTTAGCCCCCCATCTCCACACTCCCGCCGCTCATTTTTGAGATACTCTTGAAATGTGCAATAATTAACTAGTTAAAACAAAACAAATAAATGTAGTTTACCACTGTTCTGTAAGGGGCGCGCGCAATGATTTCTCTCTTCCCTCAAGCAACTGCACGTCCTCCGATCCACCAATCGCTAAAAGTGCTTAGGAGATCCGACATCTATCAGCAATTTCAGTGCAATCTTATGCATATTTACACAGAAGTATTTACACAGTCGGGGGGGGACAGGCGCTCCCCAAACAAGGAGTTTGCCCCACCTAGTATATTTCGCCCACCTAGAAATATCATATGCTTCTTCTGTCCCCCCCCCCATTTTATTTTCTGGTGCCGCTACTGGTCCCACTAGCTTTCAAGGGGCTTCCTCCCAAGTTAAGTGCGCGCAGGATGGTGAAGCCCCTCAACGAGGGTTTTGTGCGGGCACTTGCCAGCACTTGAAAAAAATATTTTTAAAAAAGCCCGAAGGACGGGAGTAAACACTCAGCCAACACTCCCCTTCTGAAGAAAGATCGATATCGAATACACACAAAAAACTACCTCTTCTTGAAGAAAACTGGACAGAAAACAACAAGCAGGAGGGGACGGCTTGTTATTGTGCCCCCGCCGCGGACAGACCCTAAAAGCTTTCCTGTTGAGGGGCGGTCGGCGGGCAGGCAGACAGGGGCGAGTAGATTCTCCTCAGTCGAGCTGGGCGCGAGTTATTGTCCCGTCCCATCCCTTCTCCTCGAGGGGGAGGCGGGGCCGGTGAATCGATCGATCGGTCCCACTTATCGACCACGCAAGCCTCTCTTACCCCTCAGCTTTTAAGCCCAACTCACCTCGATCTCGAAGTCGGGCAGTCGGAAAGCGGTCCTGAAGAGGGAGCAGAAGTGAGCGATGGCCGGCACTTCCCACCAAGAGCGCAGCTCACTCAAGAGAGTCGCCGCCGCCGCCGCCGCCGTGGTCCCCTCGGATTCTCCGTTCGCTGCTGCTGAAGCAGCAGCAGCAGTAGTCGTAGTAGCGGCCGGCGCCGAGACCACCACTACTATGCCGCCGCCGCCTCCACCACCACCACAACCCCCGTCCTCCTCCGGGCACATCGCCCCGTTCCCCAAGCGCTCCTCAGAGCTCGCTGCTTTGCCGATGCCTGCCGCGCGCGAGACTCCTTCTTCCTTTCCCACCGACCGACCGACCTCTTCTTTTTTTCCCCTTTTTCTTTTTACTCTCTCTCAGCAGCCGCAGCTGCCCCCTCCGCGCCAGCTCCTCCGCATGGGGCTTGTCCGGGCTGGCGCCTTCTCAGCCACCGCCTCCTGCTCCTCCTCCTCGCTTCCTCGAGGGTCTCTAAGGCAGGCGGGTGCTGCGCTGCTGCGGGCAGCTGCCGCACGGACTCATCTTCCACCTTCACCTCAGGTCGCCACTATTGCTTTCTCGATACAATGTGCATACGTATCTATCTGTATATATATATATATATATATATATATATATATATATATTAAGGGGGGAAAACGAAGAAGAAACCCACCACCTCGTTTCAACCAGCCAGAGAAACAGATGGGGCTACGAAAGGGGGGAGGGGCGCTGATGAGGGTGAGTTGGGTAGATGAGATGCGAAGGGGGGGTGTCGAGCGCGCGACGATAAGAGGCGGGGTCCGGAAGGAGAAAGAGGTGGGGCTGCAGTAGCAGAGGGCGAGGTCTCTCTCGGTGTTCAGGGAGGGATTTAAAACTCTGAGGAGTAACATCAACGGGGGAAGAAAGAAAGAAAAGGGAGGTGTGCGTGCGTGCGTGCGATCAAACTCCACTCATGTATTGAAAGGGGAGAAAAGGGGGCATCCAACAGAGGGGCGGAGCTTGTGGGCGATCGGATGACCCCATAGGGAAAGGGGCGGGGCCTCGGGAGCTTAGCGTATGGCGAAAACGGCCTTCTTGAGAACCGTTGAAAAGGCTCGTGAGCGCGAGTAAAGGGGGGGGGTTGAAAGCCGGCACTGGAAAGCTCTCCGCGCACGAGGCGTGGGCGGGGTTGCTCTTTATCATAACAACAGCGTCGCGCCGCCTTTTTAACTGGGGCAGCCAATTGTGGATCTCGAAGTAGGCGGGGCTCCTGAGGAAAGCATTCTCTGTGGCTGTGAGGAAAGAAGGGGCCTTCTCTTTTGTGGGAGAAGAGGGTTGGCGGAGGCGGAGTCTTTCCGAGATTTAGTTATGGTCCCAGCCCCGCAATGGGCAAGTACGTATCCGTTGGCTATCCTGTTTCTGGAGTTCTTTTTTCCACAGGATTTTGAGTCTGTTTCTTTACTCAGAAGTTTAGTTAGTTGTTTGTTTGTTTTTATTTCAGGGTTCCCGTAAGAATGTTAAGCTTTGAAGATTTTTAGGCTGCTTCTTTGAAATGTCAGTTTTCAGGTATTGTAACTGGGAGCTCAATGATCCTGCTATTCAGTGGTGGTGGGTCATTTTTGTTTGTTTTCTTTTTTGCTTGGTATTGTTAATCTCTGCTTTATAGAGGAAAGAAAAGTGAAAGTGTTAAAGCGGGAAGCTAAAATTATCCGTTAAGCAGCCTGCTACAAAATTTAGGCTACAATCAGTCTACTCTGAAGTAATTTTTATGGGGTTCAGTCAGGTAAGTGTGTATTGGATTGCAGCTTAAATTGTTTAGGCTGCAGGGAGATTTATTCCCAAGTAAGGATGCAATCCAATAGACACTTCACTGGGAATAAGTCCCATTGAACCAAATGGAACTTACTTCTGAATAAACATGTATTGGATTGCAATCTAAGTGTGTATAGGGCTTCAGTCCTAGAGTGTATGTGGTTGGCTGCTGTAGCGCGCAGGTTCTTGCATAGTTATAGTCTTGCTGTGTGCGTGTTTGTTCCAGGGGCTTCCCTCACGGTAAGGATGATACACAAAAACTGCATGCAGTCCGATCCTATGCATGCTGCTCCGTAGTTAATTCAGTGGGGCTTGCTTCCTTGAAAGTATCAATAGGATGCTGCTTTCAAGGATGTCAATTGTAACTTTCTTGTTTGCCTTTCTTCTTTTCTGCCTGCCCCGCCTCTCTTTTCGGATTGCAGTTTTAACAATCCAGCCGTTCATATTCAGAATTAATGAATATGAATCACTATGTTGTACTTACAATCGGGGGAAGTAGTTAAAAGGTGGAATACCGTACATGCTTGTGGAGTCTAATCCATGTTGGTGACTGTGAATGCAGAACGCTTGCATTACATGACGTCTTGGGAACTAATGACATCTAAACAATCCAGCACAGAGTTTTCAGGGTGCTTAAAATTCACTTGTTTGTTTAGCTGGATTAAAGTGCACATAATGCTGTGCTGGATTGTACCACTCAATTTAACAAACATGAAAACAGAATCTTATGGTATTTTAAGATTAGTACATTTATTATGGCGTAAACTGTGGTAGACTACAGTCCATCAGATGCAGGAAATGAGGTTTCATGGGCATTTTTGATAATTTGTGTGGGAAAGAGCTCTGTCTTCTCTGTGGAGATGCTGTGTGGATGCTTCCTATTTCAACTACCAGGCTAAGTTAATAAATGTTGCTCTCTTGAAAGCTTACTCTCCTCTAAATGGAAGTAATAGTAATTGATTGTAAACTACAGAACCAACTACAGTTCTGAAGCTAGAATGTTAGAGCTGAAACTATACTTTGCACAATTTGAGTGTTTCAGAAATTAAAACTTCTTGAATTTGAGGTGTACCTCTAAATTTTTTTCTTGATTTTTCTAAAATGACAGCTTACTGTGTGTGCCTCACTGTTCCTCCACAGAACACATATATCTAGATTCCAGTCAACTGGTCAACTAGATATATTTATACATTTTTTAAACAGAGAGCAAATCTTCAAATCTAGCAGTGTATGTACCTGGCAGTGCTGAAAACAATATGAATAAGGAAAGCATGAACCTGAACTTTAGGAAGCAAATCTGTGTGAAAATTTAATTCAGTGCTATAGCATTCCACGGGGCAAGCAGATACCTACACTCCCTAATGACTGAAAGAAGTTTGTACTGCTTGAGAAGGGACCACTCCCTTCTCAAGGGTTAGACTAGCTTAAATCCAATAAGAACATTATAATGTTGTCCCCTTTTTATATTTATGAGTTGGTTGTTGCATTGACAATTCCACTGTTAGAAAAAACAAAGAAAAGCCCACAATCCCAAACTCTGTAATACAAAAACATTTCCCAAAATAAACATATTGCAAGAACAACAGTACAACTTGTTTTTTAAATGTCCCAAGCCTGTGCAATAAGACTATGCTTGGATGAGATAGACAGGTTTATGCCACTCTTCAAAAATAACATCTAATAATACTGTCTTCAGAAACAGAAGCAAAGTAATTACCATAGCAACCTACACCATTGTATTTGATTGTACCACTGAATTCAATGGAGTTTTACTTCCAAATAGTAAGCATAAGGTGGGCGCTTCATTGGGAGGAAGGGTGGGATAAAAATCAAATTAATAATAATACATGGAAGTAATGGGTGGTATTCAACACTAGTCCTACTCAAAGTAGACCCACTGAAGTTAATGGACATGACTCACAAGTTCATTAATTTAAACAGGGATACTCTGAGTACAACTTAGTTGAATACAACCCATTGAGTTCAGTGGGACTTAAATTCCCTGTAGACATGCTTAATATTTCAGCTGTAATTAGAGATGTAAACTCAGGCAAAAACTGGGGGAATTTTTTTTGGGGGGGGTACAGTTTTTTCCAGCCCTTCACATTTCTAGCTGTAATCTCTAAACTGTCTGCACTGTCTAATGCTGGTGTCGATGAGGTGCTTGGAACTGCACATGTCTTCTTCATACATCATACATACTGATCTTATATAACTTTTCTTATGGTAAACAGCCACATTGTTCAAATTGAACTTATTTCTAAGTGAGCATACATAGAATTGTAGCCTAAGAATGTCTTTCTATGCATACTTCCTTGGGGAACAGCCCCATGCCTGTGGAATTCAATGGAGCTTATTTCTGACTAAGCATATTTAGGATCATGCTGTAAATTGCAGTCTAGTCTTACTGAGAAGTAGACATTTGGTTTCAGTGAGGTTTCTTTCCAGATAAATTACTCTTCCTAACAGAGAATTCAGGTGGTGAGTGCTGATAAGTTTGGAGCCACAACATAACCACTGAGAAATAAGAGATGTGCTTCAACATGCTTGGCAGAACCCTGAGGCTTGAGGAGTACGAAATCACACTGTTTTGAGGCTAGAACCCTCTTAGGAGGTGAGGAGACACTGCAATATCTTGTTGTAGGTCCCACTCGTATGTCAAAATTGCCAAACTTAACATTGTTGATACAAGAACTCTGGAATGGTAAAGTTCAAGTTCCTGTTACTTACTGAAGCAGCATCTGACTGTTCTGCCCCAACTGGACATTATATTATTTAATTATTATTATTTAGCTCTATCTCTCATTTAAGTCCTCACCAGAGTTGGCTGTGGATACCATGTCCAAGTGCCTGGAATCCGTAAGTGGATGGATGGGAGAGAACAGGCTGAAGCTGAATCCCGACAAGACCGAGGTGTTGCTTGTGGGAGACAGAGGAAGGCTGGGTATTACGGACCTGATGCTTAATGGGGTGAGATTACCCCTGAAGGACCAGGTCCGCAGCCTCAGGGTCATTCTTGACTCCAGGCTGTCCATGGAGGCTCAGGTCTCAGCGGTGAGTCAGGCAGCTTGGTATCAGTTACATCTGATACGGAGGCTGCGACCCTACCTTCCTGTTCATCTGCTCCCACGGGTGATACATGCCCTGGTCTCCTCTCGCTTAGACTACTGTAATGCGCTCTACGTGGGGTTACCCTTGAACATGGTCCAGAAGTTACAGCTGGTACAGAATGCGGCGGCACGCTTGATTAAGCACAGCCGTCGCCGTGACCATATCACGCCAGTGTTAATAGATCTTCACTGGTTACCAGTTGTTTACCGGGCCCAATTCAAGGTGTTGGTGCTGACCTTTAAAACCCTATACGGTTTCAGCCCAGTCTATCTGAAGGAGCGCCTACAGAATCACCAATTATGCCGCCTGACAAGATCAGCCTCACAAGACCTTCTCTCGGTCCCACCGGTTAAAACAGCTAGGCTGGTGCGGACCAAAGAGAGGGCATTTTCGATTGTGGCCCCCACCCTCTGGAATTCTCTTCCTTTTGATCTCAGACATGCTCCCTCCCTGATGGGTTTTCGCCAAGCCTTAAAAACCTGGCTATTCAGACGGGCCTATGGGATCGGGGAGGATTAATTTTATAAGGTTTCAAATAGAAATTGGTTTTAAATTGATTATGATTGTGTTTGCTTGTATTTTATTTTGTATTATGTACTGCTCTCTATTATTGTAAGTCGCCTAGAGTGTCCACTAACCTGGACATATAGGCGACCAACAAATAAAATTTATTATTATTATTATTATTATTATATACTGCCTATATGCTTCTAGATAGAATTCTCCTCAGTAAATCTGTTAGCAACTGATTAGATCAGTTGTCTGTTATGTCTCTATTGGCTGCTCCTGGAAAGAGTCTTTAGTTCTGTGCTTGGGAAGGTTTTTTCTAGAAAGAAGACAACCTTCCTCAGGCCTGGTTCTCCACAGCTTGGAGGGCTTGGCTGCACATTATTTTTTTTACCACACATCAGTTCTAACCCTCCTTTAGTCAACTGTTAATCCTCTACTCATCTTTTTGCAGTTAAGTGTTTTCTTGCTGGGTTTATTTGTTGTTCAAAATTCCCTTTAAATAAAACAGAAGATTTAAGTTATATAAAGTGTGGATTGGACGTGAGTTTATCGGCTTGTATAGACACACAGCTCAATGTTGAGGCCAGAACAGACTGCCCCTTTAAATTAAAGAACTGAGAACAAACTTCAATTTCAGACTTAAGTGTGATTTTTGTTAAATTAACATGCATTTACTCTTGGACTGAGAGCTAATATAGTAGTTAAAATGCAAGAACTATAACCTGGAAAGTTCCTGGTTCAAATCTCAGTTCAGCTACGGACAGCCTTACTGAAGCTATTATTTCAGTGTGTGTTGTCAAAAAGTAAATGCAACTCATCAGCTATAAAATGGTATGTATGGTCACATTTTCCAGCAAAATGTACAGGAATAAGTATCCAATATTTTCCTTTCATCGCTTCTGTGTACATTGTGTGGAAGCCTGAATGAACTTGTGCCATTTTACAGTTGATCTTTATTTTGTACCTGGGTATCTGCTTCCAAGTGCAAAAACTGAACCTGGTCCTCAGTCTCTCACCCCACCAATGTATAGTAATACCAGTACTGCCTTACTTTTATGAGGTAATGTTCTTTGTGTGTATGTCTTTTTTTTAAAGGAAGCAACCCTGAAAATGTAATTCATTATATATGCTTCCTCATCCATTGTTGAAAGCATACTTTACTTCAGAACAATATTGTTCCTTGGGGCATAATTATCCCTTTTTTATACAGCAACTTTATTTAATTAGAATACTTATATCTCACTTTATAGCCATGAGAGACTCTCAAAGCAACTTTCAAAATATTCACAAAAATAAAATAACACTCAAATGCAGTACAGGAACAGAAATTGCAAGGTATCCATATAGAACTAGGAATATTCAGGTGGCATTTTCTGCCCTCATCGTTGTCCTCCCTTAGTATCATACTAGGCAGCAGCTCCCACCAGAATCCTCTGAGGCAAGGGGAGTAGGGCTGAGCAGCGCGAACTGGTTCAGCCTATGATGGAAGCAGTCTTCCTTTGCAGACAGTTGCCAGGTAACAGCTCTCACCAAGGTCCTCTGAGGCTAATGAGGGGCTGAGCAAGCAACAGGTCTTCTGGGGCAAGGAAGTGAATGAAGCTGAGCCTCTGGTACAAGCACTCTTTCCTTGCTGCTTCTACCCTTCTTTATTGTGTTCTGCAACTGGTGATCATTAAAAATAAACATTTTAAATTGTCCTTTATAGTGTGCATTATCCACCCAAATTTAACACTTCTAGTGCCCCATTTACTTCAGTTAACAATTTAAGCACATGACTCCCATTGACATAAAAGTGCTTGATCTTTGATTGGATTGAACCCTTAACATTTTCTCCTTAAACTTGATGGTCACTGCTTTTGTGTCTCCTTAATGTTGGCATCTATAAGAGCTGAAGTTCTGTGGAGAAAAGCCTTGGCTTGACAGAGGAACCAGTATTGCATGCTATAAAATCCTGTAAATGCCAGAAAAAATGTATGTTAGATCTCATTCAGAGATGGAATGAACTTGGAAATACAATTTTAGTAGTAGTATTTAAAATTAAAATAAAAAACTGATGTGTACCAGTGAGACAGGAGCTGTTTACCCCTTCTCATAACCCAAGATTAAGAGGCTATATACTGCCATTAAAAGGCAACAAGTTTAAAATGATAAAAGGAAATATTTTACATAGTGCACAATTAACATGTGGAATTAATTATCCTAAGATATTGTCAAGGCCAAGAGTTTAGTAGGTTTGAAAAAAGGAGCAGACATTTATATGGCTATTGAGACCATCTGTGGCTACATTAGATGGGATGAAAAACTTTTTTCCAAAGGATATAAAAATCCTTCTGCTTTAAGGTATAGAATAACAACTTACTGATGGTGGGGATTAGAGAGCAACTTCCTTTTTTGTGCAGGTTCTTTGGTAATTGTTCATTCCAGGATTTTATGCACTTTTCTTTGAATTGTATAGACCTGGGATAGCGGCTGGCAGCGAAGGGATGCCAGATTTGCAGACCAACAGTTCATCTATGTAATGTTCCTAGTGTAATGGGAATTACATGGGCTAGTTTACTGATGTGGATAAACACTACTATGCACAAGAGGGATTGACAACATTCCTTAGATTCAAATCCGGTTTACCTATAAATCTATACCTGCAACAGAGATGTTGCAATTCTGCTGTCCTGCCAAAGTATCCACTTCAGCCTATGCTGGGGTTTTTTGTGTGTGTTATTATTTAGCTTGTAACAGTTGTGCTCTTTCTCCCCAATTATGCACATGATTTGCTTTAAGAAAAATCCAGCATAAGATGGTTGATTTATTGCTCACATGTAACAAAATGCCAGGCTGAAATGATCATATCCCTATTTGGAGAAAAAGTGACTGACATTCAACCCTGCTATGAGAGGCAGCTGCTGTCTTGAGTATTGTATCAGCCTGTGCTGGATTAAACCAGCTCCAGCTATAGTAACAGAAGTGCATGGAAGGAGACTACAGCCTAACACAAAGTTCAAGTTGAGGACAAGACATTGATAGTTTAGTATGAGAAATCTGAAGATCTTTGGGTATAGGTAAGTTCTCCTTCTTTTAGGAGTAAGTGTGGTATGATCCTATGCATGCTTATTCAGAATTAAATCCCATTTCTTCAATGGGACTTGCTTTCCAGTAAGTGTACGTAGGTTTTCAGCCTTAAGAATATTAAAAGCACTTCACCCTACATTATCTGACAACCCTGATCTCAATATGGAAGGTATACTAACCTCATTAGCCCCCATGTTGGAGATGGCGGGGGAGGGGGGCTGAAGCAGAGAGTGTTGATTGTCTGAGATCACCTAGAAAGTTCATGGTAGAAATGAGACTCAAACATCTTGTTTTACAGCTCACTTTCTGTCATTACACTTCACCACCTCTCATAATATACTAAATTCAATATAATAGCAGACTGCCTTCTAAGTTTATGTTGGCAGTATTCACTTGCATTTCCCTTTTAAATAGTTTTAAGTTCCTCTGTAGTATTTTCTTCCCAGAATACCTACTGCAGGGCTATAGTTTATGTAAGAGCAAAGCATGTATTCTGAAAGATACGTACATGCATACCTCAGTACATGTCTTGAATGCTGCTTTGGCTTAACGTTACACGTGGAGTGGGCCATTGTAAAGGATACTGAGCTAAATGGATCATTGGTTTGACTCAGTACAAAGCCGCTTCAAGTACATATGTTCGCCAAGAGAACTGAGTCTGGCCAGGGTTTCCTGTAAGAGATCACATATTTAAAAATAATAAAAATTATCTTTGTTGCATCTTTTCTTATTTTGAGACTAGGGTAGCTTTGGACATTTATGGAGAAATAGGCTTCCTGTGCAAAGTGGAACTTGTGCATTTCCCCCTACAGAGAGCTGTGCGTGTTACTACAGCTGGAGGGCTCCTGTGCCAAATTAGAAAAAATAAATTAGTACACAGTTCTTCAAGCAAGTAATCAATGTGGGGAAAAAGTATAACTTGTAACCATGGAGATCCATACAATGAAACTGAAAATGCAGAGGACCATGTTTCACAAAATTAAGGGAAGCAGAACAGTTAACAGTTACTAGATGTGATCCTGGCAATATTTGCATGAACATGATTAACAGCCATCCTTTGCCCTCTACTGTCTTAAAGTGAAAATAAGGCTGGACTCCTAAGCACACTTACTATAGTAGCATTTACTTCCGAGTAAAAGTGTATAAAATTGCATTGTGACAGGTGTGTCAACTAATCAAAACTCTGGATTAAATAAATCCCAGCTTCCAAACTATCCATCATTATGATGGTTGGGACACATGGAGGAGGAGAACTAGTCTATTGCCCATAGAATGCAGGGGGTGGTCATGTATGCAGCCAAAGGTACATAAATTGAATAGGTTCTAATCTATCCTAAGATTAGGGTTCATCTTTTATCTTTATGCTTCCAATGACTTGTTCACATTCACAAGAATACATAAATAAAGGTATTTTCCCTGCTGCTGCAGCCTGCATTCTAAGTCCTGCACAGACAGGGGAATAAGGGTCAAACTATGTATGTGACAGATCCATTAATGTATCTGATTCTCTTTACATTGTTGAAAATATCAAGCTGTGAGGGGGACAATAAAATCAGCTTGCCTGGGGAGGGGGGGGCGAATAGTTGAGAGACAGATTTTAATTGGAGAAAATGGTTACTAAACACCCTTTGTTTAAAAAATGATATTTTTTTTTGCAGATTTATTAAGGAGGAAAAAAGAGGGGGAACCCATCAGATCACATGAACAACACAACAAGCATCAGTACAGCCATCTTACACATTGAGATCCATATGTCATCCAAATGTCTGAAATAGGTATCAAAATTAACATGGTGTTTATAGAAAATATGGTTAAATACAGAAAGGGTGTTCAAAGACCTTAGCGCCCTTTATTGTGGTCCAGATCCAAATTGGGGCCACCTGCAGGAGCTATTGGCAACAACAACAACAATGGCAGGGATACAGATGTTTATCGCTGTTGTATCAAGTTTATCTCTATGTGATCAGAAAAGGTGCGATTCTGTAGAAATCTCACCTTTCACTGACACTGTTCTTGGCAATTAGATGTATTGCAGAGAGCAGCAGTGGTAAAGCACCTGTGGCTCTTCAGATTTTGTTGGACTACAGCTTTGCATGTTGGTTGGGGCTGATAGGAGTTGGAGTCAAGCAGCATCAGGAGGGCCACAAGTTCCCTATTCCTGGGACAGACTGTCTGTCTTCCATAGAATTCAAATTATATTAAAATGCAATACAATAAAAGAAATAGAAGATGCAGTAAAAATACAATTAAAAATCAATATGAACATTTAATGCAGCCACACCATGGATCACCTGAATGAAGCTGGAGGAACAGTGGTGTTCTACAGATGCAGTTTGGCAACTCCTGTTCTAGAGTCTAGATAATGCCTCTTGAAAGCAGCAATGCTGCTACTATCGCTGAGCAAGAGAAAACTCTCTTTAGCCCTGTCCCCTTTCCTCATTCGGTAGTGGCAATGATACTCCTGATAGGTTCTCTTTTATGCAATAGGAGATGTGTTGCTTACTGTTATCTCCAAAGGCAATATGGCAGATGTAAGGCCTCCTTTGCTCAGAACATTATCCAGCAAATAAAGGACAAAAGAGGTGTGTGCTGGGATATGGCAGGGGAGAAGGGAACAGGGATGGTGTAGAGAAGGAAAGCACCTGGATAGGAATAGGTAATTCCACTGAGAGCCAGCATGGCAAAATGGTTAGAGAGTTGGACTGGGATCTGGGAGACCACAGTTCAAATCTCCACTCAGCCATGAAGCTTGCTGGGTGTCCTTGGGCCACTCACTATCTCTCATACTAACCTACCACACAGAGATGTTAGGATAAAATGGAGAGGGAGGAGAACCATGTACACCACCTTGAGTTCCTTAGAGGAAAGGTGGGATAGAAGAGTAATAATAAAATAAAATAGTTGTATTGTGGAATAGGGCTGAAGGAACTACATGTTGGGTGAGTAAGAAGAGCCTGCTGGATAAGACCAGTGGCCCATCTAGTCCAGCATCCTGGTCTCACAGTGGCCAACCAGATGCCCATGGAAAGCCCACAAGCAGGACCTGAGTACAAGAGCACTCTCCCGTCCTGCAGCTTCCAGGAAAACCCAGAGCTGTTCCTTCCTTCCCAAAGGACCCACATGTCTTCACACTTGTCAAATAGTTTTCCAACATTCTGTGCTCTAATCATGATATAAAATCAGGATCAAAAAGTCTATTTAGGATAAGGGGTGAAGCTACATCTAGAGCAGGAATGGGGAATCTTTGGCCTGGAGGGTAAATATGGCCCTTCAAGCCTTTCTATCTCACCCTTGGATTCTACAAAGGCCATGCCCCACACTCACACTATTCTGTGCCCTTTCAAGTACTTTTGCCTGGATGGAATGTGCCCTTGGACTGATAATTCCTTTTGCTTGTTTGAATATATGTGCACATCTGACTTGTGCATGACTGGAAAGTACTCTAGTGTACCAAGGCATGAGTTGTAGCCACTGCTCTGCCTACTTTTGTCTAACTCTTCCCACCCACCACTAGCATGGCCTTCATGCACATTGAACAGGGGGCTGGACATTATGGCCTTATAGGCCCCTTCCAACTACTATTCTATGATTCTATGTGGTAGGTATCAACAAGTTTGGAGGAATACAAAGGTTTGCAGACAAAAAATAGAAAAGTTTGTTAAGGTGGAGAGGACCCAAAAAGGCCCAGTAAGATTATGCATGCTTAGTGGACAAAGAATACTGACTGACTGTTTTGGGGTTTTTGGGGGGGGTTAGAAAATGGGAGAGATGCAATGGAGTATCATGGAAGAAGGCATGACTGGCTGGAAACCTTAACAGGAACACTCCATATTATGTTTTGTTGCTGGTCCTACCTGAGTTTACAATTTCCTTTTGGAAAAAAAATACAGTATTAACAGAAGTAGCTGAGGTTTTGTACTGATGTAGCAAATATAATATAGACTATGTCTTATTGTAGCTGCTACAGATCAGGCTCCAAACAGAAAACAGTTCTGTAAGTAGCAGTAAAGCTGTAGGTATAAATTAGAAGTGGGAAGCTTTGAGGGATTTGGGGTGGATTGTGTTTGTCTGATTCATGGTGAAAAGGGACTTAACTCTGGTTCCATAGGGAAGAGTAGTGACTAATCTGTTTAATCATCTGCAGACTGTTCCTGGAATAGGCTTCCTTGTAATGAAGGAGTTGCAGGAAATCCAGGTTCCCCAGGCAAACAATTAATAGTGACACAGTGTTGGGCTACATGTTGCTAGTTTGATCTGAGTACATAGGAATCTCTGTCTCCAATTCTTCACAATCCTCAAGAATATATTGGCCTTGTTCATCTGCATGCAGGGGACATTAAAATCCACTGGACTTGCATGCAATCCTATCTGTATTTACTTGGGAGTGAGTCTCATTGAAATTAGTAGTAGTTACTTCTGAGTAAACATGCACAGAATTGAAGGAGCAAGTTTCTTTAGAACAAATGTACCTTTCCTTTGTCCCAGTTCTTTAACTTCCCTCTGTATTCCTTATCCATCTTTCCAGGAAAGAGACTGTAGATTCTGACGAGTCTTGACCATTGCAACAGAACAGCAACTGAGTTTATCTCATAGTAGAACAGGTCATCTCTGTCTTATGTTGGTGAGAAAAGAAGATGTTCTGAAGAGAGAAACAAAGCTGGTTTGTTTTTATATACAAATTCATACATTTTGGTTACAGCCTCATGCTAGTGTAGTGGTTAAGGTGTTGGAGTACGACCTGGGAGACCAGGGTTTGAATCCCCACATAGCCATGAAGCTCACTGGGTAACCTTGGGCCAGTCACTGCCTCTCAGCCTCATGAAAACCCTATTCATAGGGTCGCCATAAGTCGGAATCAACTTGAAGGCAGTACATTTACATTTTTTCATGCTACATTTGAGGTAATGTTTTGCTTTACAGTTTTGCCTTACAGTTAATAGACAGAATCAGGCATTAGGATGTAAGCTGAAGTGCCCCAACAATTAACCTTCTAATTTAAAACTAATGGTCACTAAATTATGGGGCATGTCTCCTTCCTCCTTCTCCCTGGAATGGTCCTTTGAAGATAATACTAGTCTATTATGTGAACAAGCAATAATGTGTAATTAATCCTTCTCTGAAAACATAAATCAGAGCTTAGCCTGGGGACTGAGAATGGGTGGTGGTATAGCATTAAAGAAATAAACTATCAGATGAAAAGAACATTCAAACCTACTGTACTTCTGCCTACAAAATAATTGTGGCTTATTCCTTGCCATAACATGTATGTGTATATGTGGAATATGGGTGGATGGTAATAAGAAACTAGTGGGGCCTACAAACACTTGTGGTGAGCGGAAAGACGTGGGAAGTGGGGAATGGGGACAGTGAATGTGTACGTGCACACCAAATTTGCCATTTTCTCATGATAAATCAGGTGCATGAACGCACTTTTCTATTAACACTTCAACCCTCCACATACTTATATACATACCATCTTATGTGTGTATATGAGGACCCCCTTGCATGCTTTTGCATGCTCACACCCAATCCTCTTGCATGCTCGCACATTCACTCACACACACACACACACACACACACACACTCTTACAATGGGTGGAAGGATAGGGCAAAGAGAAGACAAGTCTTCACACCTATCAACTTTCCTCAGCTTTTATTCGCACATTTCCTCCCTCCACTCAACTCTAGCTTTTATTAATGCTCCTGTTGTTCCAGTCTCTTCCTTCTCCTTTCCCTGCCTAACAATCCCTGTCCATTTCCATTGCAGAAGTGCTTCAAAGGCTACCTTTTGTAGATCAATCGTTGTTAAAAAGCCAGTATAGGAAAACTGGCTGGGGAAACCTGTGAGATGCTTATAGTGGTGGTGGAAGTGAAAAGGGAGTGGCATGGGCAGAGCAGCTGGCAGGCAAGTAATTTCTCCACTTTCTTCCAACAGGCCCTCACAGTGTCTATGTGATCCTCTGAGACCTACAGCCTACCTATGAGAAGACCCACCCCTTAGCATTATCGGTATAGTTTGGCAAGATATACAGCCAAAATTTAAGCTGAGTAACTATATGGCCAGTCCTAATATCAGATATAGTATGACTGAATATACTTCAGCACAGAAATAAATGCAAATTAGTATTCCCTCCCCCGCCACCCCTCTGGGAGGCAGGACAGACTGGTGCAGCAACTTGAGGTACCAATTTGCTGTGATCTTATTAAGTCACATAAACTGAGTTTGAGGCCTCCTGTCTAAATACTCAGACAGAAGGCCTCAGAGGAAAACCCAAGATAGTTGCAGGCAATGACTCGATAGATGACAGCCTTCATGCTCCATCATAACTACAGTATTAACAGTAGGGTGTCTTTCTTTTCTGTATGTGCTATATTCCACTAAAGTTAAAAGCCTTCGTCGTCTATGGCAGTGTGATTTGCGGTGCAGTCTGTAGGCCGCACAGTGAATACTACTGGCTTTGTAGGGTGCATTAAAAATTCTGTCACACCTTCTGCTGAGATTAAGTGAGCCTAAATATTGGGACTCAATTCTGTCGAGAGAGCACAGTTGTATTCTTTTCCCTAGGGTGGAGTGATGTCATTGCGATTTTTCTGTTCTTCTTCACCCAGACTGCCTTTTACTTCCTTCTTGTCTCCTGGCAGCTCTAGCCTTAGAACCACATGCATCATCTCTCTCACCATTCTTGGCCAGCCTTTAGCATCTCCTTTCTTCTCATCCCATTTATCGGTCACTGTGCAATAATAAAATAATAAAAAAATTGTCTCTATGCAATCCAAATTTTGTGTCAACAGAAGCTGAATTTTATGGCCTGAAAATAAATGGCAAAATGTATACATTTGCACCTTATATGCATAGTATTATTTTCCCAGTGAGACTGATGGTGGCCATGTTAAGGCCCAACAAGGCGCACAGCTCAGTGAGATGCATGTGAAAGGACCATCTGGCTCAAGCCATTCCAGAATCCCAGTGTAAAAGAGGGCTGTACTGTTTTGATGTTTCTGCTTGTATTCCAAAATGCCTAAAATTGGTCCTCCTTTTGTTCATGTTTCTATTTCTACTGGACCAGATTTCCTGTTTTCATACAAATAACTTGGGATCTTAGGTGCTCTTGTCTGTAATGCAAATAATGCTGGAATTGCTTCTAAGGCCACTACTGGCTTTACTTTTTCTACATATACGCAAATGTTGACCATTCTGTGTTGTTGCTTTGGGTAAGGCTTTTTTTTAAATTGGCTACTCAGATAACCGATTTAATTTTTTTTATCAATGCTAATTCTGGATTCAAAGAGCCTCCTGACTAATTCTAGATGCCCACAGAACCTTTGTCCTTGTGTTTCGCAAACAGCATATTTTTGTGCTACCTACCAAACTGTTTTTGAAATGGACAGAGTTTTAAAAGCAGTTGAGAGTTTGTGGTTCAAACTTTTTAAAATGTCCTGGATTGATGCATGCTCTTAGATTTTTTTGTATCCCAGTGTTTATCTCAAATGCCACAAAACGTTAATTTATTCATTGAGATTCCCTTTACCATAATTTAAGAGAGCTATGTAAGATGACAGTAAAGCACAACATCGATAGATACCTCTTGAACACACTGATTAAAATTAGTACTGTGCTACCTGAACTACTAGCACAAAACAGATCTCACTGCTAACTTTCAGCTCTTTTGATTGTTCCTTAAACTAACAACATCTAAAGTAAACATAGTATGTACTCTGGTTTTATTGATTTATCATAAGACAGGATGGTACTAGGAATTGGATATGCCACTTAAAATCGTGAGTATATTTCATTGCCACTTAATCGGGGAATTATAGATATGTAATCTTTTAGGTATGAGAGTGTCGAAGAGAAGAGATGTCTGCATCTGTGTTGGAATTGCTTTTTAATATGTTCTTAAACTTTCTTTTTAAAAATGTTTTTAATCTTAGAAGATGTTGCCATAGCTTTTTTTAAGTAGCATTTTTGAAGATATTTTGTTTTAATGTGTTTTAAAGTTTGTTTTTATGATATTTTAATGCTTGTAGTACTTTTGTTTGCCACCCTGGGCTCCTGCTGGGAGGAGGGGCAAGATATAAATAAAATAATAATAATAATAAGAACTAGAAATTGTGGGAAAATGGGTCTTAGGAGATAAAAATGAAGCAGGAGAGAGTCTTATTGAATTCTGTGAAGCCAATAATTTGTTTCTTGCAAACACATTTTTTGAGCAACCAAAAAGACGACTGTACATGTGGACATCACTAAATGGTCAATATAGGAATCAAATAAATTATATTATTGGTAGCAGAAGATGGAGAAGTTCCATACTTTCTGCAAAAACAAGACCAGGAGCAGACTGTGGTACAGATCATGAACTGGTAATATTGAAAATCAGAGTAAAGCTAAAGAACAACAACAAAGCAATCATAATGCCAAAATACAATTTAAATAACATCCCAAAATAATATAAAGATCAAATAAGGAACAGATTTGAGGCTTTAAACTTAGTTGATAGAGAACCAGAAGAACTATGGAGTGAAGTCAGAGACATTATCAGGGAAGAATGCAAAAAGACCTCTAGTTAAAAAGAGAGAAAGACCTCAATGGATGACTGAAGAAACTCTTACAATGGTTAAAGAAAGAAGGAAAGCAGAAGCAAAAGGAGATAGAAACACGGAGAGAACCCTAAATGCAATAATACAGCAATTAGTATGTAGGGACAAAGAGAACTATTACAGTAGTTATTGTATGGAAATAGAAGAGGACAACAAAAAAGGTAGAACAAGAGCCCTATTCCAAAAGATTAGAGAAATTAAAAGGAAATTTAAGCCAAGAGTAGGGATGTTGAATAATCAACAGGGGAACACACTGACTGACTCTGATAAAATAAAAGGAAGATGGAAGCAATACACTGAAGCACTATATAAAAGAGATGCAAGCATGACAGATTCATTCACGGAGGAACCGTATGATGAAGAACCAGACATTGTAGAATGTGAGGTGAAAGCTGCTCTTAAAATACTTGGAAGAAACAAATCACCAGGAACAGATGGCATACTACTAGAGTTGCTACAAGTTACTGAGACTAAATCTGTCCTAATTTTGACAAAATTTTGTCAACAAATATGGAAAACTAAACAATGGCCCACAGACTGGAAGCGTTCAATATATATCCCACTTCCAAAGAAAGGGGATCCCAGGGAATGCAGTAATTATCGAACTATTGCCTTAATATCCCATGCAAGTAAAGTAATGCTCAAGATTCTACAATAAAGGCTGTTACAATATATGGAGCGAGAAATGCCAGATGTCCAAGCTGGATTTAGAAAAGGAAGAGGCACCAGAGATCATATTGCAAACATACATTGGATAATTGAACAGACCAAGGAATTTCAGAAGAAAATAACCCTGTGCTTTATAGATTACAGCGAAGCCTTTCATTGTGTCGATCATGAAAAACTAGGGAATGCTTTAAAAGAAATGGGGGTGCCACAGCATCCGATTGTCCTGGTGGTCAACCTATACTCTGGATAAGAGGCTACTGTAAGGTCAGAATATGGAAAAACCAATAGGTTCCCAATCAAAGGGTTTGAGATGGGTGTATTTTATCACCCTACTTGTTTAATCTATAAGCAGAACATATCATACGGAAAGTGGAACTGGACCAAGATGAAGGAGGTGTGAAAACGAGAGGGAGAAATATAGTTTAAGATGTGCAGACGATACCATACTACTAGCAGAAATGAGTAATGATTTGAAATGAATGCTGTTGAAAGTTAAAGAGGAAAGCACAAAGGCATGACTACAGCTGAATGTCAAGAAGACTAAAGTAATAACAACAGAAGATTTATGTAACTTTAAAGTTGACAATGAGGACATTGAACTTGTCAAGGATTATCAATACCTTGCCACATTAACCAAAATGGAGACAATAACCAAGAAGTTAGAAGAAGGCTAGGACTAGGGAGGGCAGCTATGAGAGAACTAGAAAAGGTCTTCAAATGCAAAGATATATCAATGAACACTAAAGTCAGGATCATTCAGACCATGGTATTCCTGATCTCTATGTATGGATGTGAAAGTTGGACAATGAAAAAAGTGGTAAGAGAAAAATCAACTCATTTGAAATGTGTGTTGGAGGAGAGATTTGCAGATACCATGGATCACAAAAAAGACAAATAATAGAACAAATTAAACTAGAACTATTGTGAGAAGCTAAAATGATGAAACTGAGGTCATCATACTTTGGACACATCATGAGAAGACATGATTCGATTCACTAGACAAGACAATAATGCTGGGGAAAACAGAAGGGAGTAGAAAAAGAGGAAGACCAAACGAGATGGGTTGATTCCATAAAGGAACCCACAGACCTGAACTTACAAGATCTGAACAGGGTGGTTTAAAATAGATGCTGTTGGAGATCACTGATGTTGCAGAGTAGCAAAATTAGATATTTGAGCATCTGAGTGAGCTTTGTGTATTTGAAACTAGCTAAGTTGGAGATGCAAACACTAAGCCTAGTGTTTGCCCTCATGCTTGGAGGAGAGGGAGAGACAAAAGATGTCTGCTCTCCCTTTCAAGAGAAAGAAAAAGAAGGAAGGAGACCAGAAGATATGGTCAACATCCTAAGCATATCAGTCTAGCAGGAAGGGAGAGTCAGCGGGAGATCAAAGGATAGGCATTAGCCTAGCAATCAGGAGGTCTCTTCTCTAGCTACCTTTTTTAACCCCATGCAGCCTTAACCCACCAGTTCGAGTTGAACCACATATTCCAACAACTGATTCATAGGGTCGCCATAAGTCGTAACTGACTTGAAGGCACATAACAACGAAGGTATTCTTGGTTTTGTAACCTAACCCCTCTTCCTTTAGCCACACTCACTTAGCATAACACTTTTCCCCGGTGCTGGAAGGCAGGAATCTTAAGGACTGGTACCTCCCCATGAACTCGGTTTAACTTCTAAGGACCTGCTATGCATGGTCCCATTGACTGAAGTGTAGAAGATGACTGCTAGGAAGAGGGGCTTCTTAGTAATGGTGCCAGCCTCCTAAGCTCTGCCGAGGGAAACCTGCCTGGCCCTAACTAATGAGTACATTCAGACATTGGCAAAGACCTAGCTTTTCAACAAGTCTTCAGAATCAATTAATTTACTTTTTTTCTGCTGCTGCTGCTGCATTGTGGCAGTTTCACATTTTATTTATATTGCTGTTTCTTTTTACTGGGGCTGTTCTGTTCTCCTTGATTGTTCTGATTTGAGTATTCTGTTTTCCTTGAGTATTCTTCCAGTTCAATGTTTGTATTTTGTTTTAATGATGGAGACTGTTGAGTTAATTGAAGATAAAGCAGGATATACTTTTTAAAAAACAAAATTTTGGGCCCTTGCCCCTTCTACAACACAGATAGGAAATAACTGTGAATATGAACAGCATGTATTCCCTTCACTACGGAGCAACCACAATCTGCCCTATATGTACAAGGTGATTAATGGATAAAAATAATTAAGACAGCAATACAGTTAACCAGAAGAAGAAACCACAAACGATTCAAATAGCATTTGTAAAGAATCAGTATAACCAAGAATCAAATCCTTAGTTACCAAAAGCTCAAACAAAGAGGGCAGACTTTGTCTGATACCTAAAATATAAGAGATGAAACCAGGTGAGCATCCCTCGAACAGTAGTTTCACAAATATGGTACCAGGGGAGGAGATCCTAGTATTGCTAGTGACCCACCTAACTTCCAAGGAGGGGCAGGACAGGGATCTTGCCTGTCAGGCAAGTTCACGTGGCTGAAGGCAGTCCTCTAAATTTACTTTTTTCTCAGACCATTCAGGGCAAGGGCGGGCCTCTAAAAGTTGTTGGACTCTCATTAGCCCCAGCTTGCATGCCAAATGGTCAGAGATTATGGAAGTAGTAGTCCTGCAACATCTGGGAGGCCATACGTTTCCCACTGCTAATTTATGGCTTTATAGGTCAAACTAGCATCTTGAATTATTCTGCAAAACAAATTGGGAAGACAGCGGAGATCTTAAAAGTACAAACGATATATGTTTATAAGGGTGAATCTTGGTAAACAGTGTGATTGCCATATTCAGAATCTGTTCCAAAAGACTAAAAGATAAGCCAGTGCATCTCATAGTACACATATTGAGCCTGGATGGTCATTAAAGAATAGCCAGTTGTTCCAAGAGCTCTTTGCAGGAGGGAATGCAGCAGGCTCAAAAAACTGATGTGCTTAAGAGTTATTTAAAATATATACTTTTCATATTTAAAATGCTCAAAATGGCTTGCCATTTTAAAAACAAACCATTCAAATCAGAATACTACTTAAACAACAAATACTCAAAACTCTAAAGACAACAGGGAAAGAAACCAAATAAACAAAACTTTCAGAAAACAAGATGGCTTTCACATTCCAGATATATTGCGCCACTACAGATAAACCCCTGTCTCTGGTTGCCATCCACCCTACTTCTGAAGGCTGGAACTGGGTCTCATAAGTATTGTTACAAGCAAAGAATTATATAGCCTGACACCTGAGCAGTGATTTCACAAAGAAGAACGGGACTCTTCACAGGCAATGCTGTATCTGAAGTGAAGTATTCACATCACCACCATAATGAACATTTCTCTGATAATTAGTCACCAACTTGGATAATGTGCAAGAGCAATCTATAACACTGGCAAGGGTGTTAATATTACCCCTAACTATAATTGGCATACATAACCCATACAACCTTAGTTACTGATGATTGAGAATTGCACTGGTGGGGATGATGATGGGGGGAAATGGAGGAAATGCCACATACTGAGTCAGAAGTTCTAAGAAATCTTTCTTTTCTTTCTTTCTGCTAGAGTACCGAGGGAGAGATTATGTTGAAATAGTTGTGTGTTCCCCCCCCCCCATGTGATTAGATTCCCTCCTGAGTCATGGATGCCTTGGGAGTTGCTTATAGAAAATTGGGTTGCCAGAATTTATTTGAATGAGTCTTGGATGTCTTGATTTTTAGATGCAACCAACCAGTTAATGGCTTCTATCAGGGTGTGTCTGCAGTGGAAGCGCCGTGTATTCCAGTTTCACACTGTGGTGCTGTAGATGATCCATGGATTGTTCTAGACCAAGACATTTCTTACACGCAGACTGCAATCCTGTACACATTTGCCTGGGAGTAAGTTCCATTGAACCCAATGGAGCTTTCTTCTGAGTGGACATGTATTGGGTTGCACCCTTAGTCCTGCAGTTACTTGTAATAAACAAGACAAAGAAGCTAGTAGGCTAGCTAGCTTCCATTTTGACATCTGTCAGCTTCTATGAAAATGGAAATGGACTGCCTTCAAGTCAATCCTGACTTATGGCGACCCTATGAATAGGGTTTTCATGGTAAGCGGTATTCAGAGGGGGTTTACCATTGCCTCCCTCTGAGGCTGAGAGGCAGTGACTGGCCCAAGGTCAGCCAGTGAGCTTCATGGCTGTGTGGGGATTCGAACCCTGATCTCTCAGGTCGTAGTCTAGCACCTTAACCACTACACCACACTGGCTCTCCACAGCTTCTATATGTAGCTGCAATTGTATATTTTATATGCAGCCAGCAAAGACAAAAAATACATTGTAGTAGCATAGGTATATACTGATTTTTTATTTTATAAATAAATTAAAAAGTCACAAATCGGGGCTTGTACCTAAAATCACAAGTGTTGCCTCATGACTTTTGAATCAAAATGCTTTGTTATTCCAGAAATGCACTGTGCTTTCTGGTTAACATACAGTTGTGTTCACAGAATACTCAGATATGCAATACTGAAAGCTGAAAGTTTAAGCTAAAGGAATTGGCACTCTTTGAGATCATCTGAGGCATAATGATGTCATAATCAAAGCAGTTCAGAACAATTTTTTTAAAAAATCTCATTAGATTCACTTCAAGATTAATCGTAATTAAGAAAGAAGATGACTATTATTCAGCAGGTGATGGTTAGCATTTATTAGGTAGCACCCAAAAGAAGTATCAGTCTAGTCAGTTGTGGAAGTGATACACTCTACCAAAGACTAGTGTTTGAGAGGCTTTGCTTACTCCTATCCTAGCCTGTCCTCATTATAATGGTTATCGGGGTAGGGCTGCAGTCCATTAGGACTTCTGAACAGGATTGTTCATAGGATTGTGCTGGAAACCTCATATCTAAAGGTATTTCCCCTTCTCTTATGCTTGGAGATGGGGAACCTGTGGCCCTCCAGATATTGCCAGAATCCTTGAAGACTAGCCTTGCTGTCTGGGACTTATGGGAGTTACAGCATCTGGATGGCTTCAAGTTCCCCAGCACTCTCTTACACAAACACAGTAGGGGAAATACTTCTATGCTAATCCCTGCTGCAATACATACAGGAATCTTTAAACAAAAAACAACTTGGGGGGATGTTAATTATGTGTAAGTTTTGTTCCAACTTTAATCAAAATCAGTCAAGTAACATTCATACAATCAGTCAAGTAGAGGGCAACAAGATGAGATGGCAGGGGATCCATAATCAGATCTCCCACCCTTTTCTAAAGTCTTAAAAGCAGCTACAGAGACTAGAGAGCAAATTAGGCTGGAGTCATGAGGCTGAACGGGGAAGCGATTAACCCTTTTTCAAACACTTTTTCTGATCCAAATCCCTCACCCCTGAAACTATTATTTGCCTCATGGGAAAAAAAACATCCAAGTATCATATGGGTCTGATGGATATAGAAGAAGAATCCCACCTACTCTTATACTCCAATTTCACAGGCTACTTAGAAAAAGCTGCTGTGTGCCTGCCATCAGAAGAACCCTGGCAAATCAGACCAACCAATCTAATCCTGCATCCTATTTCCTGCAGTGGCCTACCAGATACCTCTGGGAAGCCCACGAACGGGATATGAAGGCAATAGCTCTCTCCTGCTGTTGCCCCCTCCTCCAGCAACTGGTATTCGGTATTCAGTGGCAAACTGCTTCTGAACATGGAGAGTGATATGTAGGGGCAGGTGGATTCAACGCATGAAGCTCATAGTGACTTGGATAGGCCAAACCCTCCCAATGCCTGTCATGAAATATGTCCAGATATGTCATTATTAAAAAGATTTAGAAAACACTATGGCACTTTTACTTTATGGTCCAAAGGGACCCGACAATGTTATGCAAGCTGGCCTTCTAAAAGTTGGCCTTTTGATATCTGGTATTTGATTATTTTCTTTTTCTGTTGCAAATGGCATTTTGCATCAGCTCTGTGCACAATAACTGCTGACCATTACTAGCTTCAGTAGCAGGCTCCTGCTTAGCATATCTTTTATTCAGAGGCTTGGTCCACAGAAAAGTTGAGGATTTAAGCCTCCCTTTTCTCCGCCTGCTTGTCCATCCCTTATTAATTAACTCTTCAGTCTACAGTCTTTTCCCAGCATGCTCGCGTTGTCTCTCCTTTAAGTCAGAGAGACAAAACCAGCTGCAGCCCCAAGGTGGTCTCCAACTGTTACAATCTGTGCTCCTTTCTGGCAGTTATTTAGTGCCCCTTTTAGGTTGTTCCACCCACCCCCCAGTTGCCTTTTCCTTTGTCTCATTTTCTATAAGGTCCTATCTAGGTTTTCCCCAGAGTTCTTAACCTGTGTCGTTACTTAGCCTGTAAAATCTGCAAGGATCACTGCTTGCAAGCCTCAGGATCTGTGCTGGGGGTGGGGGGGAGTGCTCAAAAAGGAAGCTAATCAATTCAGAAAATCATTTGGGTGGCAACCTCACTTGACAGCCTATTTTCTTCCTTTCCACTTAGATATCAAACTGGCTGAGAAGGGCTCTGGGGAAAAAGGAGGCAGCAAACTGCTTCTCTGTAAGCACATCTGTGTCTTTCATCAGCTGGGCTCAGGGAATAACTACTATCTGAAGGTGGAGGGGGGGAGGGAGAATGGATAGGGTAAAGCTGTTCCCTTCTTTTACATCCGACAAGTAGAGGTTATATATTTTACCTATCTCTTATTTTGGAGGCAGAGTCACCATATCAAAATCATCATCATTTTCTTACATTTTTATCCTGTTCTTCCTCCAAGGAACTGAAAACAGCATACAGGGACATTGCCAGGTGCTTAAAAGACTTGGGGGACAAGTCCATGCCACAAATGTCCCTCTGTGCAAATTAAGGGGGTGAGTGGGGGTCTCACTGGCACTATGCTTTGTGATGTACTCAGACACCCTCTAAGCAAAGCTTTTTAAAAAAAAAATAAGGTTAAAGAATCTGGAAGGGTCAAGAAATCTAGGATCCAGGGCAAAAGATCTCAGGGTGTGGATCCCATGGGCCATCCCCTACCATGCACACTGGCAGGGCAGTTATTTTCTCCTCACAACAGCCTTGTGAAGTAGGTTGGGTCTGATACCATGTCTGGTCATGAGACACAGAGAAAGCTTTGTGGCAGAGCAGGGATTTCTCCAGTTCTCCCTGTCCTAAGTCCAACACTTTGACCACTGTAAACTATATTTCCTCCCACTGTTTGTGCATTACACTTATACAGTATCCCAAGGTTTCAGCTGAAGAGGCCCCCAAGGCAGCCTACAACAAAAGTTAAAATACAGTTTACCATAAAATAATACTACAGTAAAATAAGAGAATCCTAAAACTGCAAAACAGAGCCAGAAATAAGATAAAGTATAAATGAAAAGCCTGAAAAGATTACCTGAAATGTTTGCAAAGAAGTGGTCAAGTGGGCCTCTTAGGCAGTAAGTTCCACAATGTGGGTTCGCAACTGAAAACTAAGTGTGTATTATCAGTGTTAACACATGCTACTGAAGACAGAGGAACAAAAGTGAAGCTATACAGACATGAGGTACCCTCCCATTTCTTAATTTGGAAGGACTAGAAAGAACCAAGGCTGCAATGTTGTCCATACACATTTAGAGTAAGCCCTAATGAAATGAGCGAGATAGCTTTTTGAGTAAGCACACTGGATCAGGGTGTGTGTGTGTGTGAGAGAGAGAGAATATAGTAGTGTCAGCTACACCAAGTGGGTTGTTCTGCTCCAGACTGGGCAAAATTTCCTTCTGTGAAACTAAAAGTAATCCTGTATTTATTTTGGTTTGGAGGCTACTTTAAAGTTTAATTCATATTTAGGCATATGAAAGCACTAGAATGTTGTGAATGCTACAGACCATGGGAACAAACAATGCCATCACATCTGCAGAACCTTGTGCATTGCATTAATTGCTCCCTTTGGAGACGCAGAGACTATATGCGTAAGAGGTCATCATTTGGGTGACTGACAGGGAAGTGTCAAGTTTATGTTAGCTAAGCCTTTCCTGCTTTCTGCAGATGAGGCTATGAATGTGTCATTTTAACTATATTAGTTTGAGTGCTCTGCTGGGTGCAAGCACCATTTGTTTCAATGAGGCCAGGACTCTGCAAAGTATTTTGAGGATCAGGCTGGCCATCTGTTCTCAAAAATCCACTCCTGTTAAAAATGTTATCCTGACAATGTGCTACATAAATGAAGGGCATATCTGTCCCATGGATTTCAATGGATTTCACAGTGATTCCCCTTTCCCAGGGTACCCTGGGAATTATAGTTCTGTAAGAGGAAGTTGAGTATTTATAGCACCTCATCAGACTACAATTCCTATCATTATTTTGATAGTTAATGCAGAACAAAACCAATATTAGTCTGTGTAGATAAGCCTGTGTAGATAGTGTCTATCAATTATCTAGGTCAATATTTGCAAGGTATCTCAACATAAGTACAATCACTATGCCTGCTACTGAAATCCACTACATCCTGGTTTTGTAGGTTGCCTTTACAAAGAAAAAAAGTAGACAATTTTATGATACCAGCAAACCCTAACAGTTAGCACAGGATGAAAGCAGCTGTGGATTTGGTGGAGTACAGAAGATTGGCTTCATCAAATCCAAATCACTACATATGGAAGAGTTGAGGAAGTCTTACTCAATACCAGATAAGATTGGCCTGAATACATTAGCAATGCTTCATAGATGACTAGAAACTACTTTGCTGACCATGATGCGCATTAGAAGACTGAATAACAAAAGAGGACCATATTGTTGTATCACAGTCTATAAAGAAAGAAATCTTAAACCTTATCCACTAAGGCTATCAAGGTATGACCAAATGCCATTAGCAAGGCAAGCAGATAGTATGGGGGCCTAGTAGTGGCCATGACATAAAGAACAAAATTTTATCCTGTGACTACTGCAGAAGAAATTGATCAACATAATAGAAGGAACCTTTAGTCCAGAGGTGGAAAAAAAACAGCTCCCATTATTTTTGAGCATTGGCCATGCTGGCTTGAATAAATGGGAGTTGGACCATAGGTTTCCTATCTGCTGCTTTAGTTACTACACCCTTATCTGCTAGATCAGCCTTTCCCAACCAGTGTGCCTCCAGATGTTGTTGGACCACAACTCCCATCAGTCTCAGCCAGCATTGCCAATGGTCAGGAGAGATGCGAATTGTGGTCCAACAACATCTGGAGGCACACTGGTTGGGAAAGGCTGTGCTAGACCTTAGAAAATCTTAGCAGCTGGCTTATTGAATTGGAAGACTGACACTATTTGGTTTTTGTTGACTGCTATTTTAGGTATATTGAGATAGCTCCTTTGCCAGATATTACCTGCTGCATTTTTGTTGCACAATCTAAGAATATCTTTGTTCATTATGACACACCTGCCAAACTTGTAACAGACAATGCAACTCAATTCACTGCAACAGGATTCCAGTCATTTTAGATTTTTTGCCATATTACCACTAGCCCCTTCTGCCTGCAAGCAAATGGGGAGGCAAAAAGAATAGTGTATACTACAAATAAAATGTTGAAACAGAATGACCCACATATTGTTCTTTTTAAGGTATAGGCCAACATCATTGTTAACAGCAGAATTGCCATATCCAGTAGGCTGACTAGATCCAGTAGCAATCCTAGAGAACTTAATTTTAAAATGGCCTGACTTGGATAATTGCCTCTTCAAATTACCAAAGTAAGTTATATTAGCATTTCTATAAAGCTCACTGGGTGACCTTGGGCCAGTCACTGCCTCTCAGCCTCATGAAAACCCTATTCATAGGGTCGCCATAAGTCGGAATCGACTTGAAGGCAGTACACATAATAGGCAAATCATTGTGAGAACTACCACATTTACAGTCAGGATAGAGAGTACATATCAAATTGATGGAGAAAGGACAGGGCAAACTCCAGCTACTGTACAAGGAAAAAATGAAACACCTAGATCAGCGGTTCTCAGCCTGGGGGCCGTGAAGTAATCCGGGGGGACACAAACAGTAAAGAAATGAATTCTTTATTATTATTTTTAAAAGTCTTCACTCTCTGGATGCTCTCTACTTTCCATTGCTGACGACACCTCCCCCTATCTCCAAGTGAGAGGGGAGGACTTTTGCTGAAGTGGCAGAGCATCTTTCAGACATGCCAAGGGCAGGCATCTACCTATAAAACGTGGCAGATGTCGAAGATGACAAAGCAAAAAGAAGCAAGGCTGCAAGGAAAGGCTGCTTTCACCCTGCCTGCCTGCCTACCTTTCTTGGCTCCTGCTTTGCTCCCACATCCTTTTAAAATTATTTTATTTTAAAATTATTCTTATTTGCGAGGCTGCCCCGATCTCACCTTTGGCCCAGATGGAGCAAAGGAGCAATGAGGAAGCTCAGGATTTGCTTGCCCCCCCACCTCTGAAGCTAAATGTGTGTGCCACTGTCCCCCCTTTCTTTCTCCTACACTCCATCCTCCCAATCTCTCTCTCCAATACACTGTGGCAGTTGAGGGCTTCCACCCTCGCATGTGCCCGAATGCATGCACGCTTGCAGATGCTTGCAGGAGAGGCAGGTATGTTTGTGTGTGTACGTGCAGTTATTTGTCTTCTCCACTCTCATTCCCCAAGTGCACACTAACCAAGTCATAAGTTCTGAAGATCATCCCAAGGCCTAAAAGCACTAACCCCCTCCTCAATCTATCCACCCTTTTGTCTTCACAATGCAGCATCCCCACCACTACCATATTGCTGTTTCTTTTCTTTTTTCTTTTTATTATTATTATTATTATTTAAAAGCTCAGCAGGTTGGCTGAAGCTGGGGTCCACATACTGCAGCTGAAAAGTATTTTTTTTATTTAATTATTATTGCATTTACAGCATATCCCATCTTTCCTCCAAGTTGCTCATGGTGGTGGATATGGTTTTCCCCCTTTCCATTTTATCCTTACACCAACCCTGTGAGATAGGTCAGGCTGAGAGACTGTGTCTGGTCCAAGGTCACCCAGTGGGCTCCATGCTGGGGGGGATTTGAACCTGGATCTTAGTCCAACACTGTGACCCACTAGTGTTGGGAGACAGGACTGTACATCTTCAGTTTGTGGGAGGGGAGGGGTATACTAATTTGATTGGACCTTTGCATTAAGAAAAGAAAGCAACACCTCCCTGTTTGCAGGGAGCTTTTAATAGAAAGGGATATTTGGAGATGTGGATATTTGGAGAGGCACCATTTTTTTCAATTAGCAGAGAATAAAATTACAATTAGCATGGGGGGGACAAATTTGTTTGAGCTTACAAAGGGGGTCTCGTACTCATAAAGGTTGGGAAGCACTGACCTGGATCACACTTTGTAAAGGCCAAAAATGTAATATGTAACAGAAACCAACGATGGCATAGTTTTATTCTTGAGAAGGCACCATTACTAAATGCACAAGTGGTACTTGAAAAGCCAAGTTTATTGACTAAGACTCTGCCAGTGAGTTTACAGCTCAGATAATCACTTCTTACAAACATTTGGAAGCCTTTGAGAGTTAAAGATGTGGACTGAAAACCTGCAGTTTCAACAGCTCACACTCTATGAATGACAAGCAAAGCCTTGTTGGTTGTGCTGCCACTGGAGGCTGCCCGGTTGATGCTGACTCACGACAAGGCCTTTTCAGTGGTGGCTCCCCATTTGTGGAATGCCTTCCCCAGTGAGGTTTGTCTGTCTCTGTCACTATCTAAATAGAAGGAAGTTGAAAACATTCCTGTTTATCCAGGCATTTTATAGCTGAAGGGGACTGTTCCTGGCAACCTGGAGATGACTGGATTAAATAACGTTTTAACAAAAACTGTGTTTTAAAATGTTTTTATTGTAGTTGTTGTTAAATTGTTTTGTTAATATATGTGCCGCCCTGGGCTCATTTGGGAGGCAGGGTGGGATATAAATTCAACAAACAAATAAATAACCAGGTGTTTTCCTAAACAAAAGGATGGAGATGTGCAGATAGTGTTCATTGTATGGTTTGGCTACAAGGTGGCACTGAATCAGAGCTTGGAAGATTACTTTTAAAAAGTAATAAATTACAGTTACAATTACTTGGCCCCAAAAAGTAGTAATTACCGTTACAATTACGATTGCTCTGAAAGTAACTGATTACTTTGCTTTTTCTCAAAAGTAATCACTACAATTACATTTCAGTTACTTTTTTTAAAAAACTCCTACAAGGTGCTGGCCTTGGCTGCTGCACATCTAAGAAGCCTAAAACAATATTAAAAATAAACACACACACACAGGGGGTAGTAGAATAAAAAATTTTATCCATAAGATTAACATAATGGCATAACAGAATCTCACATCCCCCCAAGCAATGAAGATACCCCAACTCTTGAAATCAAATTTTACACTTGAAATGCTTTTATAATATGTTTCTGTTATGTCTCAAAAGAACAAGATGCTCAAAGAGCATGTCAGACAAGGAATGTCTTTTTACAGTCATTACGTTGCCACCAGTACTGAACAGGCGTTCTACTGCGGCGCTTGAAGGCATGCCTGTGTTGTGCTGCAAAAAACACCGCAGCACACGTGGAAAGCCATGGAGTGATGACACTTCCCTGCTGGGAGACCTCAGGTACCTCACCAGTTCCTCCTCAGCAGTGTCCACTGCTGACTTCTTGCCCTGGGGCAGAAAGTTCAAGAAGTCATCTTCTAAGTCATCTCCTTCCTGGTCTTTATCTGAAGACTGATCACTGTCCTCATTAAGTACACCCATCTTTATTTCAGCTTTCAGCAAGGCTTCCATTGTGTATCTAAGAAAGAGAGAGGATATGTTAACACATATGTTAGGAAACCATCATCTGCTCTTCATTTCCTGATGCTTGTCATGTCCCCTGGTTCAGGGTCCAGCCTGAGCCTGTGGATGATGACATGGAAGGTAGGAAGGTGACCAAGTCACCACACTCATGGGGCAGCACAGCAGACCCTTAAGGATTACCTGCAGCAACCCAAGGTTGTTATGAGGAGCCCCAGGAAGAAAAGGGCCAGCCCCTGCCTACCACCTTAAGCCCTCTGATGCCTCCCTTGAGACAACATTTCCCTTGGAGTAATCCACCCAAAAGGCTTCCCTAATGTTCTTACTTGTTGGTATGGGTGGTGGCCTGACACGATTCCAGCCAATCTAGTTTGAAGCAAGGGTGTAGGCAGGCTGCCAGAAGAAGCCTCTTGTCCTCCCAGATAGCTGCAAACTGCTTTCTTAGGCCTTCGCGCACACCTCTCAGCAGCTGAAAACAGTATGTGTACCTCTCAGGTTTGTTTTCCAGTCCTTCTAACTTGCGGTCCAGATTGCAGAGCGTTGGTAGCAAATACCCCATGAACATGCCGTTCTCCCGTTGCAGGATATCTAGGGACTGGGCTAGTGGCTCCATAATCTCTGTGTATTCCTGTACCACTTCAATCTCAGCAGCTGTGATCCTGGACAAGGAGCAGCGGTCCATTATGGCATGCATTTTTAGTGGCACAGTTGACAGGAGCTCATGTAGTTGCTTCAACGCATCAAAGGTGGAATTCCACCTGGTCTTATTCGGTACCTTCAGATACACACCACATTGCGCATGGATATACTCAGCAATCTGGGCTGACTGGTTCTGCTTGGACCACAACTTGCTGCACTTTCCCATCAAGGAACGAAACTGTTTCTTGAAAGGACCAAGAAGACTACTTTTGGAGGAGTCAGAAAGCATGGCCTCTATGTCTTGTGTTGCCACAAGGTTGAGAGTGTGGCTAGCACATCTCTGGTGTGGTGGTAAAACAAAATCCTCTCCTGAGTCTGCAGCTTCTTCCTCTGCCTCAGGTCCTGTGTCCAGGATCTCACAGATAGGCACAAACTCCACCTCAGCCTCCTCCTCCTCCTGGTTATCACCATCATCGTCACTGGTGCTTGCAGCTTCCACTGGTTCTTTGGCCATGAAAACTCGGAACGCTTTCACAAAGTTGGAGCCATTGTCTGTAGTAGTGCACATAACTTTGTTGTGGATCCTGTACTGCACATGTACATCATGCAGTGCTTTTGAAAGGACATCGTATGTATGGCGCCCCTTCAGACGCTTACAAGCCAAGGCCCCGACCTCACGTTTCAGGGTAGTTGGGTTGATCCAGTGGGCTGTTACCCCAAAGTAACTCTTCTTGCCATTGGTCCAACAATCTGCAGTGGTTGCTATATATGCCACAGCACCCATTCGGTTTGCAAGAGTTTCTCTCATGTGGCATGCTCTCTTCTCAATTCTGTCTCTCAGAGTCTTGGCACATATGATGGTGAGATCTTTGGGGAGTCCAATGCGAACCAGATTAATGAATGATGGTTTGTCCACAGTGTGAAGTGGTAATGTCTCCTCTACAATGAAATCAATGATTCTCCTGTCGAGATTGCTCTGGGTGACAGGCTCCCTGCCAGATCCCCACCTCTCAAGGGTTGTCTGCTGCTGCTTCAGCATTTTGGGTGGAGGGGTGTCATGCATTGGTTCAGGAAGGCCACATCTCCTTGCCTTTATTGCTTCTTCAATTGCTCTCAGTTTCTCAGGGTGTGCCCTCTGAGGAAGAAGAACAAAGCATGAATCCAAGAAAAAATGGAAGAGGAACTTCACAATTTAAACATAAATAGACAATGGACACTCTTTGAGGACCAGCATGACAAAGGCTTACCTCAAAATGTTTCTTCACATTGGATGAGGAGGAAACAGCTGATCTCAGATTTTTGATCCTTGGAAGGCAGTAATTGCATCGTACAACAACATTTTTCCCACTCTGGCTCACAAATGTACAAGCTTTCTCAAAGCCAAACCATGGTACTTGCTGTTCTGCACATGTGGCTGTGGGCAACTGGCACTGCTTCATGCCCTCCTCCTCCTTGTGCACAGGGCCTCCTTTCTGAACCTCACTTTCTAGTTTTGCCTCCTCAGGATCAACAAGCTGTGACTCAAGTGGCCGCACTAACTGACTGCTGCTCTCAGCAGCAAAACCTGCAACAGGCGTCTCTGTAATAAACAACAGATAATGTTCCTATATGGGTGAACTTCAGCTGTGATGTGCTCCCATCTCTTCCCCATGTTGCAAGATCCCCCAGTCAGAGTGGAAGTAAGCAGGTCGATAGCACAATTAAAAGAGATCCTATTTGCATCATTTTTGCTCACTGAATAACCCTGCCTGGGCCAGTCTAACCTACTATCTCACAGGTTTGTTGTCAGAACAAAATGAGACTAGGGTTCAAATCCCCACATAGCCATGAAGCTCACTGGGTGACCTTGGGCCAGTCACTGCCTCTCAGCCTCATGAAAACCCTATTCATAGGGTCACCATAAGTTGGAATCAACTTGAAGGCGGTACATATATATTTTTATTTTGAATATGATGATTATGATAATAAATATGCAGCATTCCAAATTAAATCTGTATGAGAAGCATTCCATGCCAAGCTTGGAAAACCAAGGATGAGGTATAAAATGTAGACAAAAATACTTTTGACAAAATGCCGTTTATATTTTATATATATGAGCCTGGGTAGGGAACATTTAATCTAGCCTACTTGCTTTCAGCAAGAAGGGTTAAGTGCCTTCAGGCTAGGGCAGTCACCAGAAGACCACAGCAGAGACAAAGGAGCCTAGTGTTGTGGAGATGTTAGATGGGAGCTTTGGGGAGTAAAGATGGAGGCTCCTGAAGGCTGCAATTCTAAACACACTTACTAAGGGATTAAGCCCCATAGAACTCAACAGGACTGACTTCTAAGTAGATATAGTTTGGACTGTGCTGTTGGTAAACCTTGACTAGGGTTCTTCTGCAAAGACATCCATATCCAAGCAGGGTTGGCAACCCCCTGCCTGGAATACCCTGCCCTTATCTTTTAATGTGGCTGCTCCAAATGTTTTTACAGATTTGACCCTTTACTTCAGAAAGAGGTCTGAAAAATGAGTAAGAGTAAGAAGGATCTTTTAAAATTGTTCTTTTCAATTCACTCTTGAATGAACATCATACCTAGGGCAGATCCACACCATTCCTTTACAGCACATTCAACACCCATTTGAAGCACATGAATCCCACCACAGAATCATGGGAACTGCAGTTTGTTAAGAGTGGTGAGAACTATAACTGTGAGGGGGAAATGACACTTCCCAGAATTCTTTAGGGGAAGTCATGCGCTTTAAATGCGAGTTGGATGTGCTTTACACATATTGTGTGAATCCGCTTAATAAATTTTGCCTGCATGTAAATTGTTTTAATTAATTTTTCAAAATGGAAATAAGCTATAAAGTGTAGTGGGTGACCATGGGCTACTCACCATTTCTCAGCCTATCTGCCCCTCAGGATGAAAACAATGGAGAACCATGACTACCCCAAGGCATACTTAAAATGTAAAGGAAGTATTGTACAACCATAGTATGCAATTGGATACTTATAGGGACATGGCATGACAAAACTGGGTGGAAGTAATGAGTGGGGTACCACAGGGCTCAGTCCTGGGCCCAGTGCTCTTCAACATTTTTATTAACTACTTGGATGAGGAGGTACAGAGCATGCTTATCAAATTTGCAGATGATACAAAATTGGGGGGCATAGCTAATACCGTGGAAGACAGAAAGAAAATTCAAAGGGACCTTGATAGGCTGGAGCAACAGAATGAAATTCAACAGGGATAAATGCAAAGCTCTGCACTTAGGAAAAAGAAACCAAATGCACAGTTATAAGATGGGGGATACTTGGCTCAGCAGTACGACATGCAAGAAGGATCTTGGAATTGTTGTTGATCACAAGCTGAATATGAGCCAACAGTGTGATGTGGCTGCAAAAAAGGCAAATGCTATATCAGGCTGCATTAACAGAAGTATAGTTTCCAAATCATGTGAAGTATTAGTTCCCCTCTATTCAGCACTGGTTAGGCCTCATCTTGAGTGCTGTGTCCAGTTCTGGTCTCTGCACTTCAAGAAGGATGCAGACAAACTGGAACAGGTTCAAAAGAGGGCAACAAGGATGATCAGGGGACTGGAAACAATGCCCTATGAGGAGAGACTGAAGGAACTGGGCATATTTAACCTGGAGAAGAGAAGACTGAGGGGAGATATGATAGCACTCTTCAAGTACTTGAAAGGTTTCCAATCAGAGGAGGGCCGGGATCTCTTCTCGATGATCCCAGATTTCGACTGGACATCAGGAAAAGCTTCCTAACTGTTAGAGCCATACAACAATGGAACTAATTACTAGAGAGGTAGTGGGATCTCCGACACTGGAGGCATTCAAGAGGCAGCTGGACAGCCATCTGTCGGGAATGCTTTGATTTGGATTCCTGCATTGAGCAGGGGGTTGGACTTGATGGCCTTATAGGCCCCTTCCAACTCTACTATTCTATGATTCTATGAAAATATTTATATAAGCATGACTATCAAATATGTTTATTTATATAACCTGTAAAGATATTTATAGTGCAATCCTATGTTTGTTTACTCAGAAGCAAGTCCCAATGTATTCAATGGGGCTTACTCAACCAGGGAAAACTGCAGCCTCAAGTGATAAGGAAATTGTTCTTTTAACAAGTCCTTTAAGTTGAGACCTTATCCCAGTCTGCGTCTGTGTTGAAATTGCTTTTTAATATGTTTTTAAACTTTTTCTTAAAAAAAATGTTTTTAAAGCTTTTAAAAATGTTTTTAAAGATGTTTTGTTTTAATATATTTTAAAGTCTGTTTTTATTATTTTTAAAGTGTTTTTAGTGCTTTTGTTTGCTTCCCTGGGCTCCTACTGGGAGGAAGGGTGGGATATAAATCAAATAATAAAAATAAATAAATAAATAAACTTCATTCATTTTTTCAAAAAATGAGTATTAGTTTCCTACATAATAAAAACTGTGATAAACCCTGCCTAATTTCTTTAAAAATAGGGTTGGAGGGAGAGAGATTTACAACACAAACACAAGTCTGCACTATGTTTACTCACAAGTCCCATTAATTTACAGCACAATCCTAACCATGTCTACTCAAAAGCAAGTCCTAATGGAGTTCAATGGGGTTTACTCCAGGTACATGCTTTACTCCCAGAAATGGCTTTACTCCCAGAAAAGCAGATATTGGATTAAATACTTTCATATTTCATAGCCCAGGGTCTGACTCTTGGACAGAAGAGGAAAAAAAACATTCAGCCATATTACTTACGCAAACTGCAAAAAACTCAAAGCCACCATATTCTGACGTTCAGCCTAGGCATGCCTGGATCAACAAGTCACAACTCTGGCGTCATTGGCTACAATCATGAAAGGGCGGGGTTACAGCCAGAGCTTTGAAAAGTTACTTTTTTAAACTACAACTCCCATCAGCCCCAGCCAGCATGGCCACTGGATTGGGCTGATGGGAGTTGTAGCTAGAGCATGGATCTGTTTTAAAAAAAGTTGTGTGTGGGGTGACGTTTTGGTGTATATCTCGGGAATTAGACCACCTAGAAACTTACTTTTTTTTAAAAATTGAAGCTGAGAGTCCGGAGAGTAAGGGGTGGTAGCCAGAGAGCCGGAGCCCCCCCCAAAACCAGAGACTCCAGCCAAAAACACACACACCGGGGCACACAAACACACACAAAAATCATCGTCATTCACCTCCACAGCTCTTCGCCATTCTGCTGCTGCCTTCCTTGCCCTGGCTTTTTCTTCCGCGTCCATTTTTTCCTCTCAGAGTCAGATGGTAGCAGGCCCTGCCTATTCACCTCTTCCCTCGTGCCTCCTAACACAGATCACGAGGCAAGAGAGAGTCTGCGCAGAGGTCCAATCAGTGTGAGGCACATGTCTTGTGTTAACCAATCACAGCCAGGAGCTGACTTCCCCTTGTTCCCACCCCCAAGTAACGTCCAACCTAACGTGGAAACGTTAAAGTTGCAGCTGAAAAGTAGGGAAATTACTAGTCGTTCCTTTACTTGCCAAATGTAATGGAATTACCCACTCGTTATTTAAAATTGTAACTAATTACAAGTAACTCGTTAAAAATAACGAGTTACTTCCAAGCTCTGCACTGGATGTAGTTATATCAGGGTAGAGTTGGTAGTTTCCTGTAACTGCTCAATTTTTATTGGGGAGAGACAACAAAAGTTTTTGCCTAGCTTCTCGATGGTGTGTCTCTTAAGAGTTGTATATTCTATTGCTGTACAGTAGGGCCCCACTTTTCGTCGGCCCACTTTTCGTCGTTCCGCTAATACGGCAGCTTTCAATTAGAGTAAGGTCCAACTCATATGGCGCTTGTTCCACTTTTACAGCATTTTTTGGGCGTTGGGCGCCATTTTATTGATGGTATTCCGCTTTTTGGCGGGTTTTGCTTTTAGGTGGGGGTCTGGAATGTAACCCGCCTGTGAGTGGGGCCCTACTGTAATCTATATTTGGATCTTATCATGAAGTGTAGGTAAGAAATCTTATAAATAAAGCCTTCCATTACAATGTTCTAACTCCAAGCTCATGTATTCTTTTAGATTTAACTCACACCTATTCCTTTCTGTTATCCTTTCCAATTGGAGATCATTTTCATGGAGTTATGATATTTACTGCTGGATTTCTAAATATGTTGGAATTAAGAGTAATGAATCTGAACCCACTCTGTCCTCAGGTCTTGGAATGGGCAACATAGTATTTAAAGACAAAAATTGCCATTAGAAATGCAGCAAGTAGTCCAGTAGAGTAGACTTTGAGCTTTCAGAAACTACTTTGGTTTTTTCTAGGAACTCCAAGATCCACCAAGCTGAACCAGGTGCAAAACAGTTGTTGGAATCTAGCTTTGTATTTAAGTATTAGCCTAACAGCTATGGGCAACAAGGAATTCCATGGAGGTGAGTGAGCTGGCTAGTGGAGGAAGGATAGTGCATAAGAACATATGAAGAGCCCTGCTGGATCAAGCTAGTCCAGCATCTTGTTCTCACAGTGGCCAACCAGATGCCCATGAGAAGTCCGCAAGCAGGACCTGAGCGCAAGAGCACTCTACCCTCCCATGGTTTCTGCCAGCATCCAAGAAACTTACAGGTACTGTACTGTTTGAGTAACTAGAGGTCTACTACATCAGCTTTAAGGTTTAATTTCTCATAAAAGACTCCATAAATTGGTAGTTCTGTCACCACCTACTGGATTATTTAATACTGAACTTATGATAGCTAAAAGAGTAGCTACCTCAGGTTGGAGCTAAGAACATAAGAACAGCCTGCTGGATCAGGCCAGTGGCTCAACTAGTTCAGCATTCTCTTCACACAGTGGCCAACTAGATGCCTGTGAGAAGTCCGCAAGCAGGACCTGAGCACAAGAGCACTCTCCCCTCCTGTGGTTTCTGCCAACTGGTATTCAGAAGCATTCTGCCTCTGACTATGGAGGCAGAGCACAGCCATCATAGCTAGTAGCCACTGATAGCCTTTTCCTCCATGAATTTGTCTAATCCTCTTTTAAAGGCATCCAAGTCGGTGGCCATCACTCCCTCCTGTGGGAGTTAATTCCATAGAGCTCTGTTCATCCTCTGAGCCCAGCTCAGAACCCATTAGGTTGCCAGAGAAAGGAAGCCCCCTCCACTTTGACCAGCAACGAAATGCAGCAGACTGCCACAGAAAGGACAGAACTCTCTGTCCTTCCTCTGCCAGTCCCCAGCAGGCTAGCCAATTTCTTTTGCAGGCTAATAACTTTTGCTGACTTATTTAAAAGGTTGGCGGAACCGGTTACCTTCAGCACTGCACCCTATGATCCAAACATGGGATAACCTGTGTGTATATATGTGTAAACAGAGAGAGAGAGGTCTGCATCTGTGTTACTACAGGGATTCTAACAGCCCAACCTGGGGTGGGGGGGCTGTTGTTGTACCATTAGAAACCAGAAATCCTTGTATATCACTTTGTGCTCTATTAGCATGCTCCAGTATGCCTTCTGCCACCTCTGCCACAGAACCTTGAAGTCAAACATTACGCATGATGGCATGAGCTGTTGTGAGCTTCAGCTTCCTTCATTTAATTCATACCAAAAATATGCTATATTTAACATTACAATTACTCCAGACAGACATATGAAGCTGCCTTAATCCCCCAGTATTGCCTCTTTTGTTTGATTGCCAGCAGCTGTCTGTGGTGTTGAGCATAGAGATGTGAAGGCATGAGGGGGGAGAATGTAAAGTTCAGGAACCCTCCCTTTTTCTTTGTTTTTCCTATTTTTTCCAGGTTTTTCCCCCCAAAAAGTTGGGGATTTTTTCATTTTTTTTTCTTGTGCCTTCACCTCCTCTCTAATTGCACAGAGGTCTTTCCCAGCCCTTTCAACTGGAGATACTTGGAACTGGAACCCTCGGTATGGTAAGTATGCAGTCTACCAGAGAGCTATGGGTACATTGTTAATGTTTGTAAGTTGCTTTGAGTTCATTTTTGAAAAAAGTGACATTATTATTATTATTATTATTATTATTATAATACACCCCCTGTTTAATCCTGGTCAAACATGTCTTATAGCCCTTATGATGACACCAAGGACCAAATTAGACACAACACAGGAGCTCTGTGAATAGGTTCTCCTAAGAAAATCTGTACAGGGTGGTTCATGACACATGCTATTGGAGGTTGCTGATTCATAGGGTTGCCATAAGTCGTAATTGACTTGAAGGGACATAACAACAACAACAAACATTTTTTAAAGCATTAGTAGTAGATGCAAGAAGGGGAATTGGATTGGGACTGTGGGTGTGTGTGCGCATAACCTTTTCTCCCTCTGGACCATTTCCCAATTACATTTGCCTTCCCAAAGCTGCAATCTGTCCCTGCAGTGCAAAAAACAATACAGGTACCTGTATGATATTTGTATGTTTTGCCTCATTGAGCAAATGGCAGCTGGGTGAGACTTTAACTGGAGAAATGGTATGAGGGCGGTGGGCAAGTTAAATCCCTCTTCCCCCAGTGCCATGGTCCCAATTAATTTCCTCCTTCTTCCAGCTGCTATTAATGCTTTTTAAAAACTCAGCACCATTGTCCTGATCCAAGATAGGGGTGGGGGGAGGACTGCAATTTCCATTAACATTGTTTAAAACGCTGGAGAGGTTTTTGGTTTTTTAACAAAAAATGCATATACTACTTTGAACAATCTTTTAAGAACACAATGGCAGGTAAAAGAGTGATCTTAGAAGGCTCAGCTCTTTTAGGGTTTTATAGGTTTGGTACCTTTTTTAATGTATGACTCTTGTGCTTCTAGTGTCTACATGATATGCAGAAATTCATCTTATGAAAGCTGTCCCGTCACTGCATCTGCATGCTGAGGAAAGCTGCATCTGTTGAATTTATATCAGGCAGTGATGAAAGCCTAGAGACCTTGGCAGAAACAGTGGCAATCCAACTTTCAGAAGACCATTCACTTAACTCGGGGTAGCTAACCTGTAGTCCTCGGGATATTGCTGGACTTAGAACTCCCATCATCCATGACCATGGGCCATGCACTGATTGCCAACTTGCTACTGGGCCAGGGTCAAGCTTTTGTATTAATTCACAAAGCCCTAAACATCTCCAGCCCAAAATACCTTAATGACTGTCTGATCCCTTATGCTGCACCTTGATCACGGAGATCCTCTGATGGGGTACTATTTGTGGTTCCCCACGCCCCTGAGGTTTGCTCATCCTTTATTAGGGACCAGCCTTTAGCATGGGTGGCAGGCCTTGCCCTGCTGAACTCGCTGCGAGAAGGCAGAAATTATTCCTGGCTTCTTTTAGATGTCTCCTGAGGACAGTATTATTGAGACAAGCCTTTGAAATGTGAATCATCTATTGATGTTAACAGATGTTTTTCCTGTTGTAATTTTGTATTGTGTATCCTGCCTTGTATTTTTAGGAAAGTGTGGTTTATAAACACTTATATAAATAAAATGCTGTCTGGGACTGATGGGAGTTGGGAGTCCAGCAGCATCTGGAAGTCCACATGTGCCCCACCCGTTTTTACTACTGAAAAAGTCACGTGGATTCCATGATAATTTTAAACACAGTAACTTGAGAATTAACACCAGTTTTGCAACTGTACTTTGTGCAAATGCTGCAGAACAAAGAGAAATGCTTGATTCATATTAAATCAAGATTAATATGCACTTTGTGCAGATCCTGCAGAACAGAGAGACATGCTTGATTCATATTAAATCAAGATTAGGCGAGCCCTAAATACATTACCTGGAAGTAATTCCCTTTAATTCATAAGAGATGTATCCCCAAGTAATATTTAAAGTCAGGGTATGAAACAGTATGCATTGTTTTATATGCACGTGGGAAAACTGAGGATCTTCTCCAGCTTAGCATTCCATGTTCTGCTTTAATTTCGTTGCTTGCTTACTGTTGGTGAACAGCTGCAGCACGAGGGGACTGAGGAAGACCTGCCCTGGGAGTGAGTATCTGGCATCTGGGTGCTTGCTACTAGCTCCTTTGGGCTGCTGTCTGTCCAGACAGCTGAAGTCCTTGGTAAGTGCTGCAAGGACTGGGAACCCCTGCCTGGCCCTTGCTTCAGAGAGAGGCTGCAGTTAATCTCGCAGCCCTTTGCAACAGCTGCTGGCTGGGCCAGGAGGCATAAAAGCCCAGCTGCCCTTAGGGAGCCCCTTAGGGAGTCCAGAGGGCGAGGGCGCTACCCCCTTCTATTACTTTTTCTTGTTTTTTTATTATTTGTTTTCTGTTAAACCAGTCTAGAGGAAATTGGTGCATGTGTAGTTCCTGCGCAGGGTGGGAGCCTGTGCAGTGAACTGAATGAGAGGAGAAAGTCGCCAGATGCCTTCAGAGTGAGAGTCTGTAACTGGCAGAAGGCTGGCCCTCCCTGGGTATGAGGCAGGACAGGGAGTAGCTGGGCCCAGTGTGAAAAAGTTTCAATGGGTGTGACTGTTCCCAATCTTCGCAGAGGCCTACTGGGATAATTCGCTCCGGCAGGCTTTGTTGGTGGGCTTGTGTTTCGGAGGACTCTTAGTACGGGGGAACATAGGGGATGCCACCCCAATTTCAGTGATTATGGGCAGAGGGAAATATAGCCATGGGAAGGTGGTGAATTACCTGAGAAGGAGAAGGCAAGGCAAGGCTATACCAAGGGGCATGTGCAAACCAAGGAGGGATGAAACAGAGAAGGAGAGGGGCCAAGCTATACCAAGTTTGGGCGGCAGGTGCCGGATTGATGCTAGGGGCAGACCATGTCAATTTGGAGGAACACGGGATAGATGCATAATACCTATCCCGTGTTCCAGGTCTGCCCAAAACCAGAAGTTAACTGGGGGAAGCAGGATTCCTACCGACCTTCGATTGCTGATGTGTAATGCCAGGTCTGTGACACAAAAAACATCTGTCATCCATGATATGATACTGGATGAGTGCGCAGACCTGGTGTGTATCACGGAGACCTGGCTGGACGAGGCCTCAGCTCCCATCCTTAAGGCCATGTGTCCGCCGGGTTTCTATTATGCACAGCAACCGAGGGTAGGTAAGCGGGGAGGGGGAGTGGCAGTCATCTACCGGGAGTCTTTGATTTTCACCAGGCCTCCGCTCCCAAGGACCAAGGTTGTTGATTGCATGTACTGGAGGTTGGGCCCGAAGGGCAGTTTGGGGATCTTGCTCGTGTACTGCCCGCCCCGCTGCACGGCAGATTCCCTGTCCGGGGTGCTCAAGGTGGTCTCGGATGTACGAGCGTTGACCCCAGAGCTTTTAGTACTGGGGGATTTCAACGTGCATGCTGAGACCACCCTCAGTGGAGCCCCTCGGGATTTCCTGGAAACCATGGCTTCCTGGGAACTGCACCTTAATAATACTGAGCCCACCCATGTAGCCGGTCATGCTCTCGACCTTGTATTTGTCCTGGGAGCGGTAGGAAGTGTTCTGAAGTTGGAGGCTGTTTCTTTTACCCCCGTGTCATAGTCAGATCACTATCTGGTGAATTTTGACATCTCGATGCCACACTCCCTCCGCAGGGGTAAAGGACCTATTAGAATGGTCCGCCCTAGGCGCCTGATGGATCCAGAGGGATTCCTGACTGCGCTGGGGGAATTGGAACCTGCTGAAGGTCGCCCGGTCGAAACCCTGGTGATGGAGTGGAATGAGGGAATCACCAGGGCATTAGACCGGGTGGCTCCGAAACGTCCTCTCCCCCTGAATAGGACTCAGACGGCTCCGTGGTATACACCCCGGTTGCGTAGTCTGAGGCAGGAGGTGAGACGACTAGAGCGCCGGTGGCGAAAATCCCGTTCTGAAGATGCTCGGACACAGGTTAGAGCAGCAATAGCTGCCTACCAGGTGGCAGTGAGGGCAACAAAGAAGGATTTCTTTGCTGCCTCTATTGCATCCGCAGAGTGCTGTCCCAGGAAGCTGTTCCAAGTGGTCCGAAGCCTGGTCGGTCCAGTTGCTCAGGAACCCTTGGAACATTCTAAGGCTTCCTGTGACAAATTGGCAAAGCACTTTGCTGATAAAGTCGAGCACCTGAAGAACTCGATTCTGTACGCTGTGTATGCAGTGGGGGATCCAGAGTTGACCAATTGCAGTCCGGTTCTGTGGGATCGGTTCCAGCCTCTCCCTTCTGAGGATGTGGACAAGGTGCTTTCAACGGTAAAGCCTACCACCTGTCTGATTGATCCTTGCCCATCATGGTTTCTTATGAAATGTAGGGAGAAATTAGGCGAAGGGATCAGGGCGGTGGTAAATGCATCCTTGAAGGAGGGTGTTTTGCCACCAGCCCTCAAGGAGGCAATTATAAAACCTATTTTGAAAAAGGCCTCCTTGGATCCCAAAGTCTTGAACAACTTTCGCCCCATTTCAAATCTGCCATTTTTGGGGAAGATCATTGAGCGAGTGGTGGCTGGCCAGTTGGCAGCACACTTGGATGAAACGGATTATTTGGATCCATACCAATCGGGTTTCAGGACTGGACATAGTACTGAAACAGCCTTGGTCGCTCTGGTGGATGATATGAGGAGGGCATTAGACGGGGGAGAATCCACCTTTCTTGTTCTCCTGGATCTCTCGGCGGCTTTTGATACCGTCGACCACAGTATCTTGTTGGATCACCTGGAAGGATTGGGAGTAGGAGGCACTGTTTTGCAGTGGTTCCGTTCCTTTCTCTCTGACAGGTATCAACAGGTAGCATTGGGGGATGAGGTTTCAGACCCTTGGCCCCTCACATGCGGAGTGCCACAGGGTTCTATCCTCTCTCCCATGCTATTTAACATCTATGTAAAGCCGCTGGGAGCTATCATCAGGAGTTTTGGGCTGCGATGTCATCAATATGCAGATGACACGCAGCTCTATCTCTCCTTTAAATCTTCACCAGAGATGGCTGTGGAGACCTTGTCCAAGTGCCTGGAATCCGTGAGTGGATGGATGGGAAGGAACAGACTGAAGCTCAATCCTGATAAGACCGAGGTGCTACTTGTGGGTGACAGGGGGAGGTTGGGTGCTGTTGACCTACAGTTTAATGGGGTGAGTTTACCCCTGAAAGATCAGGTCCGCAGCCTCGGGGTGGTTCTTGATTCCAAGCTGTCCATGGAGGCTCAGATTTCGGCAGTGAGCCGGGCAGCTTGGTACCAATTACATCTCATACGGAGGCTGCAACCCTACCTCCCTATTCATCAGCTCCCACTGGTGGTACACGCCCTGGTCACCTCTCGATTAGACTACTGCAATGCGCTCTACATGGGTTTACCCTTGAAAACGGTCCGGAAACTACAACTGGTGCAGAATGCGGCGGCTCGGTTGCTTACAAACAGCCGCCGCCGTGATCACATCATGCCAGTATTATTTCACCTACATTGGCTGCCAGTTGTTTTCCGGGCCCAATTCAAGGTGTTGGTATTAACCTTTAAATCCCTATACGGTCTCAGCCCAGTTTATCTGAAGGAGCGCCTCCAGTACCACAAATTAAGCCGCCCAACCAGATCAGCCACACAGGGCCTTCTCTCAGTCCCACCAACGAAAACAGCTAGGTTGGTAGGGACTAGAGAGAGGGCATTTTCAGTGGCGGCCCCCACTCTCTGGAACTCCCTCCCATTCGATCTTCGCCATGCCCCTTCCCTGGATATATTTCGCCGGGCATTAAAAACTTGGCTTTTTGGACAGGCCTTCAGGAATTCCGGGGAGGGCTAACTTTTTTGGGATATTTTATTATCTATTGATCGCCCTAACTGATTTCATGCTGCTGTGATTAATGATCGTTCTGATTTTATTGTATTTTATCTGTATTGTATTGTAATTTACTGAATTTTAGTTTGTACGTCGCCTAGAGTGGCTTCGGCCAGATAGGCGACACAAAAATTAAATTTATTATTTATTATTATTATTGTTTCTTGCTGCCACTCCTCTCATGGTTTGGTTCCTCGTTGTTCATCTGCTGTGCCCACTGGCCTGTGTGTGTTGTTGTTTAACGCCAGATCGGTACATAATAAGACCACTCTCATCCATGATTTGATTGTGGATGAAGATGCAGATTTTGGTGTGTATTACTGAGACCTGGGTGGGTGAGCTTGGAGGGGTTGATCTGACCCAGCTTTGCCCACCTGGATACTCGCTGCAGCACCAGCACAGGCTGCAGGGACGGGAGGGAGGAGTTGCTGTGGTCTACAGAACTTCCATCTCTGTCACCAGGAAACCACTCTGTCTTGGAGCTGGCTGCGAGGGCCTGCACCTGGTGTCGGGCCGAGGAGACAGTAAACTAGGGTTGCTGCTGGTGTACCATCCACCCTGCTGCCCAGCAGCTTCTCTGACCGAGCTGGTGGAGGTCATCTCGGCTGTGGCGTTGGAGGAACCCAGAACGATAATGCTGGGTGATTTCAATGTCCATCCTGAGGCTGCCTTTAGTGTTCCAGCTCGGGACTTCATGGCCTCCATGACGACCATGGGGCTGTCTCAACTTGTTACTGGCCCAACACATAGGACAGGGCACACCCTGGACTTGGTTTTTACTCCAGATGGAGGAAGGGGTGGTCTGGAGATAGCGGGGGTGTATGTCACCCCATTTTCATGGTCAGAACACTTCCTGGCGAAGTTTAGACTTATGGCTCCGATCCTTCCTTGCAGGGATGGTGGACAGATTAAGATGGTCCATCCCCGGAGACTAATGGAATCCACTGGATTCCTGAATGCCCGGGGGGGGGTTCCCAGTAGATAGAGCAGGTGACCCTGTTGAAGCCCTTGTCATGCTGTAGAACAGCGAGGCACGTCTGGCTCTCAACATGGTTGCCCCCGAATGCCCTCTCCGGCATTGTGGAGCCCGGCTTGCACCCTGGTACACCAGTGAACTAAGGGCAATGAAACAGACTGGACAACGGCTAGAGCGCAAGTGGTGAAAGATGTGCTGTGAGGCTGATTGGGCACGAGTAAAACATAACTGTGCCTACTGTGTGGCGGTGAGGGCGGCAAAGAAGGCCCACTTCTCTGTCTCCATCATATCCTCAAGTAGCCGTCCGGTGGAGCTTTTCCGTGTTGTCAGGGGTCTGTTGACATCAACTTCAGGAAATGGAGTCTTAGACCCTTCGGAGGCCCACTGTGAATTGTTTGCAAGGCACTTTGAGGGTAAAGTTGCTCACCTCCGTAGCAGTCTTGATGCCCCATCCACATCTACTGTAGTCCCCAATGAGGTGTCCAGTGCAACGTCTGCTGCAACTTCTTGGGAACGGTTTCATTTGATGCGGCCTGATGACATGGACAAGGTGCTTGTGATGATGTGGCCAGCAACGTGTCCTCTCGACCCTTGCCCTTGCCGAGGGGGTCTGACCGAGTGGATCCTGGGTGTGGTCAATGCATCATTGTGAGAGGGAGTGGTTCCAGCCACCTTGAAAGAGGCAGTGATTCGACCACTCCTGACCACTCCTGAAAACCCCCACCTTGGACCCATTCGTTTGTGACAAATACCGACCGATTGCAAATACCCCCTTTTTAGGGAAGGTGATTGAGAGGGTTGTGGTGCAGCAACTGCAAGTACTCTTGGATGAAACAGATTATCTTGACCCATCCCAGTCTGGGTTCAGGCCTGGTTATGGGACTGAATCGGCCTTGGTTGCCCTGATGGATGAGCTTTATTGGCAGAAGGACAGGGGGAGTGTGACCCTGTTGTTCTTACTTGATCTCTCAGCGGCTTTTGATACCGTTGACCATGGTATCCTTCTGGGTCGACTTGGTGAGATGGGTATTGGAGGCACTGTTTTACAGTGGTTCCGATCCTATCTCCAGGGTCGTTCTCAGAGAATAGCATTGGGTGACTGTCTTTTGGCCCCCTAGCAGCTGAGCTGTGGGGTGCCACAGGGTACCATCTTGTCCCCCATGCTGTTTAACATCTAGATCAGCCTTTCCCAACCAGTGTGCCTCCAGATGTTGTTGGACCACAATTCCCATCTTTCCTGACCATTGGCAATGCTGGCTGAGGCTGATGGGAGTTGTGGTCCAACAACATCTGGAGGCACGCTGGTTGGGAAAGGCTGATCTAGATGAAGCCCTTGGGAGCAGTCATCAGGAGCTTTGGGGCGAGGTGTCAGCAGTATGCTGATGATACCCAGCTCTATTTCTCCATAACATCTGAATCGGGAGAGGCAGTGCAAGCCCTGGACCGCTGCCTGGACTTGGTGGTGGGCTGGATGAGGGCCAATAAGCTGAGTCTGAATCCTAGCAAGACGGAGGCGCTGTGGGTTGGTGGTTCCCGAGTTCGGATAATTGGTCAGTTGCCTGCTTTGGACGGGGTCATACTCCGTCTGAAAGAGCAGGTCCATAGTCTGGGGGTGCTCCTGGATCCATCTTTGTTGTTAGAGGCCCAGGTGACCTCAGTGGCTAGGAGTGCCTTTTACCAGCTTCGGCTGGTGAGACAGCTGCGGCCGTTTCTGGACCGGGATCGCCTGACCAATGTTGTCCATGCACTGGTAAACTCTAGGCTGGATTACTGTAATGCGCTCTATGTGGGGCTGCCCTTGAGTTTGGTCCGGAAGCTGCAGCTGGTGCAAAATGCGGCGGCAAGACTGCTCACTGGAGCAGGGTATCGCCAACATGTCACCCCGCTGCTGAAAGAATTGCACTGGCTGCCCATTTGCTACCGGGCCAAGTTCAAGGTTCTAGTTTTGGCGTACAAAGCCCTATACAGCTCGGGACCAGGATACCTGAAAGACCATCTTGTCCCTTTGCAGGTGAGGGCCTCCTGCAGATACCATCTTATCAGGAGGTTCGTTCTGCACAATATAGCAAACGGACCTTTAGTGTGGCGGCACCTACCCTGTGGAATTCCCTCCCTTTGAATATTAGGCAGGCGCCATCTCTGCTATCTTTTCGGCGCCTTTTGAAGACTTTCCTCTTTCAACAAGCCTTTTAAGTTGAGACCTATCCCTGTCTGCATCTGTGTCAGAATTGTTTAATATGTTTTTTAAATAATGTTTTTAACCCTTTTTTAAGGTTGTTTTTAAAATGTTTTTAATGCTGTTTTGTTTTAATGTACTTTAAGATCTGTGTTTATGATGTTTTAAAGTTTTGTAGTGCTTTGTTTGCTGCACTGGGCTCCTGCTGGGAGGAAGGGCGGGATACAAATAAAATAACTAACTAACTAACTTGATGTTCCAAACCTGCTTGTGTTGAAAAAACTCACAATTCTTCCTAGCTCTGAGCTTTTAAATGGACTTCTCCTCAAGTAAGTTTTACTTACTCACTCAGATGAGAAAGCATTTTTATAACCAAGGTGGCAAGTAAACCTTGAACAAAAGAAAAAGAAAGGAACTGCCTCTCCCCCGTCTAGAACAGCTCTACAACTCCTGACAGCATACAGTCATATAAGACAGAAATTGCTGCAGCAGAAGACATTTACAGGGAAAGAGTGGAAAGGGGCTGATCTTTAGGCAAATAGCTAGAGAAATGCATCCAATGTAAAGGGGAGGCGGGGTTGGAGGTGGGAGCAGGTGGCAAGTTGTTTATCTGCTCAGCTGCTGTGTGTGGCCTGACAGAAACAGACAAAAGCAGCTGGGAGAAAGAAGGAAATCAAGGATCTCCCTCAGAGTTTACCTTAAAGGTTTGTAACCATAGCACAAACAGCACCTAGACAGCAATTCGCTTGGGGCATAGGCCTTGACAGAGCCCCCGGGGTGTGTGCGCAGAAAGTCTCCTCAGGGACTCTGGGAATGTCCTTGGTATGCGTTAAAGATGTATATTACCCTACACCGGGTTTCTGATGTGCCTTAATGGAGCCAGGAGACATTTGCTGATATATATACCCATGCAAATGCCCTGCTGTGTGCCAGCAGGAGCTTTGGCAATGGTCTCTAAGATGAGCATTAGCTGCTGCACATGCTAATATGCAGGCAGCACCCCCTAGGGTGGGGCAGCTGTGGCCCTGCCAGTGTTCATGATAGTAAGGTTTGTGATCTGACAGTCTTTTAAGTGCTTCCTTCTGGTTCAGGCTAGCAGGAGCTTTCTTACTGACCTAAGCTGGGCCAATGGCAGCTTATATGTTGAAGACTAAAACTTTCTGCCTTTTCCAGAGCTAGGAACTGCTGCAGATGTATGTGTGTATTTTATTATCAATCATCAATTTGTGTAGCGCCTTCTGACACAGAAGGGAAAATAATAAGTTGAGGCTTAATTTGCTCAAATGGCTTTAGACAAGGTTAATATAAACGTATCAATATCTGTCAGTTTTTATTCTGTTCGCATTCTGATGTTATTTCAGTGGAAAAGATTTATACCCAACTGCTTTGTGAATAGATTCCGATCCCTTAATTGTTATTGGCTGATGAATGTTTTAGACAGCTACCAGGCATATAGTAGCCACTTACAAGCTTGCCTTATGGAGTTTCCAACAGAATGGATTAAGTGGTTGTATGTGGCCTATGACCACATGGTAAGCCCAGCTCTATCTCCCAAAGCTATTTTGAAATTGGTGGCGGTAATAACAACAGTGTGCTTACCTTATTGTCAGAGGCTCCATCACATTACTGGTGCCACCTGACACATGGTAAGCTGTTAAGCAGCTATTGCATGGATAGCGATAGTTAATCTCTCCCCAAGGACTTTCCCACATCAACCTTCTGTATTCTCTCATAGGGTAGAATCTTGCTGGGGGAGGGGGAATGCCTTGCTCTGGAGCTGGCTCCAACTTTTAAGAGGCCTTGGCAAAGTGCCATCCATGCCTCTCACTACATCAGTGATGTACATACACTCGGTCAGTGGTGTGTGACTACAAGCTGCCATTTAAAATTTTCTGCTGTGCCCCGGACCATCTTACATAATGGCACAGCAAGGAATAGTGGGAAGTTTAAAATGGCCGCTCATACCTGTGCCGCATAGGGGGGAGGAGAAAAGCAAGACATATGTCAGTGCTGGTGGACCCTACCAAGTTGTTGGAGTCCTAGTACCTGCCTGGAGGTGCTGGGTGCTGCCACCGGACCTATTGTTGGTTTGTGCGGGGTGAGATAATACAGTGCTGGAGAGAAGGTATATGGAGTGATATAAAACAAAGCATTTAAAAGAAAAAGAAAAAAAGAAAACTTTCAGGAAATGGCAAAGGCATCGCTGCAGGGAGAGGAGATTATTTTGTAGTATTTGACATTTTGTTCTTTTTAAAGTTCTAGATGAGCAGTTCCATGCTTGAGTGGTACAGCAGAAGCACCAGGCTTTGTGTGTGTGTGTGTGTGTGTGTGTGTGTGTGTTTCTCAAGACAGATACTTTAAAATGGTACATAATATGCAGAGCGTGGGGGAAGAGTTCTGCCCTTCATACCTGGTAATATCCCAGGCGCTCACATAATCAGTCCACACAGCATTCACATGGCTAATGCAAGTGCAAGTTAAGGGTGAGGGGACTGTATTTTTTCAGGAATAAAATATTGTAGGAGATGTAGTTTTCTGCCACAAAAGCACTATCTTAATGGAGTATATGATGATCCTTGTAACAATTTGCAGCATTTTTCTTTGTGTGCAGTAATAATAAGCCAGTTGTCTAGAAGGGCTCTAACTTTAAGCAATTCACCACCAGCCTTACCCAGAAACAGATCCACTGCCAGGGACCCTTTCTGGTTTGGGTATGCAGTAACCTCACTAAGAAAGGTCACTCAGTAAAACAATGATGGGGCTCAGGGCAGCAGAACACATGGTGGCTATAATGTGCTTGCAAGCCAGATGTGATCATCTAAGTAGATCTGTAGTGTGTGATCTGCAGCTGTCCTCTAGTAATTAATTGAGCCGCCAACAAGGACAGGCAGGCCTGGTAGACATCAAGCCATCTCATTTGAGGCAAACAAGGGCCTGCAGTTCTGGAATTTTAAACCTGCATCTTTAAATTTCATCAGCCTGGCCTCTGCAAACCACTAGCTTAGCATGATGAAAAACAAACCAGATTTTGTTCTTAAGAAAACTAGCATCCAGTTTGTGTCTTCATGTTACATTTTCAAGACTTCCAATGCAACTGTGAAAAACATAGACTGCAAGTAAAGGAATATCTTTGGTGCCAACGTCCTTTAACACTACAATTGTTGGTATGCATAATTCTGGGTGAGTGGGGAAATTACTTGTTTTATTTAAGAACCTAAAATAACTTGCTAGGTACAGTATCATCAAACTAGGGACACAGGAAGCTGCTTTATACTGAATCGTTAGCCCTGTATTGTGCACAGAAGCTTTCCAGTGTTTCACTGGAGAGATATAGCTGGGATTGAACCTGGAATCTTCTGCATGGAAAGTATGTGCTCTGTTACAGTTTCATTCCTAAATCACTGTTTGCCTTTGCAGCTATACCACTGAGCTTCTTTTATTAATAGAGTACACACTTTGCACATTTCAGATCCTCAGTCTCTGTTCAAAAAATCACAAGTAGCAGAGGGTTGCACTTAAAAGTTTTTTTGGGAACAGCCTGCACTTAAGTTCTTGGAAGCAGCACTGTCAGGCAGAGTAAACAATTGAGCAAGGTCCAAATTGCTTGAATACATTCAATGTTAAATTGCAAAAAAAAAACCCAGTTTTTTTTAAAAAAAGAGTACTAGATGTACTTTTTGAAATGATTGACCAGAACTGCAGCACTCTTATGAGCATGGAACAACAGGTATCACAAAGGTACTTCCTTCTTCCACCCACCTGTTTTAAAGGTCCCTGCTCATACATGAAGTTCACTCAGTGGCCTAGGGCAAATCACAATAGCCCTTTTCAGGCATTCAGTGGATTAATTAACCAATATATTTGTGTATGTTCTTTTACTATAAAATTTGAACACTGCCTTTCAAAAGTACTTTCCCCAAGGTGGCTCAAAATTATCAATAGAATTAAGTTCATTAAAAGTACAATAACATTAATTTTACATAACAAAAAAAAACATAAAGCTAATTATGGAGAGAGCAAAACCATGAAAAGGTCTGGTACAATCCTTCTCATTTTCCTGGGCATCTAAAAGATAGGAAAGTAGATGCCAGGTGAACCTCACTGTATAGAGCATTCCAACTGGATGCCGCCACAGAGAAGATACTCTCTTACAGCATCATCTGTGTTTCAAAAGTGTTTGTTAATGAAGAGTTTACAGTTATACAAAACTGGGGTCTTTATTTATACAAAATGAACATGCTTTCTCCTGTTTTAACTCCTTGCTCCTGTGTTTTGCTGCGTCACTTCCTGACTGAGGGTGTGTTCCCTAGATCTGTGTCTTTCCTGTGTCACTGGCTTTCTCCTCCTGTCTGATTTCCTGACTCACTTAGTTCCACATGTTGTTACAACATGCCCCTCTTCAGAAAACAAGGGACACTCAGAGGATAGCATCTCAGCAGCAACCTCTACTCCTGACCTGCATGGGTTCAATAGAACTTTTGGCAAAAGTTCCCAAATATGTAGATGTACATAAGGGGGTTTGCTTCAGATATTCAAATGAGGTACAGCTCCTCACTTGCCATGCATGTTAAGTATTCCTAGTTTTATGCCTTCACAGGACTTACCTCTTAGCCTGAACTGCCTCAGCATCCTGTTGTGAGGGAAAAAATGAGATGACCCAATGAACAAGCTCCTGGAGGAATGGTGGAATACAGATGTCATGTGATAAATAATGCTGGGTCCAGCCACAAGAGACAGATATGAAAACAAAGGTCCCTTCCCCCTTGAAGACAATCTAACACACATGCAAAAGTATATAATTATACATTAAAACAGTGGTTCCCAGCCTTTATGAGCACAGAACCCCCTTTATAAGCTGAAAATTTTTTGTGACCCCCTCCCCTCCCAGGGAGGCAGGCTGGCTGAAAGCAGCCTTTCTTTGCAGGCTTCCTTCTTTTTGCTTCACAAGAAGCCCTCTTCTCTCATTCTAAGGGCGTTGCCAGAAACGGCAGTGCAAGGAGACAGGAATCAGTGATAGTAATCCCCTCTTCTTCCTGGTAGCTCCACCCTCAGCCTCCTTTGGCATCTGCCTTGTATTTTATAGGCAGATGCCTGCCCTTAGTGCGCCTGAAAGATGCTCTGGCGCTTCAGCAAAAGGTCTCCCCTCTCATTTGGAGCAAGGGGGAGGTGTCATCTGCAGCAGCAGTGGAAAGCAGACATTTCTTTACTGTTCACGGCCCCCTCTGGATTACTTCGTGGTCCTGGCCCCCAGGTTGGGAACCACTGCATTAAAACATTGGAACTTGTCTAAAAAACTTTTTAAAACATCTCAGTGAATAACTGTAGAACAACAAGTTGAACCTTACACCTTTAACTCAAACTCACAACTGTAAAAGAAAACCTTTGTGAGCATAAACCAAGCATATTAACATGTTTTAAAAAATGTACTCAAACCACTTATATCAAGAACAACAAATATACTTTCACAGAAAACAAAAAAGGCAGGGAAGAAGAACAAATAAAAAGATATACTTATTCTTTTTGTTTAAAAGCAGTGTAGAAAAATACTATTGATGCTTCTTCCTTAACAAAATGCAGCTAATAGACTAAATGGTCTGCTCTGCCTTTACAGACTCTTAAGTATCTACAGGTATGTATGGACAAAACCATTACGCCCCTAGTGGTTTTTGTTTGTTTGGCAAAACGCCTCTGGTTACTCACAAGTAACATGCATATATGCGTACATTACATTTCAGGGATTTTTTTGCTAAATGCCTCCAATTACTGGTGTGTGTGTGTGTGCCTGTGTGCGTGCATGTGCACACAAATGCAACAAACATGGGATGGTGTTAAATGCTAGTCTGCCCTACTCAGAGTTGACCCATTGAAGTTAATGAGCATGACTAACTTAGGTTCATTAATTTCAGTGGGTCTACTCTGAGTAGGACTTAGCTGAATACAACCCATTCCTCATTAGGAAAAAAATGTGCAAAACCTACATTTTCATATAATCCATATGTTAATTGATGGTGTGTACACACTATACATTTAAAATGCATTACTTCCCCCAAAGAATCCTGGGAACTGTTGTTTATCAGGGTACTAGGAATTTTAGGTCTGTGGGGGGAACTATAGTTCCCAGGATTCTTTGGGGGAAAGCTATGTGATTTAAATGTATGGTGTGTATGCAGCCCTTAATTTCTGGTCTCAAACTATTTATAATCTGAAACAGTGGTCCCCAGCCTCAGGGCCGTGACCCCCATGGGCAGAGCTTGGAGAAGTTACTTTTTTAAACTACAACTCCCATCAGCCCCAGCTAGCATGGCCACTGGATTGGGCTGATGGGAGTTGTAGTTCAAAAAAGTAACTTTTCCCAGCTCTGCCCATGGGGGCCACAAAGTAATCCAGAGGGGGCTGCTTATTAATTTTTAAAAAAAGTCTTTACTACCTGGATGCTGAATGCTCCCCACTGCTGCTGCAGATAACACTTCCTCCTTGCTCCAAACAAGAGGGGAGGACTTTGCTGAAGCCCCAGAGCGTCTTTCAGGCATGCCAAGGGCATGCATCTGCTTATACCACATGTGGCAGATGCCAAAGAAGGCTGAGGGAAGTGCTACCAGGAAGAAGAGGGGATTACTATCCCAACTCCCATCTCCTCGCACTGCCACTGCTAACGACACCCTTACTCAGAATGAGAGGAGAGGACTTTTTGTGAAGCAAAAAGGAGCAAGGCTGCAAAGAAAGGCTGCTTTCCTCTTTCCCTCCTGACAGCCAGCCTGCCTGCCTTTCTTGACTCCTGCTTTGCTGCCACCTCCTTAAAAAAATTCTTATTTGCAAGGCCACCCAGATCTCGGCAGCTGAAATGTATTTATTTATTTAATTATTATTGCATTTATATCCCACCTTTCCTCCAAGTTGCTCAAGGTGGTTCACATGGTTTTCCCCCTTTCCATTTTATCATTCCACCAACTCTGTGAGATAGGTCAGGCTGAGAGACTGTGTCTGGCCCAAGGTCACCCAGTCGGTTTCATGGCTGGGTGGGGATTTGAACCTGGATCTTGGCCCAGCACTGTAACTCTCTAGTGTTGGGAGACAGGACTGTACATCTTCAGACTGTCGGTGGGGAGGGGGATCCCAATTTGATTGGACCTTTGCATTAAGAAAATACAGCAACACCTCCCTGTCTGCAGGGAGCTTTTTATGAAAAGGGATGTTTGGAGATGTGATTTTGCCATGCACCATTTTTTCAATTAACAGACTAAAATTACAATTAGCTTGGGGCAGCTCACAAAAATGTTTGAGCTTACAAAGGAGGTCCTGTACTCATTGGGAGCCACTGATCTATAACATTTCTAAGAAAAATATTTACATCAATTTTTAATAATTTTTAATCTACCCCAAAATAACAGTATTGATGGGGTATGGTTGTATTAAATATTGTACAGCAATTTACCAAGGGTGCTCTTAATCTCTTTATTGCTGATGTTGCTGAAATGTTTGCTTGTATGTTGTTTTTAAAAGTATTGAGTTTGGCCCACATACAGTGTATGACAAGCACATTCAATCACATCACATATATGCTACTGCATGAAATATATTGCATGCTTTTTTAATGTTGATTCAATTATAACAAAAAAAATTGCCTGCTTATAAAAAAATACCATGACCACATGGATGGTGTTCTGTAGGCTTAGAAGCCCCTTGGAGACAAGACTGAGTCACCCCAAGCCTGAGTTCTGGTGTTGGTGTGCACCAGGCACTCCTTACAATGTTTGTTTGTTTAATGCTACAACTGGTTTACCTTCGATATTCTCCATCAAATACCAGCGTTTTCAAATCCTATGCTGAAGCCTGTGACACTTATCAAAGGTGAAGCTGAAAACATTTATTTTGTCATTTCCCCCCCTTGATACTAACATTAGTTTTCCATTTTACAGATTGAATTAAAGGTGCATGGTTTATTTTGGTTGTTCAAAAGTGAATTTAATATATTTTTTTAATTAGACATTATTTTTTGTGTATAATTGTATGATTTTGTGTGTGTTTAGATCACCCCTGAAGAAAGAACATACCTCCCCAAATGTGCTGGGCATTTACAATAACCACAATAAACATTTTTGGGACACTTAAAAAGAAAAACAAAATACAGATACTCATAACTTTGGTGATCATCTAATGGTAGCACATGTTTCTAATAAACTCTAGAAAAGAGTTTACCTGCTTAAAATGCATTGGGATTTGGTACCATTGGGTGAACTAATGGACATTAACTACTTTAATATCTGTTGAATAACATTCTGCAAGGCTATGTCCTTAGTCAACAGCTAGGTTTCTTGGAGACCCACTTTTGAGAATGGAGTTGGGAGCTGAGGTGGAGAGCCAGGACCCCAAGTCCCTCCTGACTCCTAAATGTCTCTGTTGTCACAGTCCTCTCACCATAGGTGCCACACCTTTTACATCCCTTTTTTTCCTTGATGGAAACTGGAGAGCCACATTTAGCCCAGTGAGCTTTAGTTGCTAATCCCTACACTGAACCTAACTCCTCAGAGTGGTCATGAGATCCCTGCAGGGACTCTAGGAGTGCTCTACAATTGCTGGAAGATGAGCAGGAAGCAATTGTTGGGTGAGACTAATTTCTTCTATGCTCCCTCTTAATCTGTGGGCCTTTTTTCACTACAAAATTATATTGGTTTTATTCCGGTTTTACAGTCATGCCTTCCACCAGGAGATAATGGGAAGTGTAGTTTGATGAAGGTGCTGACAATTCTGTCCTCTGGAATGTTGGGCTCCTCCACAGAACTACAACACCTATAATTCCTGGGAACAGGGAATGACTGTTAAACTAGTTTAAGTCTATAACGCAGGGTTGGGGGCAGCCTGTGGCTCTCCTGTTGTTGTCGGATTCCAACTTTGTTGGCCAGGCTGGCTGGGGCTGATGGGAACTGGAATCTGACAACATCTGGAGGTCTGCAGGTTCCCCACCCTAAGCCTAGAAAGGCTACCTCTTACTTTTGTTGTTGTTGCCAGGAGTGGGGAACATGTGGCCCTCCAGATGTTGGATTCCAACTCCCATTAGTCGTAGCCAATGGCCAGGGATGATTGGACTGATAGTCTAGCAACATATGGTAGACCAAGGTACCCTATCCTTGTATGCTAATTTGCCTAGCTGAAATGTGTTGTACATCACTTCTGCGGATTTACTCTCACCTATCTTCTTCCACTTTGAACTCGAGATGAAATGCTAGTAAATTACTAGTTTGGAATCCTCTAGACGTTTTGGCTTTCACTACTGTTTATAAGAACATGCACTTCTCTTGATGTCAAACTGGTAACCAGGAAATGGCAGGTAGGACACAATGTGAAAGCCAGCAGTGTATGGAGAATTCCAAACTGATTGTTGACTTTGATTGAAATGCAAGGCAGGGGGATTGGAAAGGGGGACTATTAACTCAGCCTCCTCCAGGCCTGGCTGCTCTAGGGCAAGCCCATCGTGTGAAAGAAGCCTTTGTGTGAAGCCCCCTTGGCCCTCTTGTGTTGCATGTCAGCAGGTAGCAATTGTTAAGATCCGCTGAGCGGGGTCAGAGTGGAAGGAGGCAAAAATAGCTTCTGTTGTCATATAGAACAGGGATCTTCAGAGGTCTTGTCTATGGCAACAATGCTGCAACCCTGGCCAGCCTAGCCTTGGCAACTTCAAAAGGAACTTTTGCTCATTGTTAGCTTCCACTGGGTGGGTAAGATTCCTGTGTCAGCAGCAGAGAAGCTTAGAAAAATAAAGCACCACTTAGAATAAGAAAGGGAAATGGGGCTTATCTGGACCTCCTGACAGTTGTCCTCAAGAAGGAATGATATACCTAAAGTGCTCATTGTCAACCTGTTCAGCACAAATAAGTCCCTGGAAATGCATTGTTGAGTTGGAGGGGAGGATTACAGGTTTTGTGTACATGCTGATGAAGGGAATTCCATAAATGGGGACAGGCGACAGAAAGTATATTGCTAGGAGCACCTAATAGAACTTAATAGAAGGATTATGAACTACAGGAATCTTGAGAATTTTATTTTGTTATTCGTACCTAACCACAACCCATTAGAGTATTTGCTGTAGCGGTTTAAGAATCCTACATTGCTGCCTGGTTTGTTTAGCCTCTAACCACAATCATATCTTGGTATTGTTTATTCTTCCAGGACATTCTCTAGGAACATAAAACAAATCTGCTTAAAACAGGCAGACTATGATGATGATTAAGAAACCAGGATAGAATATAATGTTCATGTCAGGGCGCTGGTGTACCATGAACAGAGGACCTACTCACCTCAGGATTCAGGAATGCATATGGGGAATCATAAGTTTGCAAACAACCCTGCATCAGAATCATTCTGCAACTTCTGAAAGTTTAAGTACAGGGGGACCTTTACTTAATGACTTGTTCTAACAAACTTCAAATGGTGTAAAGTGAGAGCCCATGGCCTATACTTAAATAAATAAATAAATAAATAATCCATATGCATTCTTAAGTGGCACAGCTTGGTGAGAGGATTGTACCACATGCTTCTCCCCACCATCACCAAGAATGTTTGAATCAGCTCTCATTGGCTGTTAGCTTTATGGAAACGATTGGGAAAGCAGCCATAAACAAGTAGGGTTGCCAGGCTCAGGGCCTAAGAATGATTCTGTATCTTTAAGAGAAGAGAAAATTCAGCCAAGTGCAGTTTTTCTTGCAACAGTGTAATGGGGGGGGAGGTGAAATTCTCCCTTCCCCCTGCACAACTTTTAAAGATACAGAAGACCTCTTGGTTGCCAGGCCCAAACTCCAAGAGGTCTTCTGTATCTTTAAAAGTTGTGCGGGGGGGAGAATTTCACCTTGTGGTTTTTTCCATTACTGTGTTGCAAGAAAACCTGCACTTGGCTGAATTTCTCTTCTCCTAAAGATACAGCATCAGTCCCAGATGCTGAGCCTGGCAACCCTACCTATAGCCTATATAGAATAGCTCCTGTACATGACAGTTGAGGGAGGCTCCTGATGAAGCTGGTCTTAAGAACATAAGAACAGCCTGCTGGATCAGGCCAATAGCTCATCTTTTTCAGCATCTTGTTCTCACAGTGGCCAACCAGATGCCCATGGGAAGCCTGCAGGATTGGAGTGCAAGAGCACTCTCCTGCAGTTTCCAGCTACTAGTATTCAGAAGCATTCTGCCTCCGACTGGAAAGGCAAAGCATAGCCATCATGGATAGCAGTCACTGATAGCTTTATCCTCCATGAATTTGTCTAATTCCCTTGTAAAGCTGCCCAAGTTGGTGACCATCATTACCTCTTGTGGGCGCGAATTCCATAGTTTAACTATGCACTGTGTGAAGAAGTACTTTCTTTTGTCTGTTGTGAATCTTCCAATATCCAGCTTCATTGGATGTCTGCAAGTTCTAGCGTTATGAAAGAGGGATAACTTTTCTCTATCCACTTTCTCCATGCCATGCATAATTTTATACACTTCTATCATGTCACCTCTTATTCACGTTTTATCTAAACTAAAAAGCCCCAAATGCTGCAACCTTTCATTATAGGAAAGTCACTCCATCCCCTTGCTCATTTTTGGTTGCCCTTTTCTGAACCTTCTCCAGCTCTACAATAACCTTTTGAGGTGGACTGAAACTGTACACAGTATTCCAAATGTGCCCATGCCATAGATTTATATAATGGCATTACGATATCAGCAGTTTTATTTTCAATACCTTTCCTAATGATCCCTAGCATGGGATTTACCTCTTTCACAGTTGCTCCATGCGGGTCTTTCTGCAGAGCAGATATACCGGTCCGGCAATTCTATCCCTCTCCTATAGGAACATACAGTTTCCCTCCCTCTCCCTGGCTAGCACACCTATTGCAACTGTTTGTGCAGTTTGGACTGTGGTTGTGTAGGTATAATAATGGGTACCTATTGGCTAGTTGGTGATGAATGACATGAATCTGGCCTCTGCTTGCATCATGTTTATTTTTTATACCAATCTAGTACAAAGTCCTTGCAAAATAATCCAGCATAAGTAGAAACTTACTATTTTATTAACTTTTTACATTTATTTCCTGCTATTACTCCCTTTAGTTCTTAGGAGGCAGTGAGGGTGCACCCATATCTCCCTTTTTAAAATAGAAAAGTGTCAGGGAGACTATACTGCAACTACAGCAAGGCTTCCCCTGGGCTGGACTGGGGCTGAAGTGCCAATAGCGCTAAGAATAACATGGGGAGGCTGTAATTTGTAAAAGGCCATACAGCCTAATTTTGTGCATGTTTATTTACAAGTAAGTCTCACTGCAGTTAATGGGACTCACTCCTACATAGGTGTGTATGGACACTCAAAATAATAATAATAATAATTCCACTTTGTCCTAACTCTTCCTCCCTCACTTGAGCAGTGTTGTTTATCTTAAATATCAGGACAATCAGCTATTTACAGTGGAACTCTTAAAACGGGAATTAGAATTGGTTGTATTCAGTTTGTTCCTTATTAGGAGAAAAGTTTTTGTATCACCAGCCAAACTTGCCTTTGTATTTCCTGACTGGGCGCTGACATTTTGAGTGCTCGATACAAGGAAGGAAAGGCCAACAGTAAGTGAATCGCTGCACTGTCTCTGCACGAGGCTTTCTTGGTCTTGCAACCAGAATGAGTTTTCTATATATGCAGTGTGCTCTTGAGTGCGTCTGTTTTCCCAAGGCTCTTTGCCACTGGATCAGGTTGCTGCTAGCTAGAATGTGGGATGGCAGAGAGGGTAATAGCAAGTTATTGGAATAGAAGCAGCTATAGGAAAGATTAGGAGGGAGCTCAAATACTGAAGTACGTATAAGGACACTACAGAAGACTGAGGGGTTGCACTTAACTCCCTAGTTCTCTCAGGTGTGTGGTTTACACAGCTGCTGCTCTACACCAGCTGGTTCAGAACACAACACTGCAGGCCTTTCAGAAAGATTTTGAAGACTCAACTTTTAAAATCGGCTTTCTGTTGAAGGTGTGTTAAAAAAAAACTGGCCTGTTGATTTTGATTATATTTTAGTAGTGTTGAGTGGCCTGCCTGTTTTATTAGACGCTGGTTTTCCAGTATTTCATTTTTGTATTTATTACGGTTTAATTTTTATTGTATTTCTCTGTTTTCTTGGCAACAACACTATAAGCTGTAAGTGTAAACACCCTTACTAGGGATTAAAACACATTGAACTCAGTGGAACAGTTGCTTAGATGACATTAAGGATGCTTTGCCATGAGTGTTAAGATTTATTTATCTCATTTTGTAACTTATTTAGAATATGTATATATCCACTTTTGCCCAAAACACCTCAATGTGGTATATGCTGTATAAGGATGGCTTTTAATTGTGCAGGGCAATACTTTGCATGCTTACTTAGAAGTAAGCCTCACTGAGCTGAATAAAGCTTACTCCCAAGAAATGTGCAAAGCATACAGAGAAGATACAAAAGGAATGGAAGGGAAAGAGGAAGATAAGCATATTCAGGGTACTAGCTCTTTCATGCTGTTACAGAATGACCAGGTGGACTAGTCATTGCATAAAAGTTTTGGGAGGGAAGGGAAGGAGCCTCTGGTCTCACCTTTCCATCAGATGCAGCTGGTGGAGGGATTGCTGAGAGGCCATTCTTGCAGGGGAGCGCCAGCTGAGCAGATAGAGATGCTATATCTGAAAAATTGTACTTATAATTTTACCTGGACCAGTACTTCGGACTCTCTAGCATATGTTGGATGACAGTAGATGCATGGCATAATACTTTGTAGGATATTGTTGTATAGGATAATTTTCTGGTGTGAAAATACGTAAATTCAACCCTAGCACATGATCTCAGCTCAGCCCCTGTAAGGGGTTAATGGGTGAAATATGGTTTTGGATTGGTTGATCTCTTGCAAAAACTCTCAAAGAAGAAGATATCCTTTCCCACCCTGGTGTTTACCTTGAATTAGTAATCTTTAGATGGAGAGTATATTTTTGAAATGGGTTCTGTTGAACTTCATCAACCAATTCCTGCATTGAAGATAATGAAATTATTTTATCATTTGCTTTTGTGCCTGTGTTTTCTAGGTGTGTCCCTCAAGTGATGCCTCAGGTTGCTAAGAGATGGCAGGTGATCATCATTTTCGGTTGGGTTTCTCTCTGTGCAGCCATGCCCTTATTGAGTGAGCGAGACTTACTAATTGATAAGGAGAATGCCCGTCGTACAGGTGGAAATCTTGTGCTAGGAAAATATGAAGAAGCTGCCAATGAGAAGCTCATGCGCCTCAAAGAGGAGGAAGTAGCTAAAGCTAAGGAGACGGGGCTCTTTCCACCCAGCATGCATTTCTTCAAGGCCAAATCCCTCATTGATCACAGTGATGTGTTCAGCATCTTAAAAAAGATGCCCAAAGGTAGTGATTCTAGCTTCTATTCATGTGGTATATCTGTGGAGTTTGTGTTAAGTGGACTTTTATAGAAGCTGATGTGATTATACTGGAAGACACTTAACAGGGATCAGTAACCTGCAGCCCGCAGGCCTAATCAGGCCTTGCAGGCCTCGGAAGTTGGCCCATGAGGCCATTTTGGGCAAACCACACCCACCAGTCAGTCACCTGATATAATATGATGTCAGGCATGGAGATAAGCTTGCATTTTAAAAGGCAAAGGCTTATCTTTGTTCTGCTAAGATCTAAGTCTCTGCTTGCTGGCTTTTGCCATCAAAGTGCAAGCAGATGCCATAAGACATCAGGTAATTGACAGGTAGGTGGCCCTGCCCACCTATCAAAAATGGCCTGCAGAATGTGGGTCAGTTCTGGATTGGGTCCTTAGGTTGAAAAAGGTGCCCCATTCCTACTGTACAAAACACTTGGTAAAGAAGATACTGAATTGGCTAGGCCAGCTAGGTGTGCATAATGGGTTGGATCTAGCTACATTCTACCCATTGAAATTAATGGATCCAGGTTAGTCATGGCTACTAATTTCAATGAGTCTATTCTGAGTAGAACTAGCACTGCATGCCATCGTATATATGTATTGTACCTGCTGTCTTTTGGTTGTATGGGTAGTATTCAATGGTAGTTCTACTCAGTGTAGACCCAGTGCGAAGTTTATGGATATGATTAACTTAGGTTCATTAATTTTAATGAGCCTAATCTGAGTAGGACTCAGTTGACTATAACCCTATATCTCTTCCTTTCAAAAGAAAAAGCACAGTCAACATTAGTCATACAAACTGCCAGGATCAGCAACTTTTTAACAAAATGGTTTCCACCCACTGCCTCTTCTCCCTTTTGTGTTTGGGCAGATTCACTCAACACTCGGAATCCAGAAAAGATTCTTAGAGCTTTAAGCCCAAATCCAAACCCAAGGTGTTTTTTTATATTGCCCAAAGAAAACAACCTCCACTGAGCCAGACAAATATTACCCGCTACCAGCTGTGTTACAAGACTTTGTAAGTTGGGTATTGGAAAATATGTAAATAATGGGTTTCAATTTCTCTTATATTGGGTTTGGAGCTTTATGCTGCTTAAAATCTTTTATGTACATTGGGTGCATAGTCTGCAAATGCTGGGTAGAAACAAAGCTGCTTTCTTGCCATAGACTAACTTCCATACGCAGTGCCACAGCACTTTGGTCAAATTGTTGCTATGCAATATTGGAGTAACTTTTCATGGTTCCAGGCAAAAATCTTTCCCAGCCCTACCTGGAGTTGCTGGGGATTGTGCCTAGGATGCTGGGAATTGAACCTTCTTCACTCAAACTATGTGCTCTACCATGGAACTACAGCCTTTTCCAGTGGCCTGCTAGTCCATTTGGAGCACATATCTGTCTGTGTACCAGGAGAATGTTCCCAAGGGCAACCAGCCAATTTCTATTCAAGCATCAGTGTGGTCTGTCTGAGCTTTTGCCAAGACACATCAGCTTTGCTCAGTGTTGGTATTGCCTGTGAGGCTGGACTGGGGGAAAAATTGCTGGTCATTTTTGACTGCTTGAAAACTTTTCCCAGCACTCTGCAATTTTTTTAATTCTGAAGATCACGTAGAAAAGTGAAAGAAGCATGTGTCAGCAATGGCACTGTAGATGTGGTACTGTTTTTTAAAAAAAGATTTTTTGAACTTGTGTCTTAGTGTTATCTGGGGCTCCTAGTGATCTCCCATCCAAGGGTGCACATCTGTTTAGCTTCACTAATGCTGTAAACTCAGATGCTCCCAGACCATTTATTGGATGCCATAAATGTGATATCTTGACCAGTGCTTATTTATCATGCTCTGAAATGTATGTAGCCAAGTTCAGCCTGGGCTTTGAAATATTTAGCATTTCTATTAGAAAGAAGTAGATTCCCTGGCTCCTATCTAAGTGTAGTCTTGTGATCAATATTCAGCATATGGGAGGGTAAATGGAAATGCACCGTGAATGGGCCTCACACCACCACTCCTAATTTCCTTTCCACTCTTTGGCGTTCTTTTGTTCACCTCATTCCTCTGGACCACCCTCTTTTCCAGTCCTCCTTTCCTATATTCTCCTTTGCTGTCTTCTCAGCAGGGCCGGTGTCAGAGAGCGGCCAGGTCAGGCCCTGGCCAAAGGCCCCTGAAAGGCCCCTCCTTAGGGTGGGTATGTATTGCTCCCTTCTGCCATCTGCAGCAGCGTTGGCTCCTGACCCTGCCGCGCATCGTGAGAGGGAGCTCCCAGGCACCCCCCTACTGCTGTGCAGGCCCGCGATGCCCGCGTGCATGCCCCACCTACCTCTCCCTTGATGTAAATGTCAGTTGCGCTGTAGGCGCAAGCCTGTCATGAACCAAGATGGTGGCTGAGGTTTCCCTAAGGGGCTGATGCCCCTGCCCCCATCTTGGTTGATGGCAGGGATGTGCATGTGTAGCACGTACAGGCAGCATTCGCCAAGGGAAAGGTAGGTAGCTGGAGCATGCATGTGTGTGTGTGTGCATGCGAGTGCCGGGGCCCGGGGCCCCAGCATGCCTGGTCCCGGGGCCCCAGCATGCCTGGTCCCGGGGCCCCAGCATGCCTGGTCCCGGGGCCCCAGCATGCCTGGTCCCGGGGCCCCAGCATGCCTGGTCCCGGGGGCCCAGCATGCCTGGTCCCGGGGGCCCAGCATGCCTGGTCCCGGGGGCCCAGCATGCCTGGTCCCGGGGGCCCAGCATGCCTGGTCCCGGGGGCCCAGCATGCCTGGTCCCGGGGGCCCAGCATGCCTGGTCCCGGGGGCCCAGCATGCCTGGTCCCGGGGGCCCAGCATGCCTGGTCCCGGGGGCCCAGCATGCCTGGTCCCGGGGGCCCAGCATGCCTGGTCCCGGGGCCCCAGCATGCCTGGTCCCGGGGCCCCAGCATGCCTGGTCCCGGGGCCCCAGCATGCCTGGTCCCGGGGCCCCAGCATGCCTGGCCCTGCTTGTCAGGATCCTGTTTCCTCTTTTTCAAGGCTTCTGTCATGTCTAATTCTTCTTTACTAGGCTGTGTTGCATTCCCTGGGGCTCTCTAGGATCAGAGCAGTTCAGCTAATGGCAGATGGAAACACTTTTGCCTGCAGCATCTCTCTGCAAGCAGTCGCCTCAGGTGGCAGATGCTGGTGTAAGGGTGGAGGCAGTGGTAATAACTGGCCCAGCTGTTTCCCCTGAGCTACTTAGCCATTCCAGTTCACCTCTGATGGAGGACAGAACAGTGTGTGTCAGGAACCCTGGTCTGCACTCTGAAAGCCTACTGCCCTCAGTTGTGATGGAGGATGCAGTCATATCACCAGTGTTGGAAGTAAGATTCATCTGTAAGTCCATTCAGCTCCTTGACATTGAATGGGTTGGGGGGACACCGTCTTGTCTTTTGTCTTAGGCAGGAAAAATGTCTTGGCTTGGCTTAGCTCGTTGCAGCTTTAGGCATCCACACCAACACCAATGCAATATCAATAGCTTCAGTTTTTTTCATGTACTGTTCAAGCACTGTTTTTTTACATTTGCCTCCTCCAACTCTGCAGGTGGAGTTTTACACTTGCATGACTATGCTATCTTGAGTGTTGATTGGCTAGTGTACAATGCCAGCTACATGTCTGACTGTTACATCTGCTTCACCCCTTTATGGGCTGTCCGGTTCAAGTTCTCCAGGCCTCTTCCTCCCAAGGATATGCCTCCTGATTGCTCTGAGTGGGTGCTGCTAGAGACTTACCGCAAGAATCTCGACAATGTAGCTGGATTTGATAAGAGGTGGGTGGAAGTCTGATTAGTCACAGGTGAATTGCACTGCTATTCTGCTTCTTCCATTGGAGCAACAACTTTTTAAAGACAGAGGATATGTGTGCTAGAAATTTATTCCATTTGAACCTCTGCTTTGATCTGTTAATCTTCTTCAGACCAGTAGAGGCTAGCCCACAGTGGCTAAAGGGGCATTGCCCTACCTACACTCTGACCTCCGGTGATACCCAGCTGCCTGCCTTCCTCCTTATAACTGTCCAGCAGGTGGTCCTGGCTGTTAGATTCCTCCTCCTTAGTCTCAATGTTGCCCTTGTAGAACGGAGCAGGGAGAAGGATGGAGCCAAAACTAGAATTAGTTGGCTCTGCCTGTCATTAGCTCTGTCGCCACCTACTGTTAGACCTCCCTGCCTTCTGCCCGTCCAGTCCCAGTATGCACCAGCCACCACTGCTTCAAACATTTCATATAGGGAAAAGTGAGCATGTGGGGGAAGGGGAAGGCAGTGGGGATGAGTGTGCTAACTCTGCCACCACTCCTCATTCACAATTTCCATCACCTTCAATTCATGGAAGATGACAATCTTTGGTGGGAAGCATTTTGTATCTGTGGAGGCTCCCTGTTCGAGGGTTGTAAAACATGTGGGGAGCTTCTGTGGATACAAAAGGCATTCTGCTGCAGACAATCACTTTCCACAAATTTGAAGGCAATGGTAGGGCAGAGCTAGTGCACTTGTCTCCACTGTCCCTCTCACATGTATTTCCTAGTTGGAATGGCTGAAGAGAGCTTAGAACTCATCACAACTTCTCAGTGGAAGAAATGTTATATTAAAGCTGGGTAAGACTAAAAATACCTTATCTGAGGCCACACAGTGAATTAATGGCTGAAGAGATTGAAACAGCAGTCTTGCTTTACTGGACGTTCCGTTTGGTACAGATCCACCTTGATTCATCTTCATAACAGTCCCATGAGACCCAAGAACAACTGGTGTGGTGCAGTACAGTGTCCACGGTTGGTCAGAACAGCAGCTGTGTTTGGGTCTGCTCAGGCAACACTTTGGCCATAATCTTAAAACCACTTACCTGGAAGTAAGCCCTACTGAAATCCAAGAGACTTGCATCCAAGTAAACAGGGTTGCCATATTAAATTACTTTTGAGCTGTTTGGGGCACTTGTGAATACTGCCAAGGTAAGATTGAAAGCAGAAGAGAGTTGTTTTTAAATAAAATGTACAACATACATTTTACGTTCAGGTTACAGGAGAGGCAGGAAAATGGCACCTCCCTCTGGAATCTGTTTGCAACTACTTTGCATTCCTTTATGATAAAGTGGTGGTGTCCAGTTAATTGAAGCATAGTGTTAATTAATTTCATTTAATTAATTTCATCACAATTTCATTTAATTAATTTCATCACAATTTCATTTAATTAATTTCATCACAATTAATTTCATTTTAAAAAATCTCTTAAGTTACCCTCACTTCTCCCATGTTCAGTGTATATAGAGAAAGAGGAGAGAACTAGGGTTGTTTGATTTTGCAAGAACTTTAATGAGAGAACATGGCAAACATAACAAGTTAACCCCCAAACTAAGTTAGGATATACTTGACACAAGTCAGTGCTATAATAAGGCTGCAATTCTATGCACGCATACATGGGAGTAAGTCCTGTTGATGACAGTGGGACCTGCTTTGAGTAAATGTGGATAAGATCAACCTCCCCCCCCCCCAAAAAAAACCCCAAATAAGTTCAAGCTGCCCAAGGCGTCTGCAAAAAAGACATATACATAGCCAGGTTCTTCCTCCCTCCTGATTTACCATAAGATCTTTCTAATCCCCTCCATGCTGAGCTGGAGGCAATTCTGTCTTTTAATATTCCCATTCTTCAGTTCTTTTACTTTAGATAAAAGTTTGCAAAAGATACCTCTGGCACTTCATTCATTGCTGGTCTGTAATGTCACCTGGTTGCTCTGTCATCACATAAGCAGTTCTTCTCACAATAAGCCTCAAATACCACTTACTACCACATATAGTTGAAAATGCTGCTGTGTGTCCTCTTTTCTAGCTGTGGTTCATTTCCTTTCCATTATGTGGCATTGTTTACAGAGTGCTTTCTTGCATTGCCAGATCTTTTGTGTGCTAATGTAACGAAAGACCCACATTGTCATGCAGAAGAGGGCAGAGTTAACGTTGCTGTGGCAACCTTAACTCTGAATTCCTTGACTGGTGGGCATTTAAAAAAAAATCCTGGATGAGGTAAACCCACTGGATTACTTGTTTCATACATCTACCCCCTCAATCTGTTTAATAAAAATAATAAACAACCAAATGGAGTGAAAAAAAGCTGCAGCCCAAAGCACAGGAAGGGAATCCTTAGGTAGGCTAACAGCAGCTGGCATATTAAATGTGTGGCAAGCAGACTCCATTTTTTGATCTCCCATCCCATCTGCTGACCAGGCCCAATGCTACTTCGTTTTATGAGAATTGGCAATGCCTCTTCTTGCAAGCTGTAGGAGCATAGTATTCCTGATGAACGATAAAGATTTTGAGACAAAGATAATAAGTATGAACTCAATCCAGATCTCACATGTGTAATGATGTGTACTTTTAATTGCTTAGACTGCGATTAGGCAAGGCACCAAACATAAACTACTCTTTGGAAGTGGTCACTGTTGTCATAGCAAAGGAATGAGGGAAGCCTGGGCCAGAAGAAAGCAACTTGTTCATTATTAAGGCTCTTGATGGAGAAACAGCACGAGCCAGAGCCTCACAGACATAATTTGCATATTTTGTGGCATGCAGTGAGCATATTTGCATATTATTCACATGGGTGTGTGATATATGCCAAGTCACAGCTGATGGGCATGTTGTTCTTTCTCTGAAGAAGCCTGAGAAAAAGCCTCAAATGAGAAAAAGCTTGATGCATAGTCCCTACCAAGCAGCAGCAATAACAGCAACGTAAAATGAGCATAGGAATAATTAACTTCAAAACAAAATTTACTTTTCTTTCTCAAACATAATAATGAGTGTTTTGCATATTAGTGAAATATTCAAACTCATTTCTATATTAATTAACAAGAATCAGTTAGCAGGAAGACTGAAGTTATTGGGTTGAGCTGTGCGTAATGGATGTGTCTTCCTGTGTACGATAGTTAATATATTTGTGTTCCACGAGAGGCCCTAGAATACCCAGTAACCCACACGAAGCTTTTAGAATGCAGATCTGCCCATCCACCCCCCAGATTTTGTGGGGAAATGGGGAAAAACCATGTGAGGGTCAGCAAATATTAGTACCATATACATTTGCACAGCCTGATGCTAATGAAGCTGCCTCTCTTGTGACAAAGTGTTAAGCAGGTGGAAGGGAAGCAGCAGCTAGATAAGGGGGTACGGCATAGATTAGGGGGTGGAACAAGCTGCATGATGCTCAGACTGGTCCACACAATGGGGAGAAGAGCAAAACTTTGGGAAGCGCTTGATTTGGGTCACTAGTCAGAGGTGGATCCCTGCCAGTTGGTAGACATCAGCAGGAGCCCGATGCCTCAACGTGCCACTCACTGTCATGAGATCAGTGAACACATTTGTTTCTGGTTGAATGCTTCTTTTGGCACTCTTATTTTATGAATGCATGCCTCTGTGTGTGGGTCTTATGCAATATTCCTGAATAAATGGGACCTGAAACAAAATGGTTGCAATATGGAGCGTTCCAGTCAGCCAGCCATGCCCTCTTCCAGGATATGCCATTGCATCTCCTTTCTCCACCTGCTGCTGGGTGGTCACAGAATAGTGACATGCTCAGTTCTCATTAGACTGTTTCGGGTTTGTTTGTTTTGCACCCTTTAGGGTTCCCCCCCCCCAAAAAAGTTTTTTTTCTACTTCTGCAAACCTTGGGATTTCTCCAAGTATGCTGATACCTCCCCTCTAGTTTCTCAGTAGCTCTGTTTTAGCTACATAGCTAACATAGTTAAACAATGGAATTCACTCCCACAAGATGTAGTGATGGCCACCAACTTAATGGCATCACAGAGGATTAGACCAATTTGTGGAGGATAAGGCTGTCAACGGCCAATGGTCATGATGGCTATATTACTCCAAGTATTGAAGACAACATGATTCTGAAGATTAGTCGCTGGAGAATAATACGGGGAGCAGGTCCTGCTTGTGGGTTTCCCATTAGCCATGGTCTAGATGGGCCTTTGGTTGGATCCAGCAGGGCTCTCTTATTCAGGGGTCCCTAACCATTTTAGGGCCATGGGCACATATGGATTTTTGAGCAAGTGCCATGGGTGCCACCTCCTTTGGTCACTTCTCTCACACACCCCCAAGATGAAAAGAGAAAAGGCATGCACACATACTTTGATTTTCCAAGGCATCTGTGTAGAAATCGAATCCAGTAGAATTAATCTCAGCTTTGAAAAACACATATAGCTGAACTAGGAAGTGGGAAAGAGCATCACTCTTCCAACTTTCTTCTTTCTTCTATGTACTTTTCATGGGAGAAAAAGGTAACTCTCACCGCCTCATGACCAAGGGAGCAGTGAGTGGGAGGATGCAGAGGCTTCGTGGGTACCTTGGAAAGACTTCAAGGGCCCCATGTTAGTGACCCGTCTTATGCTCTTAGAATTTAGCACCTGAGCTCACTATGACATGATAAACCTAGACACATAGGATGGCCACTTACACATTGTCAAAAAAGAGGATTTGCTACCAAAAAGGGACAAAAGAGGGCATCAATTTGCATAACATTTGCATAAGTTAATTTATATTTATAGGTGCAAAATTAGAAATAATTAAATAGAGTAGGGATTCTGGACCTGCTCACTTCAGTTGCCAATCCCTCCTATTGTCACCAGCTCTCCTCCTTCCCTCCTTCCCCCAATGGGTTGCCAGCACTTCCCTGCCTTTTCCCTTCCACACAGATCACCAGTGTTCCCATCCCCCTCCCTCCCACACAGGTTGCCAGCGCTTTCCCTCCCTCCTCTACGGATCACCAGAGCTCCCCCTGCCTGCCACATGGGTCACCAGCACTCCCTTCCTCCACGGTCACCAGCCCTCCCCCCTTCTCCACCGGTCACTTCTGTCCCCACAGGTCTTCCACCCCCCAAGGCCCAGGCCTAGCCAGCCCAACTGCCACCGCTGGGTGCCTCATTTGCCTCCACCCCAGGCTCTCTTTCATCACTGAGCATCTCCACGGCCGCCACTGGGTGCCTCATGCCCTGCTGCTGCCACCACCACTTTGCACCTCTAGTGCTGCCATCGCTGTCGCCGGCTGCCTCAAGCACCGCTGCTGGGTGCCTTGTTACACTACTCATGAATGCTTAGAAAAATATTATATATTAAGATAAGAAATACAATAATCTCACTATAGTGGGGAAGACCTCACTTGACTTGTGTGTCTGCTGACCAAGTGCTGCTAACCTGATGGGCAACGTCAAGGCTCCTGCTCTCCCTTTTTATTCCTTATCTTTAAAGCACACTTGGACAACCCTTAGAGAGTTGACATCTTAAATATGAGATAGCCATTCAAAATAGAGGATTGTCTTCTGTAAAGTAGGACACATGACCACCTCATAGACACAGTACTGTGTAAGTTTATTCACCTTCTGTTCTATTCCTTCTTGTGCTCTTCTTCACAGTGTATGACAGTGGTAAATTATTCCTGTAGACTCTAGCTAAGTATTATATTTCTTTAATTACCTGCTTGTCACAGATGTGGTCAATGTGTTAAAGCAGGCCCAATCAACCAGCGCTGAGAGTGTTGGAATATTGTGGTTCAACTCCAACTTGTGGGTTGAGGCTGCATGGGGTTAAAAAGGGTAGGTAGAGAGGCGACCTCCTGATTTCTAGGCTAATACCTATCCTTTGATCTGCTGCTGTCTCTCCCTTCCTGCTAGACTGATGCGCATAGGATGTTGACCACATCTCCTTCCCTCCTTCCTTCTTCTTTCTCTTGAGAGGGAGAGCAGACGTATTCTCTTTGTCTCTCCCTCTCCTCCAAGCATGAGGGCAAACACTAGACTTAGTGTTTGCATCTCTAACTTAGCTAGTTAGCTAGATGTAGAACTCTTTCCTGTCAAGTATGTATTTCCAGAATAAAGTAGTTATTTCTTATTTTAAAGCTTAAAGTCTCTGTCTAATTCGCAGAGAAGGTATAATCTTTAGCAAAGATTCAAACACACATAAAGGCTCACTCAGTCTCTCCATTCCCAGTTTCGCCACTCTCTGACAGAGAGGGTTTGCCTTGCTGTAGGAAAAGAGTGGGCCCTGAGATTCCTCAGGAGGCTGAGTGGGCAAGAAAAATCCACTTGCCCTGTAGGGCTTGGGTCAGCTAAATTCTGAGCTCAGAGTACTGGCAAGGCTAGAGAGGACAATCTTCCTTACTCTAAGGAACCTCCATATCACCCCTGAAATAAGCCCTTGGCTTGAAGGCTTTATATTTCTTCTAATTTGTTTTAACCAATGAGGGATTGGGGGTAGAGTTTCAATACCTTTCTTTCTCCCTCACATATTCCAGGTATTGCTCCTCCCTCATGGCAGGGGTGGCATTGCTCATCGATGGCTATTGTTGTTGATATGTGCCTTCAAGTTGATTACGACTTATGGCGACCCTATGAACCAGAGACCTCCAATAGTTGATTCACAGGGTCACCATAAATCGTAATCGACTTGAAGGCATATAAAAACAAAAGTAGCCACTGATGGGCAATGCCACCCCTACCATGAGGAAGGAGCAATAACTGGAATTATGTGAGGGAGAAAGAAAGGTATTGAAACTCTACTAGCCACAATGAATATGTTCTACCTCTACTGTCAGAGACAGTATGCCTGTGAAGGCCAGTTGCTGGGAATCGCAGGTGGAGAGAGAGCTGCTGAGAGTTTTGCTTGTGCACTTCCGCTGGGTATCAGGTTGGCCACTATGAGAACAGGATGCTGGAGTAGATGGGCCACTGAGTTGATCCAGCTAGGCTCTTCTTATGTTCTTAAGCTGAACTTAGCAGCAGGGAGAAGCAGAACCAGGGCTGGGGTTTAAGTAGATGCCCAGGTCCTTCACACGCTTTAATATTAACCCACACCATATATTGCTATGTGTTACTGTGCACTGCAGTTGTTATTCTGGAATATATGTTTTGGTGGTCTTTATTTTATGATTTTAATTGCACATTGTACTTACTTTAATTATTATATTTTTGTAATCTGCCCTAAGACCATTTGGCTATGAATACAAATAACAAACTAACAAACATGCAGAAATGTAAACAGTTTAGGCTGCCATCCTGTGCGCATGTTTCTTAGGAATAAGCACTACTGAACACAGTAAACATGCATAGAATTGCACTGTTAGGCTGCAATTCTAAACATGTTGGTGGGGAATAAGCCCCACTGAATTCTGTGGAATTTATTTCTAAATAAATGCACTTGCCTGTTAGGATTGTGCTGTTGGGGTAACAAGATTTTTTTCTATGAATCCAATTGGTCTTGAGGTTATAGTCAGTAGAAACTGTTTTGGTTTTCTGTCAATGCAGATCACAGAGGCAAAGGTCTTACAAGCATTGTTAAATTGCAATTGTCTTCTTACCCATCTCCATCCCCATCCCCAGTTTGTTGAAGAACCTAACACTAGTAACAGATACTCCAGAGGTGACCTACCCTTCTCAGGATTTCATCTGGAGGAGATTTGAAAATGGCTTCATCGCTGCTTCTGGCCTTATCAGCTATGCACCTGTGTTCAAGGCCTATTTCTACCAGGGGCTGTTGGAGCTCTATGAAGATAATGTACAGTATATTGAGATAAGGGCTCTACTGCCACCGGTAATGCTTCCCCCCCTTCTTTCTATTTTAAATAATTGCCTCCCAGGGCTCCCCTTTCTATTCTGGAGATATTTTGTGAAGGCCAATACCTGAGAAAACCTGCTGTACTATTAGGTACTAAAAATGGCCAAAGCCTGTTTTCCAGAGATCAGTAGCTATGTCACTAACCTCTTCCCATAAGCTCTGCCCAGACTTTGTTTATATATCATTTAAACTAATGAAAAGTAGTTAACCCTGATGCCTAAACCAACTCAGTATCTTTCAGAAACATGTAAAGTCCTAGTGGTTGGAAAAAGGAGGAGGTAGTAGAGAGCCAGTGTGGCATAGTGGTTAAGGTGTTGGACAATGACCTGGGAGACCACAGTTCGAATCCCCACACAGCCATGAAACTCACTGAGTGACCTTGGGCCAGTCACTGCCTCTCAGCCTCATGAAAACCCTATTCATAGGGTCGCCATAAGTCAGCATCGACTTGAAGGCAGTACATTTACATTTAGAGAATAATAAACTAAGGCCCCATTTCTTGATCTCTCACCTCAGATTAAACTATCAGCTAGTCTTATGCCCACATCTTTCTACACATCCCTCTTGCCACTGGGTTGGCAACAAGGAGACAGCTGGCAGGTAGTACTCCATAAGTTTTGGTCTCTGTTACTAGCTGCTAATCATTAATATATAGTCAGTTCTGAGAGGATGTCCTATAGGAATTTGACCATATTACTAGACACTTGTTTACAAAGTTAAAGATTATCATCAGGTCATTGCTTGGATATTAATCCCATGCAGATTATCATTTAAACTAGATGTGAGGGACATTTTTTCAGACAGAGGGCCACATTCCCATCTGGGCAACCTGCTGGGGGCCAGATGTCAGTGGTGGGTGAGGCCAGAGGCAAAAGTGGCTAAAGCAATGAATGTAAATTTTACAGTATGCTGGGCTATGATCTACACACATTTACACACTGCTCTTTATTCTCCATCCAAGCATCCAAAATGCATTATCAAGGATATTCCATCCAGGCAAAAATGCTCAAGAAGAATATAAAGTAGGTCCAGTGAGGGGTGTGACTTGGGAAGTGGATGTGTAGTTGAGAAGGTAGTGAGGCCTGAAGAGAGTCCCAATGGCTATATATATAAAGGCCTGGAGGGCGACATTTGGCCCTGGAGTTGAGGTTCCTCACCCCTGATTTAAACTGATGAATAATTTCCAATATGTCATACAATCACTAAAGTTTAGTACCTAAAACAATTATGGTTTTAGTTTGTATAGCCTCAGATGTTTATTTTGCATTTGAGGTTCATGGATGACCTTCTGCAGCTTTCCTTGAGAGCTGCTGGCATATTTCCCCTGCACT